>NW_027397102.1:4755078-4835578 GCF_003265705.2 Callorhinus ursinus | reverse complement strand
TTTGATGGATTCATGCCTCACATTTAGGTCTTTCAACCATTTTGAGTAAATTTGAGAGAGGAATTCATCAAAATCCTAGAGGAGAACTTAGGCAGTAACCTCTTTGACATTGACCACAGTGATTTCTTTCAAGACATGTCTCTAAAGCAAGGGAAACAAAAGTAAAAATGAGCTTTTTGGACTTCATCAAGATAAAAAGCTTTTACACAGCAAAGAAAACAGTCAACAAAACTAAAAGGCAATCCACGGAATGGGAGAAGATATTTGCAAATGACATTATAGAAAATGGCTTGTATCCAAGATCTATAAAGAACTTCTCAAACTCAACACCCCCAAAACGGAAATAATCCAGTCAAGATATGGGCAGAAAAATTGAATAGACACTTCTGCAAAGAAGACATACAAATGGCTAACAAGCACATGAAAAAATGTTCAACATCACTAGTCATCAGAGAAATGCAAATCAAAACCACAATGAGATACAACCTTACACCAGTTAGAATGGCAGAAATTAACAAGACAGGAAACCTGTGTTGCCGAGGATGTGAAGAAGGGGGAACCCTCTTACACTGTTGGTGGGAATGCAAGCTGGTACAGCCACTCTGGAAAACAGTATGGAGGTTCCTCAAGGTGTTAAAAATACAGCTATCTTATGACTCAGCAAATGCACTACTGGGTATTTACCCAAAGATACAGACATAATGAAAAGAAGGGGTACGTGCATCCCAATGTTCATAGCTGAGACAAACAATTCTAAAATTTGTAATGAACCAGAAATGACCAGGAATAGCCAAAGTACTGGTAAAAAAGACAACCAAAATGGGAGGCATCATAATTCTGGACTTCAAGCTGTATTACAAAGCTGTAATCACCAGGACAGTATGGTACTGGCACAAAAACAGACACACAGATCAATGGAACAGAATAGAGAACCCAGAAATGAGCCGTCAGCTCTGTGGGCAACTAATCTTCAACAATGTAGGAAAGAATATATAATGGAAAAAGACAGTCAACTTCTGAATTTTTTTATCTTAAAAATCAGAGGTTTAAAAATTTTTTCCTATGGTAATAATATGACATGTTCTTTTTGACTTTATTTTTGTTTTTAATTTTATATTATATTTTGTATTTTATATCATATTATCTATTGTATTACAAAACCTTTCCATAGTCTTTGTATGTTCATCTTTTTATGTGTAGGAATTACTCAAAAACATTGATTGAAAAAGTGTCAATACAAGATTATGCATAATGTAGTAGAAACTAATCTTATTGAGATTTTTCCGTGTTTGCTCATACAATTTAAGTGATATTTAAACATTACTTCATGTAATTTTTGATTGATTAGATAATTTTTATTATCTCAGTTTTGCAGGTGGAGTTAGGTAATGTTATGCCTTCCAAAAACTTGTATTCTTTTTTTTATGTTATGTTAATCACCATACATGACATCATTAGTTTTTGATGTAGTGTTCCATGATTCTTTGTTTGCATATAACACCCAGTGCTACATTCAGTACATGCCCTCTTTAATACCCATCACCATGTTAACCCATCCCCCTACTCCCCTCCCCTCTAGAGCCCTCAGTTTGTTTCTCAGAGTCCATAGTCTCTCATGGTTCGTCTCCCCCTCCGATTCCCCCCCTTCATTTTTCCCTTCCTGCTATCTTATTTTTTTTAACATATTATGTATTATTTGTTTCAGAGGTACAATTCTGTGATTCAAGAGTCTTAACGCCTTCTTAACCACAATTCTATACTGTCTGCTCAATTTCAAAATATTTAGTAAAAAAAATTGTCACTTATATAAAGCATCCAAACAATAAAACTAGGAAATCTTTCTAAGCCACCACACACAGAGCTATAAAAAACAAAATCTGAAAACTCCAGGCAAATTAGATTATGAGTTTTGTGAAATTGCAAACTTAAAATCTGAAGCAATAATTTCAACACTATTTGGGTGGACAGTGGATTCAGGAGGAATCTACTCATCCTCATTTATGAATAAATAACAGAACTTGATATACCTCTCTACATTAAAAGACATTCTTTCTTTTGTCTGTTTTTCTTTCCCTTTTTTTTCCCAAAAAATGAGGCATGTATCAGTCTGCTGTCTGCCTGTTTTCTGTTCCCCCAAACTGTCTATTTGTTACAGTCCCTTTGGACCCATGGCAAGCCCCACTGGTCAACATAGCCAAGCATTCATTATATACCTCCAACCACCAAAACCAGAGGGCTCCAGATGTAAAAAAAAAAAAAAAAAAAAAAAAAAAAAAAAAAAAGTATGGTTCCAAATGTGTATGCAAGCTTCCCTGGTGTTCTGGACAATGGCAGATGGAGAGTGTGAAGATAGAACCCACACTTGGTGGTCTCTGGAGAATATTACAGTCAGCCTTTGTATGTTTGTTGAGCTTAGGCTGCAGGTGTCTTTCCAGAAAGACTGAATGACTTATTCTGTGGCCTTTGGAGTGGAAGCTTTAAGAACTCTTTCACCATTTGTTATAGTCTGGTTGGACCTGCTAGCAGAAACCCCACTGGCTACCAGAGCCAGGCAATCTAGCAATGTCACCTGGGAAGCACTCACAAAAATTGGGGTACCAGATGAGGATATAAGCTCCTTTCTGAGAGATACCAGTGTGCTAGAGAGAGACATGAGGAGAGCACTAAGATGGTGCTTGCCAGTCTCCATCGTGGGAGACTATTTCAATAAGCTCCTAAATACATCTTCAATAGATGGCTGATCCTCAGTCCAATGCTTTAATATAAGCAAATAAACCCCTTTTGCAGAAAGTCTGGATGCTTTTCAGTCAGCTGCCTTTGTGCTGGGCTCTGAGCTTAGTGAGTCTGTCGATGCAAGCACTTTAAGTACTGTTTCATAGTTCCCTATAATCTTGTGGATCTCATGGATGCAAGCTCCACTATCTTTCAAAGCTGGATATCTTGGGGATTCCTCTCAGGTGAGGGACTGAAAAGCTGAGGTGCCAGATGCAGGATTCAAACTTGTTTCTCCTTGAGTAGAAGCTCACGTTTGTGAGTTCCTTCCTGACAGTGGGTGGTTGTGCCACTGGTGGGGCTTATGGTGAGATTGTGTCTCAGCTTCTCCTATTAGCTTTATTGTGAATTTTTTTTTCCTCATTTACCCAGTATGCAGGAGTTGCTCAGTTAGTACGGGCGTATTTTTCAGAGGAAATAATTCCATAAGTGGATGTAGATTTGACATGTCCATGGGAAGAGGTATGTTCAAGATCTTCTTATGTCACAACCTTGAACTGGAAACATGAAAAATATTTTAACAATAATAATTATAAACATAAATCGTGGATTATCATAGGGGGCTAAATAACCCCAAGAATTATCAGGGAGATATGCAGAGAAAAAGTAAAAGTGAAGTTAATTGTACACATGACACTAACATAACACTGTGTGTCAACTATACTTTAGTAAAAAGTATAATAAATAACAAATAAAATAATGATCTTATTTAACCTTGAGACTACTCAGTAGACAGTGTATCTTTTGTGTTATTGCTAAATAGGAAAATACAAGTTTGCATATGTTCCATGTATTTGCAGGTATCATTTATTATTTTTTCCTTTTTTTGAGGTATAATTAATATACAGTGTTATATTAGCTCAATACAATATACAGTGTACAATGTAATGATTCAGCAATTCTATAATTACTCAGTGCTCATCAAGGCAAGTGTACTCTTGATCTTTTTAAATTTATTTCACCCCTCCCCCCACCCACCTCCCTTCTGGTAACCACCAGTTTATTCTCTGTATTTGAGTCTATAAGTTTTTACAGATTTTGAATATTAACTCTTTATCAGATACATCATTTGCAAATACCTTCTACCATTTAGTAGGTTGCCTTTTGTTTTGTTGATGTTTTCCTTTAATGTGTGAAAGCTTTTTATTTTGGCAAAGTCCCAAAAGTTTAACTCTGCTTTTTTTCCCTTGCCAGAAGAGACATATCTAGAAAAAATGTTTCTATGGCTGATATCAAATAAATTACTACATATGTTTTCCTCTAGGATTTTAATGGTTTTGAGTCTCATATTTAGATCTTTAATCCATTTTGAGTTTATTTTTGTGTAGGTGTAAAAAAATGGACCAGCTTCATTGTTTTGCACTTGTTTGTCCAGTTTTCCCAGCACCATTTGTTGAAGATGCTGTATTTTCCCCATTGTACATTTTTGCTTCCTTTTGTCATAGATTAGTTAACCATATATGCATGGGTTTATTTCTGGGCTCTCTATTTTGTTCTATTGATCTATGTGTCTATTTTTGTGCCAGTACCATACTGTTTTGATTACTACAGTTTTGTAGTATATTTAGAAATCTGGGATTGTGATGTTTCCATCTTTTCTTCTTGCTTACGATTTCTTTGGCTATTCAGGGGCTTCTATGGCTCCATATAAATTTTAGGATTATTGGCTCTAGTTCTGTAAAAAATGTTCTTGGTGTTTTGATAAGGATTAGAATAAATCTGTAGATCATGTTGGGTAGTATGGACATTTTAACAGTATTGGTTCTTCCAATCCGTGAGCATGGACTATCTTTCCACGTGTTCATATTGTCTTCAAATTCTTTCATCAATGTTTTTTTAGTTTTTGGAATACAGGTCATTCACCTCATTGGTCAAGTTTATTCCTAGGTATGGGTTAAGTTTATTCTTAGGTTTATTCTTTTTGGTGCAATTATAAATGAGATTGTTTTCTTAATTTCTGCTACTTCATTATTCATTTATAGAAATGCAACAAATTGGTGTACACTAATTTTGTATCTTGTGACTTTATTGAATTCATTTATCAGTTCTAGAATTTTTTTGGTGGGATCCTTAGGGTTTTGTATATATAGTATCATGTCATCTGCACATCGTGACAGTTTTACTTCTTCCTTGCCAATTTGGATGCCTTTTTTTTTTTTCTTTTTCATATCTGAGTGCTATGGCTAGGACTTCCAGAGAGTACTATGTTGAATAAAACTGGTGAGAGTGGACCTCCTTGTCCTGTTTCTGATCTCAGGAGAAAAACTCTCAGTTTTTAACCATTCAGTATGATGCTTGCTGTGGGTTTTTCATATATGGCTTTTACTATGTTGAAATGTTTCCTTTTAATCTACTTTGTTAAGAGTTTTTACCATGAATAAATATTGTACTGTGTCAAATGCTTTTTCTGAGTCTGTTGAGATGATCATGTGGTTTTTATCTTTTCTCTTGTTAATGTGATGTATCACATTGATTGAGTTGAAAATATTGAACCACTCTTGCAATGCTGGAATAAATCCCACTTAGTTGGGGTGGATTATTTTTAAAATGTATTATTGGATTTGGTTTACTAATAGTTTGTTTATTTTTCACATTTACATTCATCAGAGATTTTGGCCTGTAGGTTTTTTTGTTTTTGTTTTGTATTGTCTTTATTCTGTGTTGGTATCAGTGTAATGCAAGCCTTGTGGAATGAATTTGGGAACTTTCCTTCCTCTTCTATTTTTTGAGGTAATTTGGAAGAATAGGTATTAAATCATCCACAAATGTTTGGTAGAATTTACCTGTGAAGCCATCTGGTCCTTTAGTTAGTAGTTTTTGATTACTGATTCAACGCCATTGCTAGTAACACAGTCTGTTCAAATTGTCTACTTCTTCCTGATTCAGTTTTGGACGGTTTTAAGTTTTTCTAGGAATGTGCCCATTTCTTCTACTTTGTCCAATTTGTTGGAATATAATGTTTCATCGTATTCTCTCATAATCCTTTGTATTTTAGGGTGTCAGTTGTTATTTCTCCCCTTTTAATTCTGCTTTTAATTATTTTAGTCCTCTCTCTCTCTTTTTCTTGATGAGTCTGGCTAAACATTTATCCATTTTCTTGATCTTTTCAGGGAACAATTTCTTGGTTACATTGATCTGTTCTGTGGGATTTTTTTAGTCTCTACTTCATTTATATCTGGTCTAATCCTTATTATTTCTTTTCTTTTACTGGCTTTGGGATTTGTTTTGTTCTTTTTTCTAGCTCCTTTAGGTGTAAAGTTAGATTGTTTATTTTGGAATTTTTCTAGTTTCTTGAGGTAAGTCTGTATTGCTATAATCTTCTGTTTCAGAACAGGTTTTGCTGTATCCCAAAGACTCTGGACCATAGCATTTTCATTTTCATGTGTCTCCATGCATTTTGGATTTTATCTTTGATTTCTTGGTTGACCCGTTCATTGTTTAATAATGTATTATTTAGCCTCCATGTATTTGTGTTCTTTCCAGATTTTTTTTCTGATTGATTTCTAGTTCATATCTTTGTGGTCAGAAAAGATGCACGACATGATTTCAAATTTTTTGAATTGATTGAGACTTATTTTGTGGCCTACCATGTGATCTGTTCTGGAGAATGTCCCATGTGCATTTGAAAGAAATGTGTATCCTGCTGTTTAGAGATAGAATGTTCTGAATATATATGTTAGGTCCATCTAGTTCAATGTGCCATTCAAATCTACTGTTTCCATATTGATTTCTATCTGGATGATATATCCATTGATATAAGTGAGTTGTTAAAATCTCCTACTATTATTGTATTACTGTTAATTTCTCCTTTTATATCTGTAAATATTTCTTTATGTATTTTGGTGCTTCCATGTTGGTTGCATCAATATTTACAAATGTCACATTCTCTTGTTAGATTGATCCCATTATCATTATGTAGTGTTTTATTTTCTGTCTCTTGTTAGAGTGTTTGTTGTTACCATCTATATGTTTCTAAGTACTATTATCACAGATATTTTTTTCCTCATTTTCATGGTGTGTGTTTTTACATACGTTCACTTTTAGTCTGTACATGTCTAGGTCAGAAGTGAGTCTCTTGAAGGTCTTACATAGATGTGTTTTCTTTTATATTCTTTCTTTTTTTCTTCCTTCCTTCCTTCCTTAATTACCAGGGTAGAATTTAGTGATTCATCAGTTGCATGTAACACCCAGTGCTCATTACATCAAATGTCCTTTTTAATGCCCATCACCCAATTGCCCCTTCCCACCATGCACCTTCCTTCCAGCAACTCTCAGTTTGTTTCCTAGAATTCAGTGTCTCTTATGGTTTGCCTCCCTCTCTGGGTTTATCTTATTTTATTTTTCCTTCCTTTCCCCTATGTTCATCAGTATTGTTTCTTAGATTCCACATATGAGTGAAATAATATGGTATTTGTCTTTCTCTGACTGACTTATTTCACTTAGCATAATACAATCTAGTTCTATCCACATCATTGCAAATGGCAAGGTTTCATTCTTTTTGGTCGCTGAGTAATATTCCATTGTGTGTGGTTTTGTGTGTGTGTGTGTGTGTGTGTGCATGTGTGCATACCTATCCATTCATCTGTCGATGGACATCTGGGTTCTTTCCATATTTTAGCTATTGTGGACATTGCTGCTATAAACTTTGGGGTGAATGTGCCCCTTTGAATCACTATGTTTGTATCCCTTGGATAAATACCTAGTAGTACAATTGCTGAGTCATAGGGTAGCCCTATTTTTAACTTTTTGAGGAACTTCCATACTATTTTCCAGAGTGGCTTCAGCAGTTTGCATTCCTACCAAGAGTGTAAGAGGGTCCACTTTCTCCGCATCCTTACCAACATCTGTTGTTTCCTGAGTTTTTAATTTTAACCATTCTGAATGGTGTGAGGTGTTATCTCATTGTGGTTTTGATTTGGATTTACCAGATACTGAGTGATGTTGAGTATTTTTTCATATGTCTATTGGCCATTTGTATGTCTTCTTTGGAGAAATGTCTTTTCATGTATTCTGCCCATTTCTTGACTGGAATTTTGCTTTTGGGGTATTGATTTTGATAAGTTCTTTATAGATTTTGGATACTAGCCCATTATCTGATAAGACATTTGCAAATATCTTCTCCCATTCCATAGGTTGCCTTTTAGTTTTGTTGACTGTTTCCTTTGCTGTGTAAAAGCTTTTTATTTTGTTGAAGTTCCAAGAGTTCATTTTTGCTTCTGTTTCTCTTGCTTTCACCAAGATACTAGTGAATAGGATCCAATGGTACATTAAAAGGATTATTCACCATGACCAAGTGGGATTCATTCCTGGGATGCAAGGGTGGTTCAACATCCACATATCAATCAAGTGATACACCACATTAATAACAGAAAGGACAAGAACCAAGAACATGATCTTCTCAATAGATGCAGAAAAAACATTTGACAAAATACATCATCCCTTCCTGATAAAAACTCTCTGCTGTGTAGGGATAGAGGGAACATAACTCAATATCATAAAACCCATGTATGAAAAACCCACAGCAAATATCATTTTCAATGGGGAAAAATGTGAGACCGGAATCCATCAGAATCCTAGAGAACACAGGCAGTAACCTCTTTGACCTTGGCCAGAGCAACTTCTTGCTAAATGGGTTTTCTTTTTATTTTTAAGCATCCCATTACCCAATGCCTTTTGACTGAAGCATTTAGTCCATTTACATTTAAAGTAATTATTAATACACCTGTACTCATTGCCATTGGTTAATTGTTTTATGGTTGTTTTCATAGTTCTATGTTCCTTTCTTCTCTTGTTGTCTTCCTTTGTGGTTTTTTGGCTTTCTTTAGTGTTACACTTGTATTCCTTTCTGTTTATTTTGCGTGTGTGTATATGTATTAAAAATTTTTGATTTGTGTTTACTGTTAGGTTCATATATTACTTATGTATAGCAGTCTATATTAAGTCGGTTGCTTAGCTTTGAACACATCCTAAAAGCAGTAAATTTTCACTCCTACTTACATGTTTTACATAAATGATGTCATATCTTACATTTATTTTGCATATCCTTTGACTAATTTTTGTAAATACAAATGATTTTACTACTTTTGTGATTTAACCTCTGTGGTGGCTTTAAAAATGATTAGTATACTACCTTGACTATATGTTTACTTTTACTTGTGAATTTTTTTTCCTTTCATTATTTTCTTATGTCCAGTTATGACCCTTTCTTTCCACTCAAAGAATTCCCTTCAACATTTCATGTAAGGCTGGTTTAGTGGTGATGAACTCCTTTAACTTTTGGTTTGACGGGAAACTCTCTTCTTCCATTCTTTTTTTTAAGATTTATTTATTTGTTTGAGGAGGGAAGGAGCTGAGATGGCAGCAGAGTAAGATCTTGTTTCATCTGCTCCCTTCAATTTAGCTAGATAACTATCAAATCATTCTGAATACCCATGAATTCAACCTGAGATGTAAGAAAAGAATATCTGGAACTCTACAAGTAGAAAAGCGACCTTTTTTTTTTAAATTTTATTTATTTATTTATTTGAGAGAGAATGAGAGAGAGAGAGCATGAGAGGGGGGAGGGTCAGAGGGAGAAGCAGATGTGGGACCCCGAGTCCCCGATGTGGGACTCGATCCCGGGACTCCAGGATCATGACCTGAGCCGAAGGCAGTCGCTTAACCAACTGAGCCACCCAGGCGCCCTCGAAAAGCGATCATTTTTTTTTCAAAGTAGGACTTGTGCAGAAGTGATTCTGAGGGGATATATTGGAAAATAAACAGTGGGGGGAGGGATTCTCAGTAAGTCAGCTACTGGAAAGTGATATGGCCATGAAGGGCAAAATTGGAAACCTTAGGAATTGGCTCCAGTGAGAGACATTCCTGCCTAAAAAGTGCTCAGATGGTGAAACAGGGCAGAATTCTAGGTGGAACAATGTGGTCTCAGGATCCCCAGAGTCACAGAAAGAACAGGGGCCCTGAGCCAGTAGGATTCCCAAGCATTGGATCAGAGAAACTGGTTATGTTCAACAAGCCTGAGAGGGGGTTCTCAGCTTGATTCACCATAAACCATGAGCTATAGCCCTATGGGGTGACAACTGTCTTTGTGGGGACCCTGCAAAGGACAGGAACATGGGAACCCTCCACCTTCCCCTGGGAGGTGCAGAGTGGGTGAGCACACAACCAGGGGGTAGCCTTCAGTGCCAGAGCCCTCCAAAAGACAGGAAATCTGTTGCGGTTAATGTAGAGCATGAAATCAGGCATAATACCTGCCTTGCTAAAATGTAACATGGAGGCCGCTGTGGGCGATGGAAGGTTTCAGAGAAGGGCGTGGGCCTTTGGAATGCTGGAGCCCGCGGGACCACTCTGCTATTGGAATGTCACAGGGAGTTACCTTCCCCAAAGCTCTCTTAGCCCAAACAGCCAACTGTAATCTAAGAGATGGTACGAATTTTCCCTTAGACTATGTTTAGCAGAACATGCAGATTAGCATATCTTATCTTACCTGTAAATCCTCTCAGTTTCAGTAAGACCCCTTGTCACACATCACATGTTTGAGAAACAGTGATAAGGATATCCTGAAGGACCAATAAAAGTGGGAGCAAAGAAGAGTGAAGGATCTTTGTCTCTGAGCGTTGACCAAACAAAATGAAAACACAACTGTTCAAAATCTTTGGGATGCAGAAAGGCAGTCCTAAGAGGAAAGTATATAGCAATACAAGCCTTTCTCAAGAAACAAGAAAGGTCTTAAATACACAACTTAAACCTACACCTAAAGGAGCTGGAGAAAGAACAGCAAATAAAGCCTAAAGCCAGCAGGAGAAGAGAAATAATAAAGATCAGAGCAGATATCAATGAAGTAGAAACCAGTAGAACAGTAGAACAGATCAATGAAACTAGGAGCTGGTTTTTTGAAAGAATTGACAAGATTGATAAACTCCTGGCCAGACTTACCAAAAGAAAAGAGAAAAGACCCAAATGAATAAAATCATGAATGAAAGAGGAAAGAACATGACCAACAAGAAGGAAATACAAAGAATTGTAAGACCATATTTATGAGCAATAATATGCCAACAAAATGGGCAATCTGGAAGAAATGGCTCCATTCTTGAAATTTACTAACTACCCAATCTGAAACAGGAAGAAATAGAAAATCTCAACAGACCCATAAACAGCAAGGACATTGAAGCAGTGATCAAAAACCTCCTAAAAAACAAGAGTCCAGGGCCAGATGGCTTCCCAGGGAAATTCTACCAAACATTTAAAGAAAAAATAATACCTGTTCTACTGAAGCTGTTTCAAAAAATAGAAATGGAAGGAAAACTTCCAAACTCATTCTATAAGGCCAGTATTACCTTGATCCCAAAACCAGATGGAGAAACCATCAAAAAGGAGAATAATAGACCAATATCCCTGATGCACATGGATATCAAAATGCTCACCAAGGTACTAGCCAATAGGATCCAACAGGATATTAAAAGGATTATTCAACATGACAAAGTTGGATTTATTCCAACATTTGCAAATTAAACAACATGATAGATCTCATTAATAAAAGAAAAGACAAGACCCATATGATCCTCTCAATCGATGCAGAGATAGCATTTGACAAAATACATCTTTTCCAGATCAGGGATGCCCACTCTCACCATTGTTGCTCAACATAGTACTAGAAGACCTAGCTTCAGCATTCACACAAGAAAAAAAATAGAAGGGATTCAAATTGGCAAAGAAGAAGTGAAACTCTCTCTCTTCACAGATGACATGATACTTTATGTGGAAAAACTCAAAAGACTCCCCCCCCCAAATTGCTAGAACTCATACAGCAATTCAGCAACATGGCAGGATATAAAATCCATGCAAAGAAATCGGTTACATTCCTATACACTAACAATGTGACTGAAGAAAGAGAAAATAAGGAATTGATCCCATTTACAATAGCAACAAAACCTATAAGGTACCTAGGAATAAACCTAAGCCAGGAGTAAAGGATCTGTACTCTAAAAACTATAGAAAACTTATGAAAGAAATTGAGGAAGACACAAAAAAATGGAAAACCATCCCATGTTCATGGATTGGAAGAATAAACACTTTGGAAATGTTTATGCTACCCAGAGCAATCTACACATTCAGTGCAATCGCTATCAAATTACAATCAACATTTTGAAAAGAGCTACAACAAATAATTTGAAAATTTTCTTGGAACCAGAAAAGACCCCTGGATACCCTGAGCAATGTTGAGAAAGATAACCAAAGCTGAGGGCATCACAATGCCAGACTTCAAGATATATTACAAAGCTGTAATCATCAAGACAGTAAGGTACTGGCACAAAAACAGACACATAGATCAATGGAACAGAAAAGAGAGCCTAAAAATGGGCCCTCAACTCTATGGTCAAGTAATCTTTGAGAAATCAGGAAAGAATATCTAATGGAAAAAAGACAGTCTCTTCAACAAATGGTCCTGGGAAAATTGGACAGCCACATACATAAGAATGTAACTAGATCACTTTCTTAAACCGTACACAAAAATAAACTCAAAATGGTTGAAAGACCTAAATGTGAGGCATGAATCCATCAAAATCCTAGAGGAGAACACAGGCAACAACCTCTTTGACCTCAGCTGCAGCAACTTCTTGATACACATGTCTCCAAAGACAAGGGAAACAAAAGCAAAAATGAACCGTTGGGACTTCATCAAGATAAAAAGCTTCTGCACGGCAAACAGTCAACCAAACTAAAAGGCGACCCACAGAATGGGAGAAGATATTTGCAAATGACATATCAGATAAAGGGCTGGTATCCAAAATCTACAAAGAACTTATCAAACTCAACACCCAGAAAACAAAGAATCCCGGCAAGAATTGGGCAGAACACATGAATACATATTTCTCCAAAGAAGACATCCAGATGGCCAACAGACACATGAAAAAGTGCTCCATATCACTCGGCATCAGGGATATACAAATCAAAACCACAATGAGCTACCACCTTACACCAGCCAGAATGGCTACAATTAACAAGACAGGAAACAACAAATGTTGGCATGGATGTGGAGAAAGGGGAACACTCTTACACTGTTGGAGGAAATGCAAGCTGAAAGAGCCAGTCTGGAAAAACAGTATGGAGGCTCCTCAAGAAGTTCAAAATAGAGCTACCCTCTGACCCAGCGATTGCACTACTGGGTATTTACCCCAAAGATACAAATGTAGTGATCCGAAGGGTCACCTGAACCCCAATGTTCATAGCAGCAATGTCCACAATCGCCAACGTGTGGAAGGAGCTGAGATGTATACATACATATATTATAATATACATATATAATGGATATATACGTAATAATACATATATAATATGTATACTACACAATAATACATATATAATGGAATATTACTCAACCATCAAAAAAGAATGACTCTTACCATTTACATTGGCGTGGTTGGAACTGGAGGTATTATGCTGAGCGAAATAAGTCAAACAGAGAGTGACAATTATCATCTGGTTTCACTCATATGTGGAATATAAGAAACAGTGCAGGGGATCATAGAGTAAGGGAGGGAAAACTGAAGGGGAAGTCATCAGAGAGAGAAAAACCATGAGAGACTCTTCACTGTAGGAAACAAACTAAGGGTTGCTGGAGGGGAGGTAGGTGGGGATATGGGGTAATTAGGTGATGGGCATTAAGGAAGGCACGTGATGTGATGAGCACTGGGTGTTATGCACAACTGATAAATTACTGAACACTACATCTGAAACTAATGATGTACTATAGGTTGGCTAATTGAATTTACATAATTTTTTTTAAAAAAGACATTTATTTATTTGAGAGAGAGAGAGAGAGAGAGAGAGAGAGAGAGGAGGAGGGGAGGGGAAGGGAGAGAGAGTAGACTCCCCGCTGAGGGCAGAGCCTGATGCAGGGCTCAATCTCACAACCCTGAGATCATGACCTGTACCAAAATCAAGAGTCAGATGCTTAAGTGACTGAGCTACCCAGGTGCCCTTCTTTTCTATTCTTAATAATGGTCTTGCTGGGCACAACATTCTTGGGGTTGCGGGTTATTTTTCTTTCCTTTCAGCACTTTGAGTTTATCATACTACTCTCTGCTCACCTGCAAAGTTTCTGCTGAAAAATCAGCTGATAGACTTATCGGGTTTCCCTTGTATGGAACGGCTTTCTTTTCTCTTGCTGATTTTAAAATTCTCTTTTTATCACTACTTTTTGCCATTTTAATTATTATACATCTTCGTGTGGACTTTCTTAGGTTAATCTTATTGGTGGCTCTCTTCGTGCCTCCTGGATCTGGACATACGTTTCCTTCCCATATTCGGGAAGTTTTCAGCCATTATTTCTTCAAATAAATTTTATGCCCCTTTCTCTCTCTCTTCTCTTTCTGGGATCCCAATATGCCAGTATTATTGTGCTCAATGGTCTCACTGAGTTCCCTTAACCCATTCTCATTTTTTAGTATTTAAAAATTTTTGTCATTATTATCGTTATCATTACAGTTCAGCTTGGGTGTTTTCTGTTACCTTGTCTTCCAGGTCACTGATCCATTCTTCTGCCTCCTATAAACTGCTATTGATTTCCCCTGCTGTTTGTTTGTTTGTTTGTTTGTTTTTGTTTGTTTCTGTTATTGAGTTCATCTCTGACTATAAAGTTCTATCACTTTGTGGAAGGTCTCATTGAGATTCTCCACTCTTTTCTCAAGTCCAGTGAGTATCTTTATGACCATTACTTTGAATTCTTTATCAGGCATATTGTTTCTTCCCATTTTACTTCTCTCTTTTGTTATGGTTTTGTCCTGTTCTTTCATTTGGGACATATTTCTCTGTCTCCTCATTTTCTCTAACTCTCTGTGATTGTTTCTATGTTTTAGGAAATCAGCTACCTCTTCTGATCTTGAAAGTAGTGGTTTTACGAAGTAGAGATCTTGTGGTGCTCTGTAGTGCAACGGCCCCTATTCACCAGAACCAGGTGCTTCAGGCGTGTCTTCTATGTGGGTTGTGTGCACCCTACTGTTGTAGCTGGGCTGTGTTTCAATTCATTCTAGCTGACTGCACTGGTCCACTTTCCCTGTGGTGGGTGCACCAGGCAGGGTTTTGTCCCTGTGTTGTAAAGAGGCCAGTCTGGGACCATCGTGGCCTTGTCTTTGTGCAGTGTCAGCAGTTAGACCAGATGCGTGCTCTCCGCCCATCTGCCAGGGCTGCAGTCTTGTTGGCCTGCAGTGTGCTCTCCCTGCCTTAGTCTCCTGAGAGAGAGACTTTTGTTGTTGGGTGGGGCTGGCAATCAGAACAGATGCCTGGCCCCAATCTGTCTGCTTGGGTTGTCTTATTACTGACTAGCAGGGAACTCTCTCTGTGCTGCTAGGTATAGGGTTCAACTGTTGGTGTGATGGACACATATAACTTTTTTTTTTTACTCAGTGTGTTTCAGCTTATTTTTCTTTTTACCTTCTCTAATAACCATACTCTTTCCTTCCTCAGGGAATTAGCCACCACTTTCTTCTAAATGAAATGTTCTCTTTTCATTTACTTCATGTATAGTACTCATTTTTCAGTCTTGGTTCAAATTTTACATTCTCGTTAAAATTTTGTTAATAGTCCAGGTTCTTTCCTCTTTATTTTTTTATAAAGATTTTTATTTATTTGACAGAGAGAGAGAGACAGCGAGGGAGGGAACACAAGCAGGGGGAGAGGGAGAGGAGAAGGAGGCCTCCCACTGAGCAGGCATCCTGATGCGGGGCTCAATCCCAGGACCCTGGGATCGTGACCTGAGCCGAAGGCGTACACTTAACGACTGGGCCACCCAGGAGCCCCTTCCTTCCTCTTTATAAACTCTCGTAAGCATTCTATATTTTTTTCTTTATAACAAAGTAGTGCAATTATTTGAAAAAAGGTTTTTTTTCTCTTCCAGTAGACACGATCTCAATAGAGTTGTTGTCACTGTTTGTCTTGGGCTTGGATGGCTATGTACTTCCCTCTAAGGACCACCTTTGCAGTATCCCATAGGTTCTGAGCCAGTGTGCTTTCATTTTCATTGGTTTGCATGGAACAAACTATCCTAAAATTTGTATGGAACCAGAAAAGACCCCACATTTTCCAGGGGAATGTTGAAAAAGCAAAACAAAGTTGGAGTCTGATTTCAAGCTATATTACAAAGCTGTGATCATCAAGACAGCACAGTGTTGGTACAAAAACAGATGCATAGATTAGTGGAACAGAATAGAGAGTCAGAAATGGACCCTGAACTCTACGGTCAACTAATCTTTGACAAATCAGGAAAGAATATCCAATGGACAAAAGATAGTCTCTTCAATAAATGGTGTTGGGAAATTAGACAGCCACATACATAAGAATGAAATTTGACCATTCTCTTACAACATACACAAAGCTAAATTCAAAATGGATGAAAGAGGTACATGTGAGACAGAAATCCATCAAAATCCTAGAGGAGAACATAGGCAGTAACCTCTTTGACACTGGCCACAGCGATTTATTTCAAGACACATCCTAAGGCAAGGGAAACAAAAGCAAAAATGAACTTTTGGGACTTTGTCAAGATAAAAAGTTTCTGTACAGCAAAGGAAATAATCAACAAAACTTAAAGGCCACCCATGGAATGGGAGAAGATATTTGCAAATGACATTATGGATAAAGGGCTGGTATCCAAGATCTAAAAGAAATTATTAAACTCAATACCCAATAAACAAATAACCCAGTCAATAAATGGGCAGAAGACATGAACAGACACTTCTCCAAAGAAAACATACAAATGGCTAACAAACACATGAAAACATGTTCAACATCACTAGCCATCAGGGAAATACAAATCAAAACCACAATGATCTACCATCTTATACCAGTCAGAATGGCTAAAATTAACAAAACAAGGAACAACAAATGTTGGCGAGGATGTGGAGAAAGGAGAACCCTCTTACAATCTCGGTGGGAATGTAAATTGGTACAGCAACTCTGGAAAACAGTGTAGAAGTTCCTCAGGATGTTTAAAATAGAGCTACCCTATGACCCAGCAATTGCACTCCTAGGTATTTACCCCAAAGATAAAGATGTAGTGAAAATTAGCTGCACTGCAATGTTCATAGCATCAGTGTCCACAATAACCAAATTGTGGAAAGAGCTGAGATGTCCTTCAACAGAAGAATGGATAAAGAAGTTGTGGTTCATATTTACAATGGAGTATTACTCAGCTATCAGAAAGGATGAATACCCACCATTTACATTGACATGGATGGACTGGAGGGGATTATGCTAAGTGAAATAAGTCAAGCAGAGAAAGACAATTATCATATGGTTTTACTCATATGTGGAACACAAGTATAGCACAGAGGACCACAGGGGATGGGAGGGAAAACTGAATGGAAACAAATCAGAGAGGGAGACAAACTATGAGAGAATCTGGACTCCAGGAACCAAACTGAGGATTATAGAGGGGAGGGGGATGAGGGATGGAGTAACCGGGTGATGGGTATTAAGGAGAGCACATGTGGTGATGAACACTGGGTGTTTTACACAACTAATGAATCTTTGAACTCTATGTCAAAAACTAATGATGTACTATATTTGGCTAATTGAACATAGTAAAAAAAAGAAAAAAAAGAAAAGCCCATAACAAAACATACAACGATTCGACAAATCAAATCACAATAAAAACATCAGAGAAGAAATCAAAAGTCATTTTTTTTAAATTGATAAAATATTTAAACCTCTCTTCAGGCTAATAAAAAAGAAAAAGCAGAAGACACAAATTATTCATTTCAGCATGATAGAGGTGACATGATTACAGATTCCATAGATATTAAACAGATTTATTGGGATAATTTGAACAACTTGATACCTACAACTTTCATAACCTAGGTAAAATGGACTAATTCCTTGAAAGACAACAATGAGCAGAAACTCACAGGAAAAAAAAACACAATGATAATAGGCCTATATCTATTGAAATAATTGAAAATGTTCCAAAACAGAAAACACCAGGACCATATGGGTTCACTGATAAATTCTACCAAACATTCAAGGAAAAAAATTGTACCCTTTGGTTTAAAATTTCTTTCAGGAGATAGAAGCAGAGGGTATACCTCCTAAATCATTCTACGTAGTCCTTATTACTGTAATATCAAAAACAACAGTGTTACACACACACCTCTCATAAACATAAATGCAGAAATCCTCAACAAAATATTGGCAAATCAAATCTAACAATTTATAAAAATAATTATACATTCCAACTAAGTGAGATCATTCCAGGAATGCAAGTGTAGCTCAACATTTGAAAATCAGTTAATGCAATCATCACATTAATAGGTAAAGAAGAAAAATCACACAATCATATCAACAGAGGTAGAAAAATCATTTGATAAAATCCAACACACATACATGATTAAAAAAACCTCTTAGTAAACTAATAAAAAATATCTCAACTTGATAAAGAATGTTTATAAAAACTCTACAGCTAATATCATACTTAAAGGGGAGATGCTCAGAAATTTTGCACTAAAGCCAGGAACAAAGAAAGAATGTCTCCTTAACACTGTTTTCAACATCATGCCAGAAGTTCTGTGTAATGCAATAAGAAAAAATAAAAAAGGAAATAAAATGTGTACTGATTGGGAAGGAAGAAATAACATCCTTTGTTTGCAGATGACACGATTACCTATCTAGAAAATCTGAAAGAATTGACAACAAAACTCCTGAGCTAATAAGCAATTATAACAATGATATAGGACGGGAGGTTAATATAAAAAGCCAATCACCTCATATATACCAGAAACGAACAAGGGGAATTTGAAATAAAAAAAAATAGCATTTATATTAGCATCCCCAAAATGAAATACTTCAGTATAAATCTTAAGAATATGCCTATAACATATATGAGGAAAGCTACAATTCTTTGATCAAAAATATAAAAGAAGAATTCACTATAGGAAGATTCAATATTGTTAAGATGTCCTCAATATTGTTAAGATGTCAATTCTTCCATCTTGATATATACATAAAATGCAATCTTAAATCAAATTCCCGGTAAGTCCTTTTGTGGATATCAAGACGTTTATTCTAAACTTTATAGGGAGAGACAAAAGATCCAGAATAGCCAACACAATATTGAAGGAGAAGGGCAAAGTTGGAGGATTGACATTACCTGACTTCATGACTTAAATATAAAGGTACAGCAATCAAGACAATGTATTATTTGTGAATGAATAAACAAATCAATGAAATAAAATAGCTCAGAAATAGACCTACACAAATACAGCCAACTGATCTGTGACAAAGGAACAAAGGTAACACAATGGAGTAAAGATACTCTTTTTAAACATACTGATGGTTGCGCACCTGGGTGGCTCAGTTGGTTAAGCCACTGCCTTTTGCTCAGGTCATGATCCTGGAGTTCCAGGACCGAGTCCCGCATTGGGCTCCCTGCTCAGCAGGGAGTCTGCTTCTCCCTCTGACCCTCCCCCCTCTCATGTGCTCTCTCTCTCTCTCTCATTCTCTCTCTCAAATAAATAAATAAAATCTTAAAAAAAAATAAATAAACATACTGATGTTTACCAGAGGGGAGATGGGTTGGGTAATGGGTGAAATAGGTGATAGAGATTAAGACTTGTCATGATGAGCACTGGATGATGTATGAAATTTTTGAATCACTATATTGCACACCTGAAACTAATATAACACTTTATATTAACTATACTGGAATTAAAATAAAAACTTAATAAAAAAATAAAATAAAAAACTTAAAATTATAAATAAAAAAGATACTCTTCAAATATGGTGCTGGAACAACTGGATATCTACATGTAAAAAATAAATTTAGACACAGACATTACGCCTTTACCAAAAATTAACTCAAAATGGATTAACAGACCTAAATGTAAAATGCAAAACTATAAAACTCCTAGAGAGGATACACCATATGTAGATGACCTTAGGTATGGTGATGAATATTTAGATACAACATTAAAGTCCATGAAAGCATAAATTAACAAGCTAGACTTCATTAAAATTAAGAACTGCTTTGTGAAAGATAATATCAATAGAATGAGAAGACAAACCTCAGACTAGAGGAAAATATTTGCATCTAATAGAGATCTGTTATTCAACATATAAAAGAAATTCTTAAATCTCAACAATAAGAAAAAAGGAGCAGTTTGAAATGACAACATAGGAAGACCCTGAATGAATCATCTCCCACAGTCAAACCAAATCTATAGCTACATATAGAAAAATCTTCCCTGAAAAAGACCTGAAAACTAGCTGAATTGCTCTTCCACAAAAAAACAAAAGGATAAAAAGACAACATCAAGATGGATATGATAGGTAGATGTAATCTCATCAAAAACTGCACCCCTATTGCAGTGACCCACAACTGGGAGGGATCTCAAAAATACAGAGCAATCTGAGGATTTAGCGGTTCTAATCCCACATCAGGCACTACAACACTTGGGACCTTCACTGGAGAGATGAACTCACAAAATGTCTGGTTTTGAAAAGCAATGGGGTTTACATTGAGAAGACCCAAATACTGTAGAAATCTGAGACTCTGCTTTTAAAAGTCTAGTGCACAGCATCATTCACCCCTGGACCCAAAGCCAAAGCAGCAGGTTAAAAAACACCTAAACCACATGTAAAGATTTATTGATTTATTTTAAGATTTTTAAATATCTGTTTAAAGATCAGGGGACTATTGGAACTCTATCTAGAGATAGAGGTGCTGCTCATGCCATTTTCATGCTCTCTTTCTACCTTGTTAACACCACTTGCCATATTCATTACCTTTGGTGGGGCCCACTCTACTTAACTCAGTGGGTGAGTTTGTCCCACAGATACACACACCTGTTGCTCCTGCAAAAGCTGACAGATGGGCATGTGATGGCCTGGTACTTTTTCATGACTCTGCCCACCAAACCCAGCTGGTGGGTGTCCCTCAGCATAGCACTCCCCAAAATCCCTGCCAAAGCTGGTGGGTGTGTATAGTCCACATGCTTTAAACACCAGGATCTGGTGGCCAGAGGGTCTTGCATTTCTGGGCCACATAAGATGGAAACTATCAGAGAGATAGTTCATGGCAGACTACTTCCCCCAGCACACTGCACAGACAGCAAACTTGAACACATCAATAGTCTTCCTGTGACAATCCTTCAAGACTGGAAGAAATAGCTCTTTTATCTAACACACCGAAACAAACACAGAGAGTTAAGCAAAATGACAACATAGAGGAATATGTTCCAAATGAAAGAGTAAGATACACCCCCCAAATAACCTTAATGAAATGGGATAAATAATTTAACTGATAAAGAATTCAAAGTAATTTTCATAAATTCACCAATCTTGAGGGAAGAGTGGATGAACACAGGGAGAACTTCAACAGAGATTAAAAAAATATATAAGAAAGTAACAAAAGAGTCACAGAGCTAAAAATTACAATATCTGAACTTAAAAATACACTAGAGAGGACCAACAGAACACCAAATGAAGAAGAAAGGATAAGTGACCTGGAAGATGGTAAGTCCAAAAATAAAAAAAGAATTTAAAAGTGCAAAGATAAGTTAAGGGACCTATTGAAAAACATCAAGTAAAACAACATTCATAAAATAGGTGTCCCAGGAGGAGAAGAGAGAAAGTTTATGTGAAGAAATAATGACTAAAAACTTCCCTAAACTAGGAAAGGAAACAAAAATCCAGATCCCAGAAGCCCAGAGAATTTCAAATAATATTAATTCAAAGAAATCAAAACCAGGACGCATTAAAATGTCAAATGTTAAAGCTATGGAGAGCATCTTAAAAGCAGCAAGAGAAAACCAAATTTTTAAATACAAACCCATTATCAGACCACCAGCAAATATTTCACCAGAAATTTTGCAGGTTAGAAGAGAATGGCATAACATATTCAGAGTGCTGAAAGGAAACAACAACAAAAAAACTTCTAGCAAGGAATTCTCTAATTGGTAAGAGTATCATTCAGAACTGAAGGAGACATAAAATGTTTTCTACACAATCAAAATACTAAGGTGTTCACCACCACTAAATTGTCTTTCAAGAAATGTTAAAGGGACTTCGTTTAGGTGAAAAGAACCAATTAGCAAGAACAAAATAAGAAAGTAAAAATCTTACTGGTAAAATAAATATATAGTAAGAGGTAAAAGATATGTACTCTGAAAACAATAAAACACTGATGAAGGAAATTAAAGATGACACAGAAAAATGGAAAAATATCCTTGCTCTTGGATTTCAAGAACAAGTATTGTTAAAATGTCAATACTACCCAAAACAATGTACATATTTAATATAATCCCTATTAAAATACCAACACCATTTTTTTCCCACAGAGCTAGAGCAAACAATTCTAAAATTTGTATGGAACTACAGAAGATCCTGAATAGCCAAAGCAAACTTGAAAAAGAAAGACAAGTGGGAGGCATCACAATTCCAGACTTCAAGTTATATTATAAACCTGTAGTGATCAAGACTGTATGGTACTGGCAGAAAAATAGACATATAGCTAAACAGAACAGAAACCCAGAAATGAAACCACAACTGTATGGTTAATTAATCTTTGAAAAAAGCAGGAAAGGTTATCCAATGGGAAAAATACAGTCTTTTCAACAAATGCTGTTGGGAAAACTGGACAGCAACATGCAAAGAATGAAACTGGACTAGTTTCTTACACCATACACAAAAATAAATTAAAAATGGATGAAAGACCTAAATGTGAGACAGGAAAGATTGAAATCCTAGACGAGAACATGGGCAATAACCTCTTTGACGTTTCCCACACCAACTTCTCTTTATATATGTCTCCTGAAGGGAAACAAAAGCAAAAACAAACTATAGGGACTTCATCAAGATAAAAAGCTTCTGCACAGCAAAGGAAATAATTGACAACATTAACAGGTAACCTACTGAATGGGAGAAAATATTTGCAAATGATGTACCTGATAAAGGTATAATATCCAAAGTATATAAGGAACTTATATGGGGGCACCTGGGTGGCTCAGTTGGTTAAGCAACTGCCTTCGGCTCAGGTCATGATCCTGGAGTCCTGGGATCGAGTCCACATCGGGCTCCCTGCTCAGCAGGGAGTCTGCTTCTCCCTCTGACCCTCTCCCCTCTCATGCTCTCTCTCTATCTCATTCTCTCTCTCAAATAAATAAATAAAAATCTTAAAAAAAAGAACTTATATGGGCACCTGGGTGGTTCAGTCATTAAGCGTCTGCCTTTGGTTCAGGTCATGACCCCAGGCTTCTGGGATCGAGCCCCACATCGGGCTCCCTGCTCAGTGGGAAGCCTGCTTCTCCCTCTCCTATTCTCCCTGCTTGTGTTCCCTCTCTCACTGTGTCTCTCTTTGTCAGGTAAATAAATAAAATCTTTAAAAAAAAAAGAACTTATAAAACTGAAGAGGCCCCCAAAATAATCCACTTAAAAATGGGCAGAAGACATGACTAGACATTTTTCCAAAGAAGACATTCAGATGGCCAAGGGAAACATGAAAAATGCTCAACATCACTGATTATCAAGGAAATAAAAATCACAACTATAATGAGATATCACTTCACACCAGTCAGAAGGGCTAAAGTCACAAAAAACAATAGGTGTTGGTGGGGATACGGAGAAAGGCAGTCTTGCACCGTTGGTGGGAATGCAAACTGGTGCAACCACTGTGGAAAACAGTATGGAGGTTCCTCAAAAAGTGAAAAACAGAACTATCCTATGACCCAGCAATTGCACTATTAGGTATTTACCCAAAGAATACAAAAATACTAATTCAAAAGGATACATGCGCCTGTATGTTTATCTACAATAGACAAACTATGGAAACAGCCCAAATATCAATTGACTTCTAAGTGGATAAAAAAGAAGTGGTATACATTAACAATGGCATATTAATTAGCCACAGTAAAGAATGAAATCTTGCTATTTGGAATGACATGGATGGAGCTAGAGAATATTATGCTAAACAATGTAAGTCAGTTACAGAAAGACAAATACAATATGATTTCCTTCATATGTGGAATTTAAGAAACAAAACAAATAAGTAAAGTGAAAAAAAAAACACAGAAATAAAAACCAAGAAACAGACTCTTAATTATAGAGAACAAACTGTTGATCACCAGAGGGGAGGCAAGTAGGGCAATGGGTTAAATATCTGATGGAGATTAAAGAGTGCACTTGTAGTGAGGAGCACTGGGTGTTTTATGGGAGTATGGAATGACTGTGTTGTACACCTGAAAATAATATCACACCATATGTTACTAAACTGGAAGTTAAATAAAAAACTTGAAAAATGAAAAAAGAAAATACAATGATCCAAAATTTTTCAGAGGCATCAAAGGAGTTCTAAGAGGGAAATTTATAGCAGTATAGGCCCACCTCAAGAAGGAAGAAAAATCTCCAATAAACAACCTAACACCTAAAGGAGTTGGAAAAATAACAACAAACAAAACTCAAAGTGCAGCTGAAGGAAGGAAATAATAAAGATTAGAGCAGAGATAAATGATATAGAAACTAAAAACACTAGAACACAATGAAAAAAGGAGCTCTCTCTTTGAAAATATAAACAAAATTGATAAACCTACCTAGCCTGTTTCATCAAAAGAGAGAAAGAAAGAGAGAGAACTCAAAAAGACAAATCACTAATGAAAGAGGAGAAATAACAACAACAAAAAAAAAAACAGAGAAATACAAACAATTGTAAGAGAATATTATGAAACATTATATGCCAATATATTGGGCAACCTAGAAGAAATGGATAAATCCCAAGAAACTTATAACCTACTAAAGCTAAAGCAGAAAGAAATGGAAAATTTGAACAGAACAATTACCAACAATGAAACAGAATCACTAATAAAAAATCTCCTAACAACAAAAGTCCAAGAAGAGATGGCTTCACAGGTGAATGCTACCAAACATTTAAAGTGTTAATATTGGGAGGAAGCGAGATGGTGGAAAAGTAGGGAACGCTGTAACATCTGGTCCCTTGAATTTAGCTGGATAACTATCAAACCATTCTAGACACCCATGAAGTCACCCTGAGATGTAAGAAAACATATCTGAAACTCTATAAATAGCAAAGCAACTGCTTTTTGAAAGGTAGGAGGTGTGAAGACGTGAATATGTGGGGAGATACTGGAAAAGAAATGGAAGAGGGAGGGAGCCTCCATAAGCTGGCTACTGGAAAGTGATAGAACCCCAGAGGGAAAAATCAGAACCCTTAGAAATCTGCTCCAGTGAGAGACATCCCTGTCTGAAAGGGACTCAGGGGATGTAAAGGGTAGAATTCTAGGTGGGTCAGTATGTCTCAGGATCCCAGGAGTCACAGTACAGATGGGGGGGTGCCTGAACTGGTAGAACAGTGAAGCGGGGAAACTGATTAT
The DNA here is from genome assembly GCF_003265705.2 of Callorhinus ursinus. Classification (NCBI taxonomy): domain Eukaryota; kingdom Metazoa; phylum Chordata; class Mammalia; order Carnivora; family Otariidae; genus Callorhinus; species Callorhinus ursinus. Next base: position 4,810,436 of record NW_027397102.1, on the reverse strand, counting down.
GGTCAGTGAGCCCAGGAGGGGGCTCTCAGCTCAGGTCACCATAAACCAGACCCGGGCACTGACCATTTGCCATCCACGGGGGAGTGGGGGGTGGGCAAAATGGGTGCACCCACAACCAGGCAATAGCTCTCAGGGCGGTGGCCCAGGAAAGGACAGTGGGGTAACACTCAGCTGCCCCTGGGAGTGGTGGAGTGGGTATGCCTGGGAACCTGCTACCACTCTCAGCCCCAAGACACACAAAGGGAAGTGACGCAGGTCGCTTGGAATACTCCTGGGAAGACTGCAGTGGGCACACACAGCAGAAGTCTGTGGAGTTTGGCACACACAAAAGTGAAAACTGTCCCAGAGGGTTTATTGAAGAGGGGGGAACACGATCTTTCTGCTCTGGGGCCGGAGATCAGGGAACTAAATGAGAAGAATATGCAGCCAAGAATACATTATCCAGCAAGACTGTCACTCAGAATGAAAGGAGAGATAAAGAGCTTCCAGAACAGACAGAAACTGAAAGAATATGTGATCACCAAGCCAGCCCTGCAAGAAATATTTAGGGAGATCCTGTAAGCAAAGAGAGAGCCCAAGAATCACATAGACCAGAAAGAAACAGAGACAATCTACAGAAACAGGGACATTACAGGCAATAAAATGGCATGAAATTCATATCTTTCAATAGTTACTCTGAATGAAAATGGGCTACATGCTCCAATCAAAAGACACAGGGTATCAGATTGGATAAAGAAGCAAGACCCATCCATATGCTGTCTACAGGAGACTCATTTTAGATCTAAAAACACCTCCGGAATGAAAGTGAGGGGGTGGAGGACAATTTATCATGCTAATGGATCTCAAAAGAAAGGTGGGGTAGCAATCCTCATATCAGATAAATTAAATTTTAAACCAAAGACTGTCATAAGAGATTAAGAGGTACTCTATATCATACTTAAAGGGTCTACCCAACAATAAGATCTAACAATTGTAAATATTTATGCCCCCAATATGGGAACAACCAATTGTATATACCAATTAATAACCAAAGTAAAGAAACATATTGATAATAATACAATAATGGGAGGGGACTTCAACACCTCCCTCACAGCAATGGACAGATCATCTAAGTAGAAGAACAAGGGCTTTGAATGACACACTAGACCAGATTGACATAACAGATATATACAGAACATTCCATCCTAAAGCAAGAGAATACTCATACTTCTCGAGTGTACATGGAACTGTCTCCAGAATAGATTACATACTGGGTCACATATCAGGTCTGAAGCAACAACAAAATATTGAGATTATTCCCTGCATATTTTCAGACAACAATGCTTGAAAACTTGAACTCAATCACAAGAGGAAATTTGGAAGGAACTCAAACACTTGGAGGTTAAGAGCATCCTGCTAAAGAATGAATGGGTCAACTAGGAAATTAAATAAGAATTTAAAAAACTCATGGAAACTAATGAGAATGAAAACACAACTTTTCAAAACCTTTGGGATACAGTAAAGGTGGTCCTAAAAGGAAAGTACATTGCAATACAAGCCTCTCTCAAAAAATTTTTAAAAATCTCAAATATACAAAGTAACCTTACACCTAAAAGACCTGGAGAAAGAACAGCAAATAGATCTTAAACCAAGCAGGAGAAGAGAAATAATAATGATTAGAGCAGAAATCAATGAAATAGAAACCAGAAGAACAGTAGAACAGATCAACAAAACTAGAAGTTAGTTCTAAGAAAGAATTAATAAGATGGATAAACCTCTGGACAGACTTATCCAAAAGAAAAGAGAAAGGACCCAAATTGATAAAATCATGAATGAAAGGAGAGAGATCACATCACCAAGGAAATACAGAGAATTTTAAGAACATATTATGAGAAACTATATGCCAACAAATTAGGCAATCTGGAAGAAATAGATACATTCCTGGAAACTTACAAACTACCAAAACTGAAACAGGAAGAATTAGAAAATTTGAAGAGACTCATAACCAGCAAGGAAATTGAAGCACTATTCAAAAACCTCCCCCCAGCAAAAAATGTCCCGAGCCTGGTAGCTTCCCAGGCAAATTCTACCAAACATTTAAAGACATAATGCCTATTCTACTGAAGCTGTTTCAAAGAATATGAATGAAAGGAAAACTTCCAAACCCATTCTATGAGGCCAGCATTACCTCAATCCCAAAACCAGGCAAGACCCATCAAAAAAGAGAATTACAGAACTATATCTCTGATGAATATGGGGATCAAAATACCAAGATACTAGCCAATAGCATCCAACAGTATATTAAAGGGATTATTCACCACAACTAATTGGGATTTATTCCTGGGCTGCAAAGATGTTTCAACATTTGCAAATCAATCAATGTGATAGATCCCATTATTAATAATCTCATTAATAAAAGAAAAGACAAGACCCATATGATCCTCTCAATTGATGCAGAAAAAGCATTTGACAAAATACAGCATCCTTTCCTGATTAAAAGTCTCCACAGTGTAAGGACAGAAGAGAGGAAACACACCTCAGTATCATAAAAACCATCCATGAAAAGTCTACAATGAATATCATTCTCAATGAGGGAAAAACTGAGAGCTTTTCCCCTAAGGTCAAGAACATGATGGGAATGCCCACTCTCACCACTCTTGTTCAACGTAGTACTAGAATTCCTAGCCTCAGCAATCAGACAAGAAGAAATAGAAAGGATTCAAATTGGCAAAGAAGAAGTGAAACTCTCACTCTTCACAGATGTCATGATACTTTATGTGGAAAACTCAAAAGACCCCCCCAAAATTGCTAGAACTCATACAGCAATTCAGCAATGTGGCAGGATATAAAATCGATGTACAGAAATCAGTTGCATTTCTAAACACTAACAATATGATTGAAGAAAGAGAAATTAAGGAATCAATCCCATTTACAGTTGCATCAAAATCCATAAGGTACCTAGGAATAAACCTAACCAAGGGGGTAAAGGATCTGTACTCTAAAAACTACAGAACACAGACTAACAAAGTTGAGGAAGACACAAAGAGATGGAAAAATATTCCATGCCCATGGATTGAAAGAATAAACATTGCGGAAATGTCTATGCTACCCAGAGAAAACTACACATTCAATAAAACCCCAATCAAATTACCATCAACATTTTTCATAAAACCAGAACAAAGAATCCTAAAATTTGCATGGAACCAGAAAAGACCCTGAATTGCCAGGGTAATGTTGAAAAAGAAAACCAAAGCTGGAGGGATCACAATGCTTGACTTCAAGCTATATTACAAAGCTGCAATCATCAAGACAGCATGGTACTGGCACAGAAACAACACATGGATCAATGGAACAGAATAGAGAGCCCAGAAATTGACGCTCAAATCTATGGTCAAGTAATCTTTAACAAAGCAGGAAAGGCTGGAAATATTGGACAGCCACATGCATATGAATGAAACTGGACCATTTTCTTATACCACACACAAAGATAAACTCAAAATGGATGACAGATCTAAATGTGAGAAAGCAACCCATCAAAATCCTAGAGGAGAACACAAGCAGCAACCTCTTTGACCTCGGCTGCAGCAACCTCTTGCAAGACACGTCACTTAAAGCAAGGGAAACAAAGGCAAAAAATGAACTATTGGGCTTTCATGAAGATAAAAAGTTCTGCACAGTAAAGAAACAGTCAACTAAAAGGCAACCTAGGGAATGGGAGAAGGTATTTGCAAATGACATATCTAATAAAGGGTTAGTATCCAAAATCTATAAAGAACTTATAAAACTCAACACTCAAAAAACAAATAATCCAGTTAAAAAGGAGGCAGAAGACATGAATGAGACATTTTTCCAAAGAAGACATATAGATGGCTAACAGACACACGAAAAGTTTCCACATCACTGATCATCAGGGAAATACAAAGCAAAACCACAATGAGATATCACCTCACATCTGTCAGAATGGCTAAAATTAACAACACAGTAAACAACAGATGTTGGCAAGGATGCAAAGAAAGGGGAACCCTGTTACACTGTTTGTGGGAATACAAACTGGTGCAGCCAATTTGGAAAACAGTTGGATTTTCCTCAAAAGTGAAAAAATAGAACTACCCTCTGATTCTGCAATCGCACTTCTAGGTATTCACACAAAAGATACAAACATAGTGATTCGAAGGGATACATGAACCCAGATGTTTATAGAGGCATTATCAACAATAGTCAAATTATGGAAAGAGCCCAAATGTCTATTGACTGATGAATGGATAAAGAAGTTGTAGTATATATATACAATGAAAAGTTACTCAGCTATCAAAAAGAATGAAATTTTGCCATTTGCAACTACATGGATGGAGCTAGAGAGTACAATGGTAAGCAAAATCAGTCAGAGAAAGAAAAATACCACATGATTTCACTCATATGTGGAATTTAAGAAACAAAACAAATGAACATAGGGAGAAAAAAGAGAGAGGCAAACGGTAAAACAGCCTCTAAACTATAGGGAACAAACTGAGGGTTGCTGGAGGGGAGGTGGGGGGGTGGGTTAAATGGATGATGAGAGTTAAGAAGGGCACTTATTGTGATGAGCACTGGGTGTTGTATGTAAGTGATGAATCACTAAATTCTGTACCTGAAACTAATATTACACTGTTTGTTAACTAACTGGAATTGAAATAAAAAGTCAAAGATACAAAAAAATTTTTATTCACAATATTAATAAAGTTAAAAAAATAGATCTCTCCATAGGGATTTATCAACTCGCATGTCTTTTTTTATTAGTATATGCTAATTATAGAAGCGTTGTTATTTTTTCTTGCATAAATTATCCAAGAATCTCATTAAGTTAAAATTTACTGAGTGCCTATTGTATGCTCTGTGTGTAGGGTTATAAAATTAAATCAAACATAATTAGTGATCACTAGGAGTTCATAATTTTCTTGTTTAATTGAGATATTATGTAAAATTATATTCTTAAAAAATAAAAAATATACTCTTGAGAGTAAAATGTGTTTAACTATGAGTTTTGTGTATTATTATCAAAACCAATTATACATAACCATTTTATACCATTATGTTGTTCAATCTAATGTGTCTATCAGTGCCAGCCTCTACATAGTTATAAAATACAGTATGTCATTCTTCATTTATTAAATTACTGAAAAACTAGGAGAAAACTATATGGTAAAAATGCACAACATCTCTTATTTAAGTTTTACTCTATGTAATTTGCTTCACTGAAAGAAATATTTAAGAGCAACAGTTTAATAACCTGACCAACATGAGTTCAGTTGTTGAACTTCCTGCCACAAAATCTTTCCTTGGTCAAAATATTGCTATATATGTGGTTCAGTTCCCCTATTAAGTTTGAGGAAGGAACAAAAGTACATACAAATTCCAGGTAAATCAAAGCATTAAACGTTTAAATGTGAAACTCTTGTGTAGTAAAAGAAATAATAGATTGATATTTGCCTGACCTTGGCATTGAGAAGTATTTTCTAGCATAAAAGCACTGAACAAGGGAGGGAGGCAGGTACTGACACAAAGCTAAAAATTGGTCGGTTTGATATCTTATTTTAAAATTACCATATGGGGCACCTGGGTGGCTCGGTTGTTAAGCATCTGCCTTCGGCTCAGGTCATAATCTCAGGGTCCTGGGATCGAGCCCTGCATTGGTCTCCTTGCTCCACGGGAAGCCTGCTTCTCCCTCTCCCACTCCCCTTGCTTGTGTTCCCTCTCTCGCTGTCTCTCTCTCTGTGTCAAAAAATAAATTTAAAAAAATAAAAATAAAATTACCATGTCAGTGCAACCACTGTGGAAAACAGTATGGAGGTTCCTTAAAAAGTTAAAAATAGAATTACCCTATGATCCAGTAATCACACTACGGGATATTTAGAAAAATACAAAACACACATTTAAAGGGATATATGCACCCTGATGTTTACAGCAGCATTATCTACAATAGCCAAATTGTGGAAGCAGCCCAAGTGTCATCAATAAATGTATGGATATAGAAAATGTGTACACACACACACACACACACACACACAGAGGAATATTATTCAGCCATAAAAATGAAATCTTCTCATTTGCAATAACATGGATGGAGCTATAATGCTAATAAAGTGAAATAAGTCAGAGAAAGACAAAGACCATATGATCTCACTCATATGTTAAAATTAGGAAACAAAACAAATGAGCAAAGGAAAAATAGAGAGAGACAGAGGCAAACCAAGAAACAGACTCTTAATTATAGAGAACAAACTGATGGTTACCAGAGTGGAGGTGGGTGGTAGGATGGGTTAAATAGGTGATGGGGATTAAAGAGTACACTTACCGTGATGAGCACTGAGTAATGTATGGAATTCTTGAATCACTATATTGTACACCTGAAACTAACATAATACTGTATAACTATACTGGAATTAAAATTAAAAAAAAAATAAAAAAAAGAAGGGGCACCTGGGTGGCTCAATCAGTTAAGCATCTGTCTTTGGCTTAGGTCATGATCTCGGTCCAGGGATCCAGCCTTGGGAATCCTTGCTCAGCAGGGGGTCTGCTTCTCCCTCTGACCCTCCCCCATCTTGTGCTCTCCCTCAGTCTCTCTCTCTCAAATAAATAAAATCTTTTAAAAAAAGAATAAAATTACATATGTCAAAATACAGTATAAAAAATGAAAACCATCTGCTGGTAAATTATGTGCAATATATTCTACACACAAATGGTTAGGTAATTAGCTCTTTCAAATGCTTATGAAAAAAGTCATATGAAGGACAGCACTGGAGGCAGATTTACATCTAGAAAACTATTGCAATTATTCGGGTGAGAAATGGTAAGTTCCTGAACCAAGACATTAGCATTAGAAATAGAAAGTCAGCAGGGGTTGGCATTTGATTGAGGTGCAGACTGGAAGGGGAAGGAGAGATGAAAGTATAGGTAGTCATTATTTACCTTTAAACCCACCACAATCTTTAGGGTCAGTATATGTTTCCAAATGGACTATCAGTGACTTTTAAAATAGTGTATGCAATAACTTAAACAGAGAGAATTCTGTGAAGTACATCTACATCACTGTTGAACAATGGTTAACTTCTTCACAAGTGGCTTCGATACTACGCAAATCCAACTAGTTTAGGACTCCTAGTCAGCCATAGTGGTTTCCCATTAGTTCTATCTCTAGTTTTTTAGATTTTTTGTTTTGTTTTGTCTTGTTTGTTTTTTTCTGCACTGTTTGGCATCAGGGCAATTCATACTCTTTGCATGTCCACGCATTATTATCCTGTCTTCCACTGCTCTGCAAATTTGGAAACCAGAAAGGGTTTTCCCCAGCACAAATGATATTTATGTTCTATTTAATTCTCTGTCCCCCCATCACACACATAGTGTTAATGAATTCTGTATGCACATATGATCCTCTTGCCGCTCTTTTTATTATATTGGCTGGGATTTTATAAAGATTTTTGTCCATTTAATCAAGCCTATTTTCATCAATGGATATCACATTTTTTGTACTGAAGTAGGGTTAGATTTACACATGACTTAACATGATTTAATTTCCATTAAGTCTGGTAGTTGCTATTTGGATTGTTAACATTAACTGAGTCAGTATCTTTACTGATTTGGAAATATATTAATAAGTTGCTGAGTGGGGAAACAAGATTATAAAATTATGAAGTATATGATCTAATTTCTGTTTTACATATGCAATTATTCACCAAGTCTATACAATAAAATAGCAAAATAGTAAAAGTAGTTTTTTCCTGTAGAAGGTATTATGGATAATTTTTATTTTCTTATCTTTTATTTTTGCCTATCTACATTATCTAATTTTCTACCAGAAAATCAGGTGTAAAAAATAAAATTTAAAGTATCAAATTAAAATAATAAACTCAAAATAGAAATAAAAATAAAAATATTGTAGTAAAAATAAAAATAACATGTAATTCCTTAGAAAGCTAAGTTTGCTAACATGGGAAAAAACTGATCTTATTATATATTTTTCTAATCACTTCTCTCAATCCTCCTTACTGACAAATATTTCTAGAGAACCCACTGAAAATCTCAACTTACCTAGACTCTACATATTTACAAGTTGCTTAAAAGTAGTAATTTTATTTTTCCTTTTGATCTATTCTTATTTTTTTAAAGATTTTATTTATTTGAGAGACAGCACGAAGAGGGGGAGGTGCTGAGGGAGAGGGAGAAGCAGACTGCCCACTGAGCAGGGAGCCAGATGCGGGCTTGATCCAAGGAGCTGGATCCCAGGACCCTGAGATCAGGACCTGAGCTGAAGGCAGATGCTTAAAGGACTGAGCCATCCAGGCATCCCCTCCTCTTGATGTATTCTAAATGTGTGTTTGTGTGCACTCTGTGCTTTGTCTGTTTTAACAGTACCAACATATAAACACATTTGCAGTTATTCTTTATACAGTGCATGGTTTCCTCTCTCTTCTTCTCAGGTGTCCCACAACACATCTGAAATTTACAAATGTGACATTGAATAAAAATGTCTGAGTAGTTCTGGAATGTCAAATGTGTTTTATCAACATGTCCATAGATATTGGACTGGTTCAAAGGTTTACTGAAACCAATATTTATTGAGCATACATCTGTATTTTTTACTTCTAGATCTCTTATGTAATCATAAAAAAATGAAATCAGTGTGACTTGACTATAATTTGTTAAGTCTTTGAATGAATATCTGTTGCCTTTTAATTACCTAATGACTTTCCAAGGAATAAACTGAAGCTAATAAATGTGTCATTTCCAAGATCTTACTTTTTCTGGTGGGTTTTTATTTAGTTTTCATCTGAAAATACATATTTTACTCTTTCCTAGTTTTGGGATTCATCACCCACACTCCCTTGTCATTTAAAGATGAATTTTTGATTAGTTGTAATGGGAAAAAGTGAATGCTTTGAAAATAATAACTCTGAGATAATTAAAAAATACATTAAATAATTTATTGAAATTCTTAAAAGTAAAAAAATGTTCAATATGAAATGCACATTAGGCTGTGTCCATGGAACAAAAAAGCATCTTGATAGAAAACAAACATTTTTATTTTTGCTTAGATGATATATCATTTATATGTTTTGCTTAGATAATATCTGGATGTTTGGAAATATTTTTTATTTTTTGGCTTATTTTTTATTCATGAATTGAAACTTTAATGTCATGTGGACAGCCACGTTTTATTTCTTCTCCTTGCTTGCCATCAGCTAAAAGTGAATTATATTGAATACTGACCAAATAATTAGCAGAAGGATAATTAACATATATAGGCCCAAATAATTCCCAGGTAGTTTCCTTAATTCCTAGTGTCAAAGATTGTTTGTGTTTAATAATGAAAGTAAAAAATATGTGTTTAATAATGAACGTAAGCATGACCAAATGGTTTATAGGTGTTAATCTACTAAACATATTAAATATCCCGTAGGCTTTTTTAAGTCTAAGGAAATGTCACCCCCACCAATTAATAAGGTGATACTTTTATTTTTGCTTTTTTTTTAGTTTGTTGCATTCTTTACCAGTCTTTATTTTTTTTCCTGTTATACCTGAGATACCCTGGAAAAGAAGGTAGAGGATGAACTGTGAGTGAGGCTTGAGCACTGAACTTTGTAAAAACCATTTGCCTGAAGGAATGAAGAGAGGTGCTAAAGAGAAAATAAAGGAAATGATGCAGATCATCTAAGAAAAAGAAACAGGGCACCAACATAGATGAGTAGAAGGCAAGATTTCTCAAAAAGCATGTCACAGAGCAAGAAAGAGGTAAGTACAAGGAACTGAGGCAGTTCTGTCTCAGTGGTAGACTAAATAAAAGAACCATTCAAGGAAGAGCAAAGGTTACTTTCAAAATAGATCCCCCAAGCATCATGCTGTAACATATAGATGCCAAATATACAAACTTCTTTTATAGGCATCAGTGATCAATTCAAAATAGAGTTTGCTCATATTTATCCTTTCTCAAATGGCAAAATATTTCATCTGCTGTCATAGTCTCTAATTTGCATAGAAGTGCAGTGTCTCTGAACACTTCTTGTACAATTTTAACAGCAAGGGGAAAAATCATGGCCAGAATACCAAAGGTAAATTTGCCACAAATACTGCAGATGCATATCTAAGAACTTAACCAGTTTCATCCTGCATTAGATATCACTATAAATTAATATTTTAGCATGTTTTTAATTTTCTGCTTTGCACTTTCTATTTGAAGCTATCCTGCCAATCCCAGTTAATCTTGCCAAACAAATTGGTGAAAGATTCTGTTGGCTTTAGTGCAAAATCAACCAGGAGGTGGCTCTTTCTGCAAATACAAACAGCTTTCAAGAAATGGAACACTTTTCTTCTATAGAGATTTTAATGCTTGCTTTTATGGAGAGTTTCAATATAAAGCAAACATGTAACCAAAAGTAATGGTTGTTTTTTGTAAATTTTAAAACCAGCCAGTAAAAGACTGCTGGGGCATGTAAATGGTACTCATTTAATACAGATGGTCAGGAAACTAGTTACTTTGACTAGTTGAGTGAGTTCTGTTTAACTCATAAATTTCAGTTCCTAATCTGATCTAGATTTTATCACTAGAAGACCCAACAGCAAGGGAACTTGGGACTTTCAGGATAATACTAGATAAGCTCAGTCCTGCAAGGACCTTTCTAACAGATTAGTATGCTTCTGTATTTCTAAAGTTTAAATTACACATTGGAGGACAAATCAGAATTCAAGCATGCTAACAGTCAGAGAACAGAGAATATAAAGTGACTATTATAATGAAACATTTTAATTTTTGTCAGACCGTAGTTTGTGGAATCAGTCTCATATTTTAGTATAATGGAATTCTTAATAATAGATTCTAGATATAGGAATTGAGAGGAGAAAAAGGGTCATGTGAAGTAGCATATTCAAGAAAGATTTCCTTGAGCAGTTAAGATTTATGATGGGCTTAAAAATAATGGAGATGACAGTTGCTTGGATGAATTCCAAAGATAAAGAAGGATATTTTGTCAGAAAGCCTCCTTGAGGGTGCCTGGGTGGCTCAGTTGGTTAAGCGACTGCCTTAGGCTCGGGTCATGATCCCGGAGTCCTGGGATTGAGTCCCACATCGGGCTCCCAGCTCAGCGGGAAGCCTGCTTCTCCCTCTGACCCTCTCCCCTCTTACGCTGTTTCTCTCTCTCTTGCTCTCTAATAAATGGATAAAATCTTTAAAAAAAAAAAAAGAAAGAAAGAAAGCCACCTTGAGCAACAGGTGTGAAGGATAGGGGAGGAAACTAACATGAGTAGAAAGTAAAGCAGAGTAAGATAAAACATTACAAGTTTTGAAAGAGAACATCTATCTCTGAATAGAGAAACAGAGAGTGATTTTAAAGTACAGAGTATAAGTTGTGCAGAGCAGCCCATCTTCCTTCTCTGCTTTAAGGCACATAGTTTATGGCATGAAGTTTGAATTTTAATACAAAATAATTATTTTTGTAACTAATTCAGATGTTTTAGCGGAATAGTCTCATTTCTTCTTTTCATAAGATTTTCTTATATAGGCTTGTTGTTTGAGTGGGACTTCTATCACATTTCAAATTTCAGGTGTTACTTTTTCTCCTGTAGAATAATTCTCAAATTTCAAAATGGAAACCTATAAGAATATATAAAGTAGTCACCATTGAGCTATAGCTAGATTTCTTTCATGGGACCTATGTCTTTCACCAGTTCTGTGTGATTTTTTGCATGATATTTCAAGACTAAAATGTAACAGGTGAGGTAAGGAGAAAGCCTAAAGACCAAGGGCCATTTAGAAAAAAAGCTATGACTTACTATGTTGGGTGAGATGTCAGAAGAGGGCACCACAGGCTTTAGGAGCACTTCTGTCAAGCCACTGCTAGCTCTTTAAGAAGAAGGTAGTTAGAATGATGAAACCATGTTATTATTGTTTTCAAATAATTATAGGGTTTCTGTGTAGGCAGTTACAGGAAATGTTTCCTCAGAAGATAGAAATAATTATACTTGAAACTTATTTCACTAATTTTTAAGTGTCTACCCCAAATTCAAATTCTCCATGCCTACCTCCTAGAGGAATAATAAAGCATAGGTTTCCAAACTTAATCATTTTTGCCATTTATTTCCATAATCTTAGAGATTAATAAGGTCTTAGAGATCATATCTAACTCTCTTCTTAGACAGAAAGAGAAGCTGAAATCCTAAAGGAGTCACACAATTGGATGTTGACAGAGTTGGAATGAGATTTCAGGATTCTCAGTTTTCTGTGGGGCTTTCTCTAATATAGCAAGCTAGCAAGTCCACTAAAAAAGTTATGTTTATAGTAGTAATGTAAAAACAAATTATCCTCATTGGTTAGAGATACTTACTAAAACATTGAAAGATAAAATGACATTATATCTGGGGATTGCTTTAAAATTCTTTAGTAAAAATTGTGAGGGAAGGCAGATAAATGCAACAAGATGGCAACATATTCTTAATTATTAAAGTTGGGTTATGGGTACATTAGGATTCTTCAAGCCATTCTATTTCTGTTTTAATATGTCTATAATAAATATTTTTAAAAGTAATGAGTTGGGGAAAGTCTATGTAATATAAATTATGTATAATCTATAGATTTTAATCCATTATAATAACCATGATCAAAAATTTCTTATAAAACATGCTTTCATACCAACAAGTTTTATAAATAGGTGCCTGCTAAAGAGTGTGCCTGTTTATAATACTGTACACTATCATGTGCTAAAATGGGGGACTTTGTTTTTAAAAGGAATATAATTTAGATCACAAATGTGGAGACTAGGGGTGCCTGGGTGGCTCAGTCGATTAAGCGGTTGCCTTCGGCTCAGATCATGGTCCCAGGGTCCTGGGACTGAGCCCAGCATCGGCTCCCTGCTCAGTGGAGAGCCTGCTTCTCCCTCTCCCTCTGCCTGCCACTCTACCTACTTGTACTCTCTATCTCCCTGTTAAATAAAGAAATAAAAATCTTTAAAATATTAAAAAAAACAAATGTGGAGACTATAACTTTATTATTTGCCCCATATTACATCTGTTGGGTCCTTTAATTTTATCCAACAAAACAAACAAATTTGTGGTAAGGTGTGTATATTCGTGCATATGTGGAGAAGGGAGCAGGATACTTCTCAATACAATATGATTCGGCAACAACTGATTTGAATGAGTATTTCCAGAATAATTAGCTATCATACATTAAAACTTTAATTTTCAAGGAGAACAAACCAATTAAAAAAGCAATTCTTCTGCCATTACCCACCCAGTACATAGCTACACAGACATAGAATGCTGATGGATCATCAGCAGGGGAGCATCAGTGAAATAGATCAAGGGGAAAGTAGCTGAGACTCTGGCTACATATAAATATTTTGGATTTTTCTGAAAGAGAAAAACACCTTTTAAACATCTGCAAACAGGGACCATATGTGCCTTCTGGTTGCATAGCATATATGAGAACTAAGAGCTTATGTAGCAAAAAAACTAACTTATTATATAGGAGCCCCTCCAAAAAACATAAATAAACTATAAATAAACAAAACCCCTTAGATATTTAGTAAATTAAATAAATAGCTAGCAAAAAAAAAAAACATTAAAGGCGGAAACTTAGTGGTAGAAGGGGATCATCCATCCAAATCATTTTTGAAACAATTTTTCTGTGATTCTTCCACTCCAGAACATAATTGGATAGGAGAGTGACCAAGAACGACTTCCACTTCATGAAATGTAATGTACGTCTCTATGAAGGAAAATAGGTAATTTGGCCTAAATCTACTAATGATCAGACACACCCCCACTATTTTTTTCTCCAAAGGGAGATGGGTTTCTGTTACTTTGTCCTGATTTTTTTTCAGCTTTCATATTTTGTAAATTTTATTTGTGTTTCTTGGACATATGGGACAATTTGCCACTAGCTCAGTAGTATACTAAGCACTTGCAAACAATAGTTCTTCCTATAAAGGTTTGCTCTCTGTCTCTGAAGGAAGTTTCTAGGCAAATGATTGACATTTTGAAAACATTTTAAGAAAAAAGTGTAGGTATGGGGAAGTAAAGGTCATGAAGTGCAGGGGGCTTTAGAAAACCTAGCTTGTGCAGGCAGTGTAAACATACTGAAAAGTACCAGGATAAATGAAACCAGGTGCATGAAAGAGAGACAGATGTCAAATCTGAGTTAGAGTAAAATTACCCACTTAGCCTGGTTTAGATTCATGTTGGTATGATGGAATAGGGCCAAAATATGAAGTCTTGGCTGGGCAAAAGCTAAATGAGTTTGATGTACTTAGGAATTGAGTTTATTTTGAATAAAAATTCACCTTAACTTCTAAAATGGAGCACTAGAATTTTAGTTTTAAAAGAGAAGATATTCAGTCAAAAAATATCTTGTACTTGTAAGAGCAGAAGTATTCTAAAGCAAGGGTGGGAATGGGAAGTGAGAGCGTGAGGAAAGCTGAAGTCCAAACAGAAGACAGTATTTAAAAATAAGATCATACTGGAAGTCAGGACACCTGGATTCTAACTGCAGTTCTTTTTTTTAATTTAATTTAATTTTATTATGTTATGTCACCAAACAATACATCATTAATTTTTGATGTAGTGATCCATGATTCATCGTTTTCATATAACACCCAGTGCTCCATGCAGTATGTGCCCTCTTTAATACCCATCACTGGGCTAACACATCCCCCCACCCACCTCCCTTCTAAAATCCTCAGTTTGTTTCTCAGAGTCCATAGTCTCTCATGGTTTGTCTCCCCATCCAATTTTCCTCCCTTCATTTTCCCTTCCTTCTCCTAATGTCCTCCATGCTATTTCTTATGTTCCACAAATAAGTGAAACCATATGATAATTGACTATCTCTGTCTTCTTTGGAGAAGTGTCTGTTCATGTCTTCTGCCCACTTTTTTTTTTACTTGATTATTTGTTTTTTGGGTGTTGAGTTTGAGAAGTTCTTTATAGATCTTGGATACCAGCCCTTTATCTGTAGTGTCATTTGTAAATATCTTCTCCCATTCTGTGGGTGCCTCTTACTTTTGTTGACTGTTTCCCTTGCTGTGCTTGATGAAGTCCCAAAAGTTCATTTTTGTTTTTGTTTCACTGGCCTTTGGAGATATATCTACAAGGAGGTTGCTGTGGGCGATGTCAAAGAGGTTACTGCCTATGTTCTTCTCTAGGATTTTGATGGATTCCTGTCTCACATTGAGGTTTCATCCATTTTGAGTTTATCTTTGTGTATGGTGTTAGAGAATGGTTGAGTTTCATTCTTCTATATACAACTGTCCAATTTTCCCAGCACCATTTATTGAAGAGATTATCTTTTATCCATTGCATATTTTTTCCTGCTTTGGCAAAGATTATTTGACCATAGAGTTGAGGGTCCATATCTGGGCTCTTTATTCTGTTCCATTGGCCTATATGTCTGTTTCTGTGCCAGTACCATGCTGTCTTGGTGATCACTGCAGTTCTGATGTTAACTTGCTATGTTACCTTTAGGGAAGTCCTATCTATCATTGGCCTTTGTTTCCTCATCCAATTATTTGAGATGGTTATACTGAGTAGCTTCCTGGCGTTTTAAATTCTGCATTTCTAGTTAAAGTCATTTGGAATCATTTACTGCAAATTTGCTAGATTTTGACTAATGTTCATTTACAGCTAATAGCTAATAAAGCTAATTAAGATAATAAATTAATATTGATTTTAGTTGGGGAATTTTACTACCATTCTGATCATGTTGATGCTAAATATTTGGGTTTGAAACATGCTGAGCACCTATCTTCACTGTTTATGTCTGGAGATAAAAATGGAGAAAAGTAGAGAGAATTGGGCTCTTTCCTAAACCCAGGAAAACACACCCTGGAAGTGGCTGATTTGGCAAAATCTTTGACAGTATTTTATTTTTGTATTTATACCTCAAACTCCTCTCCAGTCACTACGATTTATAGTTAAACCTGGTGTTCCTGTCCTAGTTGGCTGCTTTGCTGTCTCTTTTCATGGGCCCCCAAGATTTATGTAGCTGTTAAGAGATGTGATAAGTGTCTAACTTTCCCTTCTGTTTGTAGAGATTGAGGCTTTGCACATATGAATCCATCTATAACAATATTTTTTTCCTGGTCCAAATCTGATGATGTCCTTTTCCAAATTTCACTTTCTTTCTTTAACTCTTTGACTGTTACATTAGCCACCTCTTATAATTGTGGCTGTAGGTCTAAATATGCCAGTAAATTTAGGAAGGAAAATTTAAGTGACAACCTATTAAGCCTCAAGTAATAGCTCTTCTTTCAAAGGGCCACTTAATGTGGGACTTGTCTCCATGGAGTATACAAAAAAGAAATGACCTTTCTAAGATAGTGAAATATTCCTGTACCCAGGTCAGTTTCATTTTCGCCATGGCCTTGCTGTGTGATCTCAGACAGGAGTCAGTCTTTAAGGATAAGAGAAGTTATTTTCTAACATACTCTGTGGATACAAAGCAGATATAGAACTGCATCCATTTGCCACAAGTGGCATACAAAATAATTTTGGGAGCGACACTTAGGTGGCTCAGTTGGTTAAGCATCTCCCTTTGGCTCAGGTCATGATCTCAGCATCCTGGGATCAAGCCCCACTTTGGGTTCCCTGCTTGGAAGGGAGCCTGCTTCTCCCTCTCCTCTCTGTTTGTGCTCTCTCTTGCTATCTCTGTCTCTCTCTCAAATAAATAAATAAAACCTTTAAAAAAAACAAAAAAATAATTTTGGGAAATTTATAATTTTTTATTTTAATAACTAATGAATAAATTATTATTTATAATAGAATTATTTTTTGCAATTATCATCCTTTTATGTCAGATGTAACTTGCCTTCCAAACATATAGTAATAAAATATTTCTTTTTAAAGAAAGTTAAAATAACACTGAATAGAATTAAATTTAAATAGATTAAAGAAAGAAATGCATCCTATTATGAATATTAACTGGTGATAAGCAGGTATTGAAAAATCATGAAGAATGTATAAGAATAATTGAAATTTCTGAAACACAGTACCAGGCAATCTCAAGGTTTCTGTCGGCCCTTAGATTCTGTAATTTCATCAATGGTCACTAAAAGGAGAATTATGAAATTATTTTCTCTCCACCTTCTTATTCTCCCTCCACTCAGTGCCATGTTTAGTACTGTCTGTGGAGTGTTCATTTATTTTAAAAGTATCAGCATTGCCTAGGTCATATCTTCAGCAAGAGCAATTCACCCACTAGATGAAAGGCTGTCTTACCACAAGTTGACATTGCTCTTCTTGGAAATTACTATAACAATTCTATAAACAGATACGCTTTTTCAAAAGGTGTCAGAAGGGTGAGAGAACTAAACCATGAATTCTCATTTCACCATAAACATTCATGAAAAATGTCATGGTCATAATAAGCTTCATATAATCGTTTAAACTTTTGGGCTGCATGGCTGTTTCACAAGTTGAGGTATAGGTTCTCTACTAGTGTGGGGCATGTGTTTCATGAATGGCACGGTGCTATTTGAACATTTGCAACTCAGAATAAAAGCAAAAGAACAAGCTAAATTCCCAAACAAAAGATCTGTTATGGTCGCTGTGAGAAAGCAATTTCAAATGACCTTTAGAGAAAGCACCATGCCAGGATTAGGTGTGTGTTTGTGTGTGTGTGTGTGTGTGTGTGTGTGTGTACACTTTGGGTCTTATTCAAGCTCAGCTACCTTTTGCTTCATTAGGGGGAATGGAACCCTCTAACACTTTGCCCAGGAAGCTGTGATTTTTGGCCCATATCAACATTTATCAAGGTTTGTGTTTTTGCTAGTTCTTTGGACACTAGAGATTAATGAAGTTATCTTTTATGTGAATAGCACCTATATTTCCATTAACATCTTGAGTCTCAGACAACCTAGGAAAGGAAGCAGAGCAGACATTGCTGTCTGCACTTTAGAAGAAAGAAAACTGAGAACTAGCTGGAGAGGGACATCTGATCCACATTGTACATTAATGGCAGAGTAGGCAGCATAAATATAGAACCAAGGCATTTTGACCTCTTAGGAAATTCTAGGTTCTGTCTAGACCAGATTGTCACTGGAAGTAGCAGTGATAAAGGATTCTAGATAAAGAGGAAAAGGTAGAGGTGAATGTACTAAGCCCTTCCTTCAATGTCCAGATATCTTTTGTAAGGCATGCACAGTCCCATACTTCCAAGCTATCCTGAGAGTTGAGCATCCCTGAAAGAAGCTGTTCGGCTGCCCTGGTGTAAACTGGTAAAAGGAAGCCATCTGAGGTCTATTTCATTACACATTTTTTTCTTTTTTCTTTTTCTTTTTTTTTTTTTTTGCTTTCAGGTGAGTAAACCTTTTCACTTTCAAATAACATTTAATGTGGCAATAAATTACCTTTAAACATTCATAAGGGCAACAGAGCTAAGAATTTTTAGCTATATTTTTGTCTTTGATTAAGACAGATTTCATACTAGTAAGAACCAAAGGGGAGCAATTGTAATTTCCTTAATTTCTCTTTCTTCTGTGTCATTGTTAGTGTATAGAAATGCAACTGATTTCTGTGCATTGATTTTATATCCTTCCACATTGCTGAATTCCTGTATGAGTTCTAGCAATTTTGGGGTGGAGTCTTTTAGGTTTTCCACATAAAGTATCATGTCATCTGTTAAGAGTGAGAGTTTGACTCCTTTTTTTGCTAATTTGGATGCCTTTTATTTCTTTTTGTTGTCTGATTGCTGAGGCTAGGACTTCTAGTACTATGTTGAATATCACTTGGCATCATGAAAATACAAATCAAAACCACAACGAGATACCACCTCACACCAGTCAGAATGGCTAAAATTAACGAGTCAGGAAAAACAAATGTTGACAAGGATGTGGAGAGAGGGGAAGCCTCTTACACTGTTGGTGGGAATGCAAGCTGGTGCAGCCACTCTGGAAAACAGTATGGAGGATCCTCAAGAAGTTAAAAATAGAGTTACCCTACAACCCAGCAATTGCACTACTAGGTATCTACCCCAAAGATACAAATGTAGTGATCTGAAGGGTCACCTGCATATATATATATATATATATATATATATATATATATATATATATATATGTGTGTGTGTGTGTGTGTGTGTGTATGTGTATATATATATATGTAATATTACTCAACCATCACAATCAAAAAGGGTGGAATCTTACCATTTACATCGATGTGGATGGAACTGGAGGGTATTATGCTGAACAAAATAAGTTAAACAGAGAAAGACAATTATCATATGATTTCACTTATCTGTGGAATATAAGGAATAGCACAGAGGATCATAGGGGAAGGGAGGGAAAGCTGAATGGGAAGAAATTAGACAGGGAGACAAACCATGAAAAACTCTTAACTATGGGAAACAAACAGGGTTGCTAGAGAGAAGGTGGGTGGGGGGATGGGGTAATTGGGTGATGGGCATTGAGGGCACGTGATGCGATGAGCTTTGGGTGTTATATGCAACTGATGAATTACTAAACTTTACATCTGAAACTAATGATCTACTATTATTGGCTAACTGAATTTAAATAAAAAATAAAAGGGGAGAGAAAACAAAGCCATAAATAGAGATTTATGAATCATCAGTATAGAGGTAATAATCGAAATCATAAAAGTAGGTGTGTTTGCCCAGTATGAGTGGGCAGCACTAGAAGAGCAATAGACCTTGGATGTAACCTGGGAAAAGACAATATTCAAGGGTTGGACGGGGGGGAGAGTTGTACCAAAAGGTAACAGACATAAAAATAGAAAGAAAATCAGGATAGCTATTGGATTAGGAAAACTTAAGGGAACAAATTTTCAAAAGTGGTGGTGAACAGTGTCAAACATTTTAAAAAGGCCAAAGGCAATGAAATGAGGACTTGAGAAAATACCACTTCATGTATTTATTGGGAAGTCACTAGTAACTTTTAATGGAACATTTTTATTAGAAGATGAGATTACCAGGTTTTAAGAGAGATTGAAAGATAAAGATATGGATGCAGTGGGTAAAAGTCATTTGTAGAAAAAACTTGAGTGTGAAAGTTGGTAAAAACAGAATGGTAACTTTGGTGAAAAAGAATTACGCTATGTTTAATGATACATAAAAATTTCTTATCTTAAAAATCAAACAGAATGGTAGGTGAGGCAATGGGGTTAATGTAGCTTATATCTGTCTATCTTTAAGTTATAAACAAAAACACCTATGTGTGTGTTTTTTGCATTTGGTTTTAACATAGCGGAAAAGAAAAATGAGCTCATTGTTACTTAAGTATGTCATTGCACTATGTATCCCAGTATTTGTCTCCTCGTTTTCCACTGAGATTAAGTAGTGCTACCCATACTGTTCCCTGACTCTGGGAAAAGTATTTTCATAGTTCTGATGGTACCAGTTTTTTTAACCTAGTGATGTTTTAGTTATTTCTGTCACCTTTTAAAGAGCTTCTATTAACCTCTATTTACAAGTTTCAGTGAAAACAGGTGGCCCAGGGAAAGAAATAGATAAGTGCTGATGTAACTAATGAATAGTCCAGGGACACAAATAGTCATTTCCAAAAGGTCCACAATATTTTAAATTTCTTTATAAATCAATGATTTTGAAAGTATACATATATATATAATATATGTCTTTTATTTATTTTTACAGTATTTTCATAGCAGCTTTTCTCTGCAGTGCTCAGTAGTAGGGATCGTAAAATAGCAACCTGTTCATATGAGGACTCAGGGAAAGTCTGACTAACACTGTTGGCAAGGTCTCAGGTTCCCCTCCCATCTCACACCTTCCCCCTTTCTCCTTGTATTTCCTTGACTTCTTTTCCAGGTTTAATCCCCAAGTTGAATCATTGTCTTTCAATGTCTGCTAGTTCCCATTCTTTCCCAAGTGTGACCGAAATATGAACACATGGAATCCCCCAATTTGTGGTGAAAAATCTCCATGGCCTGAGCACTTGATCAGGTCATATTTCATCAGCAGCAGTGGGTAATGTCTGAGAATATGAGGCATAAATAAGAGGCTAACTTCAGCTTAGCTTGAGTTTTATAAGTAGAGTCTTCAGGGATTTCATGGCTTTTCTTCTTTAGTTAGAAAAATATATACATTTCACATCACTAGTAATCCTCAAATGTAACTTACTGCCACCTGTTTGTTGAAACTCTTTTGCTACTCAAGCATCTCAGTGATTTCACTTAATTTCCAAACCTCCAACCATCTATAAGCCATCAGTTTTGAATTTTAATATTTGCAATAATTCTGCTTCATGTCTAGATAGTTGGTGATATGTTTTAAATGGTGAAATTAGACTTAAAATAACTTTCACATTGTTGCTTAGATAGCCCCAACCTTAGTACATTAGTATTCAAGGGTCTCCTGTGGCCATTGTCTTTTGCAGGAAATATTCTAAACACTTTGTCTGGGAAGTTTAAATTATTTCATTAAGTACTCTTGTATCCACTTTCATATACTATATATCCTAAAGGCAAATTTCCTTAACTAACGGTCAGGCTCTTAAATCTGCTCATTTAGGTTCATAGTTCACCTACTTGCCTCAGCACCAAAACTCAAGCCCAGGACTGCACCCAGAAAAAGAAATGATGAAAGGAATTTGCCTTAGTGCCAGAGATGCTTCTTTGTTCCTCATACCAAAACCATGGCTCAACTCTGATTTAGATGGGTTACTATTGAGCTTTAATGTTTAACTGTTATATGATACTACCTTTAAAATTCTCCCTCCTTCTTCTTTTAGGCCCCAATTAAAATCCCATGAATACATAAAAACAAACAATACCTCAATAGTTTCTCAGTTATCTCTATTTCTTGCAATAAAATAAAACAATATAAACAATAATTAAATAATAATAATAATAATAATATATTTGGCCTTTAGACAAAGCCAATTTATTCTAACTACTTTGTGCATACTGTCTGTAATTAATATGAGTAAGAAGACTACCAGAATGGCCTATCTTTAGTGTTGTAGTTTCTTTGTCTAATCCATAATTCTACTGTATTTCTCTGAGTATCCAAGGGAAAACGTTGGTGGGTTTAGTTCACACATTTCCAATGGCCCAAAGTCTACTCAGTGAGATTAAATCTATCTGGAAGGGGAGTCTGAAGAAAGGTAACAAACTTTTGCTTGTTAAAAGTCTTACAAGTGGAAACATATCTCCATTTGTAAAGATTCAAGTAGCTTGGAAAAGCTTCCTTGATCACAGAACATGAAACACACTGGCTACATAAAGAGTGGTTTAATCTGTCTACATAAAATGGTAATGCACCAACTAGCTCATCCACAGATATAAATATTACAGTAAAAACTCCGTTCCAGCAAATTACAACAGAAGGTGCTGTATGACCAAGTTCTCTTTATGAACTAGGAAATAATAGGGGAAAAACTTTGAATTTTTGGTTGGAATATTGTTGTCCAAAAACCACCCTGAACATGTATTTTCTCTTTTTGAGGAAATGTAATCTAAGGCAAGATTGAGATCATGCACTGTTTTAACAGTAACAGGTGAAGGAAGAGGAAGACTCTCTGCTGAGTTCATTACAAAGAGTTCATTTTCTCATCAAATAGTGATTACTTTTCAAACCACACATCCCTCCCCACCGAAAATATCTCTACCACTAAATTCCCACCCACCTACCCACTGACGTAGAACAGAAAGTCACAAAAAGCTCTAGATGCTTTGAAGAAAGAAAAGTGAGGGTGGATCAACACCCACTTTTTCCATCTGGGCTTAGAGCACTTCTTTCCACATGTTAACTACAATGCTATTAACTTTGAGCACAGACTTTGGTATCAAACTGCTGAAGGTCAAATCTTGGCTCAACGTCTTATTAGCAATGTGACTTTTGGCAAGTCATCTAGTACTTTTGTCTTCAATTTCCTCATTTGTATAATGTAATAACAGAATCTATATCATAGGGTAGTTGTGATGATTATATGAGTTGAAATAGTGTTTGCTATCACTATTTTAGGACATAGAATTTTTCATCGTGCCATCTTTGTACCAGGTTTCATCTAAGCTCAGAATATTTGTCTGGTTGGTTACATTGAACTTCAAAGTATTCCTTGATGTGAGGCATGTTTGTATATATGTTGTGTTCAAGTGGCATGTGCATAAACCAGCAAGCTTTATGTACTGGTTGCTCCTAGGCCAATTGACAACTTTAATATTTATCTTTTACACAAGAGTAAATTTTTAAGCTGATTCTTATCCTTTTTTCTCTCTATGGAAACTTCTGCTACAATATTCTTTTCCCAGATTCTCAGCAGGCAAGTGCTTTTAAACATAATTCAATTATTTTCTTTGATTGTTAGTACAAGTTCAAATTTAAACACAGCCTAGTGGCCTGTGAATATTATTAGCTTATTTTTTTTTTTTAGGTTTCCTTCAGTGCCTACACAGACTTCCACATTCCACCACCCTAAGGGACTGACAGTTCTGTTTCAGATAGAGAAGAAAGGTGTGCTTTCATTTTGCACTTGTGAAATAGACTAGCACTAGACATTGTTTCTTCACCCTGCCCCCAAAGGCCAAGGGCAAAAAACAAACAAACAAAAACATCAGTTGGCTCCTCCTTTCTTTTCTGATTTTGCCTTATTTCATATAGATCAAATATGTTTCTTTAGCCTTGAAACTCCTAAGGGTCTTTCAGGTAATTTTATTTCTGTTTTTGAACTCCCTTATTCTGTTGCACACAGAGAGGAAAGTAGATAAGCCATGCCTGTTAGACACATGGTGAAACAGTTCACAGCTGCTGTAACCAAGGCCTACATTCTTGTTTGAATGTGGTTAAGCTGGGAAACTGAAGTGTGGGTGTCTATGGAAACAGCCACTCAAGTGTTTATGAGATGAGACATAGAGAAACCAACTTGTAAAAGAGTATGCTAACTCCAGCCTCCTCCAGAAGAGGCAAATGATAACTCTTTGCATTTGTCAAATTGTAATTGGGGCTAGGAGAGCCACCTTAAAATTTTCCTTCAAACAGACTCAGGTTCCAGGCCACAAACATTCCCTTGGCTTAAAAGGGTGGGTCTGAGTACTCAGGGATATAATCAAATTTTGCTATCTTAGGGCTCCAGCTACCTACCTATTTCCATAAAGACACAATCCCTTTCCTCATCATATTTTGTAAGTGTGGCTGCCCAACTTGTTTCATGGTGCAAGAAGCCTTCTGTAGTGGGTTATGAGAAAGAATGAAGAGAACATTAACATTGCAGTTAGGAACTTGTTCTCGAGTCCTGGTTCACCCAATTATTAGCAGTAAATAAGGAGGCTTTACAGCTTGTGGGAGTCAGACTGCCTGGGATCTTAATTCCAGCTCTGCAAGTTAGCAGTTGTGTAACCTGGGTAAAACTACTTAACATTTTTTACTTCAGTTTTCTCATTTATGAAATAGAGTAACAGGTCCTATATCTCACAGGTTTATATGAGAATTTAATGAAATGATACATAACACTGGTTTAAGGAAAGATAATACAATTTTAATAAATGTTATATACTACCATCACCACCACAACCACCATTATCATCATCAAATCTTTATTACTCTCCAGCCAAAATGAAATAACTTTTCTTCTCCCTAGTAGACTTGTCTATAAAATGACCATCATGACTTAGGGGTATTGAGAAAAATCCCCAAATTTACTAATTCTAAGCAAAAATGGTAGTCTCTGAAGTGTCATATAACTTGAAGATTGGTAATAATTGTTTATTGATAAGTGTCAAATACAGAAGATAGCAAGTGACTACATGCCCCATTCGAGGGCTTTTTTCTATGGTGAAATCAACTATAAAAGTGAGAAGACAAGTACTTACTTTCCAGCTGTTTCTGAGTAAATTAATCCTAGTTTTCTCCTTCATTGGCATTTCTTCAACAATTTACATATTCTTACTCACTAGATGCCTTCAGAGTTTCAGCCTGGTTGTCATAGAGCATACAAGACTTGAATAACAGGACTTTTTGTTTTTGACATGATATATTATCAGAGAGAAATCTGGGATGGATTGTTCTTCATATATTTTGATTAGCTAAGGCCTGCATTTTCTGTGGGATATCAAAGGAATTGGAAAATTTGTGGTGCTCTTCTTGGTTGCCTTTTTAAAACAATTTTTGATTTTCTCTGTAGCATTTTTTCCCCAGCATGGTTATGTGGCAGTTTCAAAGACCCTGACATTAAACTCTAATATTGTAGTTTTCTATAGTCTGTACGGTAAGGTTTGAAGATTATCAGCTTTGTATTTTCCTTGTGTGCTTCTTTTTGCTTGTTTCAAGTTTTTATTTAAATTCTAGTTCATTACCATATAGGGCAATATTGGTTTCAGGAGTAGAATTTAATAATTCATCACTTACATGTAACACCCAGTGCTCATCACAAATGCCTTCCTTAATACCCATCACCCGTTTAGCCTATTTCCTGCCCACCTCCCTCCATCAACCCTAAGTTTGTTCTCAATACTTGAGTGTTTTAAGGTTTGCTTCCCTCCCTTTTTTCCCCTTCCCCTTTGTTCATCTGTTTTGTTTCTTAAATTCCACACTACCCTATGACCCAGCAGTTGCACTACTAGGTATTTACCCAAAGGATACAAAAATACTGATTCAAAGGGATACATGCACCCAGATATTTATAGCAGCATTATCAACAATAGCTAAATTATGGAAAGAGCCCAAATGTCTATTGACTGATGAATGGATAAAGATGTGGTATACACACACACACACACACACACAATGGAGTACTACTCAGCCATCAAAAATAACAAAATCTTACCATTTACAACTATGTGGCTAGAGCTAGAGTGTATTATGCTAAGCAAAATAAGTCAGTCAGAGAAAGACAAATAACATGATTTCACTCATATATGGAATTTCTGTGTGTTTCTAATATACTTTTGTCTAAGTCCTAATTAGTTGGATGTTTCTGGAGTTATGGTTCAGTGTTTAAGTTAAGTGGATCTTTAGTTGTTTAAAGTCCTGAAAAATGTGAACTATCATCCTCATAATTACTCACAGAGCCAACACTCTGTGGCAAGGCATAGCTTGCTACTGTTTTTTAAATTAAACTTTTTATTTAAATTCAATTTAATTAACATATACTGTAATATTAGTTTCAGAGGTAGAATTTAGTGGTTTATCAGTTGCATACAACACCCAGTGCTCATTACTTCAAGTGCCTTTCTTAATGGTCATGATCCAGGTACCCCTTCCCCCCACCCACCTCCCCTCCAGCGACTCTGTTTCCTATAGTTGAGTCTCTTATGGTTTGCTTCCTTCTCTGTTTTCATCTTATTTTATTTTTCCTTCCCCTCCCCTGTGTTCATCTGTTTTGTTTCTTAAATTCCACATATGAGTGAAATCATATGGTGTTTGTCTTTCTCTGACTGACTTATTTCACTTAGCATAATGCCCTCTAGTTCCATCCACATCATTGCAAATGACAAGATTTCATTACTTTTGATGGCTGAGTAATTTTCCATTATATATATACACACATCACCTGTTCTCTATCCATTCATCTATTGATGAACATCTAGGCTCTTTCCATATTTTGGCTATTGTGGACATTGCTGCTATAAAGTTTGGGGTGCATGTGACCCTTCAAATCACTGTTTGTATCCTTTGGATAAATACCTAGTAGTGCAATTGCTGGGTCTTAGGGTTTTATTTTTAACGTTTTTAGGACTCTCCATACTGTTTTCCAGAGTGGCTGCAGCAGTTTGCATTCCCACCAACACTGTAAGAAGGTTCCCCTTTCTCTGCATCCTTGCCAACATCTGTTGTTTCCTGAGTTGTTCATTTTAGCCATTCTGACCAATGTGAGGTAGAATCTCATTGTGGTTTTGATTTGTATTTCCCTGATGCCGAGTGATGCTGAGCATTTTTTCATGTGTCTGTTGGTCATTTGTGTGTCTTCTTTGGAGAAATGTCTGTTCTTCTGCCCATTTCTTGACTGGAGTACAAAATCAGAACTTTTAGAAGTCGGCTACGATGGGGGACGTCCTTGGCTTAAAGGTGCTCAAGTGGTGAAGTGGGGCAGAATTCTGGGTGGGACAGTGTGGTCTCAGGATCCCCGGGGTCACAAGAAGAACAGGGGTGCCTGAGTGCAACATAGTTCCCAGGCATCAGAGTGGGGAAGCCAACTGAAAACAGCGAGTCCTGGCACTGGCTTCCTGCTTCATGTTGCCATAAACTGCAAACAGCTGTGGGGTCGCACCACTGTTCTATATCCAAGCCTTTGCAGCTCACCAGCAGAGGGGGCCAGTAGCTCTATTCCATGGTTCATCAGAAAACCAAGGGTCCATGGAGGGTTTTTTGTTTGTTTGTTTGTTTTTGTTTAACAAATCTGTCATTGTGTCCTGTGAGGAGTGCTTCCCAGAGGTCATTGCAATTATTTCATTCACAAAAGTTACCTGATAGAAAACCTATCCACATGTTCCTGAATAGCTACAAAGACATGTTAGCAATGCTTCTGAAGATGGGATTCTTCTCCCACCCCCAACATAACATTTCATTTGCCTCTGAAGAATATTTCTGACTCCAAGGAAAATAAAATGCATTTAATTACCAATGGAGAAATCTTCTGGAATGGTAGGAATAGAAATGACTGAGTTAAGTCCACTCTCTCACTCTTACTACACACATACACAACTTGGGGAGAGCTTCTTATGAAAACAATTTGTTAAAACTGCCAAAATTTTACTCATGTCTGAGAGTAAACTAATAATGCCTTGCTTTGGGATGTTGATTTTTACGTCTTTCTTGCACACCTAAATGTGCGTGCATACTGCTTCAACAAAAAGGAAGGCAAGTGTTATTTAAATTATGTTACACAGAAGGGAACTAAAATCCAAACAAGTTTGGAAAATCGCCTAAGATCATATAATTAATACTTAGAGAAATAGAACTAGATCAGTTAGGGTAGGAACAACCTCTATGTCAAGTCTCAGTGTTTTCTTTACCCTTAGAGGTTACAAGTGAAAACCTTTAGTGACTTAAGTTATAGACTTGCGTGGGGTGGGCAGGGGGAGCAAGTAAATAGGAAAAGAAAAAAGAAACACACTAAGAAAGAGGCATATGCATTGGAGGGTTAAAAAACCAATGACCATGGCCTCAGAGCTCTCTCTGTCTGGCATTTAGATGCATATTTCACCTTGTTTGCAGGCTAACCTATTAATGAAGAATCTTCATAGACCTAACATTCCTGATAAATGTAGTTTTTTTATAGCAGGAAACTTTCTTCAGCATGTTTTCTATTTCATGTTTTCTATTTCATGAAATTATATTTCATTTCAATCCCCTTCAATTTGAGGGAACTTCTACTTTCATATGCAGGCTGCCCCATTATTAAGGAGCTGCTTGTAAATTCTCTGTTATAACTGGATATCCATCTCCACCTAATTTCCACTTATTGGTCCTATTTCTTTATTTTCTTACATTAAAGGATTAGCTTCCTTCACTCTTATACATGACAGCCACTTTTTTCTTTCTGAAGACAGGAAGCATGCTTTTCCCTCCCCCTTCTCGGCATCAGTTTTCACTTCCCCAGAATATCTGTCATTGTTTCATCACATACCCTTCATTAACCATGCTTTTCAGCCTCTCACTGCATTGGTCATCTTTCTCTGGGTACTTTAATTTATTTAAATCTGTCCTAAAATGTGATTTCTAAAACTCATCTGACCAATATGGATTAGAAGAATGACACCTTACTAGTTGTGGAAAATGTATCTTTCTTTAATATATTAAAGTTTTGCTAGCTTATGGATAGACACATTGAATTGTGGAGTTAGTTTACTCAAAGCTGTGTCTTAAACATGAATTCTTATCATGTCAGGTCTCTTTATATCTGACTTGTATAATTATCTTATTGAACTTAAATGCAAATTTATATATATATATATAGTTTTACCCAGTGTTTCACAATATTTAAATGATTCTAAACTGTTTGGCTCCTATTTTATAAATACTTCTGATGAGCATTGTTATTACAGAATATTGGAAGCATTACATTAGAATAGGGAAAGGAGAGTAAATACTAGTACAAGATAAAGAAATTACAGCTGACAAAAAAGCAAATAAGACAGAAACACTCTAAAAAAAAAGGAACACAAGAACTAAAAAAGTAATGTTAATCCAGAAGCATTCATTGTAGGGGTAAACAGACTTAAACACCTCATGAGAATTTTACTAAATCTACTACACTACACAGTAAAAGAACTGAGCCATTAGAACACTCCTCTGTACCAATGAAATACATGGCAAGTCTTCTTCAGACATTAAACTAGCTGTCTCTGAGAAGTAGTTGGCCAGTGACTGCTCATGAAAAAGATTTTATCAATCCAAAGCAAAATAAGAAAACCAGGACAATGTGACAAATGTTTTATAAGGTTAAAAGAATTTAACCTAAAAGACATGTCTTATATTCTCTATGCTCTTCCTAATTCGGGGTATTAGTTGAGAATAGTTTATTGTTTTTTAACCTCTTAACTTGACAAATAAAATATGGCCAAGAGTAAAAAAAAATGACTTTTTTGAATGTACAAGTTTATGAAAAAAGGAGTTACTGGTATAGAGAAAAGAATGATGATTTCAGTATAAAAAAATCTGGATTCTTGTGCCAGCTCTGTTACTTGCCAGTAAAGTGAAATTTTGTTGAGTTCCTTACATTCTTAGAGCCTTAGTTGTATCATATATGAATGGGATAATCAGCAATATGCTGTCTACATAGTTTTTTTTTGAGGCTAATATGAGAAAACATCTGAAAAGGCATTTTGTGGATCATAAAGTGCTAAACACAAGGGGATTCATTTTATATAACAAAATTAATGAAGGAAATTATTTGATGTAGCCAAGTGATTATATAAAGTTACAGGAAGGGATTTCTGTTTTCTGAATGCTTGGTGAGCTGGTATTCTGAAAAGAC
Organism: Callorhinus ursinus; assembly: GCF_003265705.2. Classification (NCBI taxonomy): domain Eukaryota; kingdom Metazoa; phylum Chordata; class Mammalia; order Carnivora; family Otariidae; genus Callorhinus; species Callorhinus ursinus. The sequence continues at coordinate 4,780,554 of NW_027397102.1, read as the reverse complement.
CACCCAAATACCCATTCTTCTTGTAGGTGTCTTAGGGCATCTGTTGCTCATGATATCAACCAAAAATGAGCCTAGCAGATAAGGCCTTGTGTCAATAAGCAGTATCCACTGCAAAGCATTATAAGGATTTGTGTGGATGCTCAAACCCAACTAGAGTCAGTGTTCTCAATGTCTAGCACATTTTCAGACACTTAAAAGATGTTCACAAAATGGTTGTGCAGGGAATAAATGATGGAGGGACCGAGATCGGTGATTCTGGTAAGAAATCAATAACTTTATAAGTAGCACTACAATGTACTTTTTAGTGGTTTTTAGTATATTGCCAAAATTGTGTAACAATCGCCACCAATTTCAGAAAATTTTCATCCCCCAAAAAGAAACTTCATATCCATTAGCAGTCATTCCCCATTCCCTCACACAGAGTCTCTAGAAACCACTAATCTACTTTTTGTCTCAGCATATTTGCTTATTCTGGACATTTTGTATAAATGGATTCATAAAATACATGGCATTTTCACACTAGTTTATCTCACTAGACATTTTATTTTCAAAGTTCATCCATCTTGCAGTATATAGCAGTATTTCACTCCTTTTTATAGTCAAATAGCATTCCATTGTATGGAAATGTGACATTTTGTTTATCTCCATTCATCAAATAATGGACATTTGGGTTGTGTCTGTTTTTTGGCTTGACAGTAATGTTGAAATAAACATTCATGTGCAAATTTTTGTGTTAGCATGTTTTCAGTTATCTTTGGTAAATAACCTTGGAGTAACTTTATGTGTAACTTTTTGAGGAACTGTCATTTTTTTTTCCAAAGTAGCTGCATCATTTTACATTCCCACCAGTAATGTATGAGGGTTCTGATATTTCCACATCCTTGCAAACACTTGCTATTCTCTTTTTTATTATAACCATCTGTGGGTATTAAGTTGTATCTTGTGATTTCAGTTTATATTTCTGAATGACTAAATGATACTGAGTGTATTTTCCATATGCTTTTGGGTCATTTGTATATCTTTGTTGGAGAAACATCTATTCAAATAATTGGGCCATTTTTAGTGGGTTATTAAATATTTTATTGTTGAATTGTAAAAATTATTTAAATATTTGGGATACTAATTCTTTCTCAGATGTATGTTTGTAAATATTTTCTTACACTCTTTGGACTGTCTTTTCACTTTCCTGGTACTGTTCTCCCAGGTACAAATGTTTGAATTTTGATGAAGTACGATCTATACATTTTTTTTTTTGATTTTGGTGTCATATTGAAGAAACTATTGTCTAAATAAGATAAAAAAGATGTATTCCTATGCTTTCTTCTAATAGTTTTACAATTGTAGCTCTAAACATTTAAGTGTTTCATCCATTTTTAGTTACTTTTGTATTTGTTATAAGGTATAAGTACAGCTTCATTCTTTTGCATGTTGCATTCAGTTGTCGCAGCACCATTGTTTTTTGAAAAGACTATTATTCCTCTATTGAATAGTCTTGGCAAACTTTTTGAAAATCAATAAGCCATAAATGTGTAGTGTTATTTCTATCCTCAATCATATTCCACTGATCTATATATCTATCTTTATGCCAGCACCACACAGTCTTTATTTCTATAACTATGTATTAAGTTTGAAAATTGGGAGACTTTCAATCTTGTTCCACATTCTCAAGATGGTTTTAAATATTCTCGGTCCCTGATTTTTCCTTATTTATTTTAGGATAAGCTTAATATTCCATTATTTTTTTCTGAAAATAAAATCCTGGGATTTTAATAAATGTTGTGTTAAATCTGTAGATTAATTTTGGGAGTATTGCCATCTTGACAAGATTAGTTTTGCAATTCAAGATCATTTATTTAGGTCTTTAATTTCATTCAATAATATTTTTTAGTTTGTGGTGTACAAATCTTAAAATTCCTTTGGTAAATTTATCTCTAAGTGTTTTGTTTTTCTTGAAGCTCTTTACATTGTTTTCTAAATTCTATTTTTAGGTTTTTCATTGTTAGTGTATAGGAAGAAAATTAAGTTTTGCAGATAGATTTTCTATTACACAACTGGACTGAATATTTTTTTAGCACTAATACTTTTTTTTTTACTCGTTGGGATTTGCTACATATATGATCCTGTGCTGCACACACACGGATAGTTTTACTAACTGTTTTCCAATCTGGATAACTTTCATTTATTTTGCTTAGAATCTCTAGCAAAATGTTTGTTGATGATGGCTTTCTGTCAGCTTTGCAGAGGCATCACTGACAAATGAAATTATAAGATATTTATGTGTACAATGTGAGGATTTGATATATGTATACATTGTGAAAGAATTCCCCCAACGGGTTAATTAAGATATCCATCATGACACATGTTTAGTTCTTTTAGTGATAACATTTAAGTTCTATTTTCTCACCAAATTTCAATTATGCAATACAGTGTTATCAACCATAGTCATCATGATTTATACATTAGATCCTCAGACTTTGTCTTATAAATGGTTCGTAAACTTTCACAGACTCTTAATTTCCTTCTGCCCCGTAACCCCAACAACCACTTTTCTACTTTCTTTCTATGAATTTGACTTTTTTATTTTGATTCCACATAAAAGTGATACCATGCCGTGTTTACCTTTCTCTTTCTGACTTATTTCACTTAGCACAATGCCTTCCAGGTTCCTCTATTTTGAGACAACTGGCAGGATTCCCTTCTTTTTTAAAACTGAATAATATTCCATTGTGTGCATGTACCACATTTTCTTTACCCATTCATCTGTTGACAGACATGTAGGTATTTCTTTTTTTCCACATGCATGGTCTCAATTTATATTATTTTTTAAGTTTTTAATTCCAGTAAGTGAACATACAGTGTTATAATAGTTTCAGGTATATAATGTAGTAATTCATTAATCCCATACATCACCCAGTCCTCATCACAAGTACACTGCTTAATTCCCATCACCTATTTCACCCATTACCCCAACCACCCTCCCCTCTGGTAATCATCAGTTTATTCTCTATAATGAAGAGTCTCTTAATCTCTCTCTCTCTCTTTCTCACTTTGCTCACTTGTTTTGTTTCTTAAATTCCACATATGAGTGAAGTTTTATGGCATTTGTCTTTCTCTGACTGACTTATTTCACTTAGCATTATTCTCTCTAGCTCCATCCACATCATTGCAAATGACAAAATTTCATTCTTTTTTATGGGTGAATAATATTCTATTGTATATATACCATATATACATATACATATATACTTCTTTACCCATTCATTAATTGATGGACTTTTGGGCTGCTTCGATACCTTGGCTATTGTAAATAATACTGCTATAAATACAGGGGTGCAAGTATCCATTTGAATTAGTGTTTTTTTTATTTTAGGTGTAGATATACAGAATATACAGAATGTTCATCGCTGAATAATATCTGTAACTTTTGGAGGAACCTCCATACTGTTTTCTACAGTGGCTGCACCAGTTTGCATCCCCACCAAAAATGCACAAAATTTCCTTTTTCTCCACATCTTCTCCAACACTTGTTGTTTGTGTTTTTGATTTCAGTCATTCTGACAGATGTGAAGTGATGTCCATCGTAGTTTTGCTTTGCATTTCCCTGATGATGACTGATGTTGAGCATTTCATGTGTCCCTTCGCCATTTGTATGTCTTTTTTGGAGAAATGTCTGTTCTGTCTTCTGCCCATTTTAATAGGATTATTTGTACTTTGGATGTTGACTTGTATAAGTTCTCTATATTTCAGATACTAAATATTTATCAGACATGTCACTGGCAAATATCTTCTCCTATTTAGCATATTACCTTTTAGTTTTGTTGATTGTTTCCTTCACTGTGCAGAAGATTTTTATTTTCATGAAGTCCCAATAGTTTATTTTTGCTTTTGTTTCCCTTGCCTCAGGAGACATATCTAGGAAAAACATGCTATGATTAATGTCAAGGGGTTACTACCTGTGTTCTCTTCTAGAATTTGTATGGTTTCAGTTGTCACATTTAGGTTTAATCCATTTTGAATTTATTTTTATGTATGGTGTTAGAAAGTTGTCCAGTTTCATTCTTTTGCATGTTGCTGTCCAGTCTACCCAACACCATTTGTTGAAGAGACTGACTTTTTTCCCATTGGATATTCTTTACTGCTTTGTTGAAGATTAATTGATGATATAGTTATGGATTGACTTGTGGGTTTTCCATTCTATCCCATGGAACTGTGTGTCTATTTTTGTGCCAGTAGCATACTGTTTTGATCACTACAGCTATGTAATATAACTTGAAGTCTGGAATTGTGATGCCTCCAGCTATATTTTTCTTTTTCAAAATTACTTTGGCTATTCAGTCTTTTGTGGTTTCATACAAATTTTAGGATTGTTTGTTCTAGCTCTGTGAAAATTTCTCTTGATATTTTGATAAGGATTGCTTTAAATGTGTATATCGGTTTGAGTAGTATAGACATTTTACCCATATCTGTTCTTCCAATGCACAAGCATGGAATATTGTTCCATTTCTTTGTTTCATCTTCAATTTCTCTCATCAGTGTTTTCTAGTTTTCAGAGTACATGGCTTTCACCTCTTTGCTTAGGTTTATTCCTAGTAAACTTACTGTTTTTGGTGCAATTTTAAATGGGATTGCTTTCTTAAAAAAAAAAAGAAATGCAACAAATTACTATACATTGATTTTGTATCCTGTGATTTTTCTGAATTCGTTTATCAGTTCTAGCATTTTTTTTTTTTTGGTGGAGCCTTTTAGGTTTTCTGTATATAATATCATGTCATTTGCAAATAGTGAAAGTTTTGATTCTCCCTTACTAATTTGGATGCCTTTTATTTCTTTTTGTTTTCTACTTGCTGTGGATAGGACTTCCAGTACTTTGTTGAATAAAAGAGGTGAGAGTGGACTTCCTTGTCTTGTTCCTGACCTAAGGGGGAAAACAGAGTTTTTACAGATTAAGGATGATGTTAGCTGTGGGTTATCCATAGATATCCTTTATTATGTTGAGGTGTGCTCCCTCTAAACCTACTTTGTTAAGGGCTTTTATCATGGATGGATTTGGGGCATTGTCAAATGCTTTTTCTGCATCTATTCAGATGATCATATGGTTCTTGTCCTTCCGGTCACTGATGTGAGGTATCATGTTGATTTATTTGTGAATATCTAATCACCCTTGCAACTTAGGAATAAATCCCACTTGATCATGGTGAATGACATTCTTAATGAGTTGTTGGATTCAGTAAGCTAGTATTTTGTTGAGAATTTTTGCATCTATGTTCATTAGGGTTATTGGCCTGTAATTCTCTTTTTAGCAGTCTTTATCTGGTTTTGGTATCAGGTAATGCTGGCTTCATAGAATGAATTTGGAAGTTTTCCTTCCTTTTTTATTTTTTTGAAATAGTTTGAGAATAGGTATTAACTCTTTTTTAAATGTTTGATAGAATTCACCTGTGAAATCTTCTGGCCCTGGAGTTTTTTTATTGGGAGTTTATTCAATTTTTCTATTTTTTTCCTGTTTCAGTTTTGGTAGTTTATATGTTTCTAGGAATTTATCCATTTCTTCTAGGTTGTCCAATTTGTTGGCCTATTGTTTTTCATAATATTCTTGTATGATGTCTTGTATTTCTGTGGTGTTGGTTACTATTTGTCCTCTCTCATTTGTGATTTTATTTGAGTTTTCTCTCTCTCTCTCTCTCTCTCTCTCGGATAAGTCTGGCTAGAGGTTTATCAATTATATTGAGTTTTTCAAAGGACCAGCTCCTGTTTTCATTGATCTGTTCTATTGGGGTTCTTTTGTTTGTTTCTATATCATTTATTTCTTCTCTAATCTTTATCATTTCCTTCTTCTGCTGGACTTGAGCTTCATTTGTTGTTCTTTTTCTAGTTCCTTTGGGTGTAAGGTTAAGTAGTTTATTCAAGATCTTTCTTGCCTTGAGGTAGGCCTGTATTGCTATAAACTTCTGTCTTACAACTGTTTTTGCTGTGCCCCAAAGGTTTTGGAACATTGTGTTTTCATTTTCATTTGTTTCCACACAGTTTTTTTTTTATTTTTACTATTATTTCCTCATTGACCCATTCATTGTTTAGCAGCATATTATTCAACCTTCATGTATTTGTGAACTTTCCAGATTGATGACCTCATATGTGATCTATTCTGGAGAATATTCTGTGTGTACTTACAAAGATGTGTAGTCTGCTCTTTTAGGATGCAAAGTTCTGAATATATTTGTTAAGTCAATCTGGTCCAGTGTGTCATTCAAAGCCACTGTTTCTTTTTTGATTTTCTGTTTTGATGATCTGTCCATTGATGTTAATGGGGTGTTTAAGTCCCCTATTACTATATTATTTTCAATTAATTCCTTTATGTTTCTTATTAACTGTTTTATGTATTTGCATGCTGACATGTTGAATGCATAAATATTTACAGTTGTTAAAACTTCTTGTTTGATTGTCCCTTTTATGATTATACAGTGTCCTTCTTTGTCTCTTGTTACAGTCTTTGTTTTAAAACCTATTTTTTATAATATAATTATTGCTATTCTGGCTTTCTGTTGACATCCATTTGCATGATAGATATTTCTCCATTCCCTCACTTTCAATCTGCAGGTGTCTTTACTTCTAAAATGAATCTCGGGCGCCTGGGTGGCTCAGTTGGTTAAGCGACTGCCTTCGACTCAGGTCATGATCCTGGAGTCCAGGGATCGAGTCCCACATCGGGCTCCCTGCTCAGCAGGGAGTCTGCTTCTCCCTCTGACCTTCCCCCCTCTCATGTGCTCTCTCTCTTTTAAATAAAACCTTTAAAAAAATAAAAATAAAATGAATCTCTTATAGGTAGCACAGAGATGGGACTTCTTGTTTTTGTTTTTGTTTTTTTATCTATTCTGTCACCTTATGTCTTTTAATTGGATATTTAGTCCACTAAGTTCAATTTAATTATTGATAGATAAATATTTATTTCCATTTTAAAATTTGTTTTGTGGTTGTTTCTGAAGATTTCCCCTGATCCTTCTTGTCTTTCTCTCTTTCATGCTTTGCTGATTTTCTTTAGTGATATATTTGGATTTCTATTCTTTGCATATTCATTAGTGGTTTTTGATCTATGGTTACCATTAAGTTTATATATAATCTCTTCTGCATATAGCAGTCTATATTAAGTTTATGTTCATTTAAGTTTGAACTCATGCTTTGTTCCTCTCCTTCCCAAGTTTTAGGTGTATGTTGTCATATTTTACATCAGTTTTTGTGAGCTTTTTGAAGGATTTTTTACAGAAATTTTCAGTTTTACTGCTTTTATGTTTCCTACCTCTTTGCTATCATTTTTGGTCTCTCCTTTCCAGTCTTTGTCCTCTTTAATATTTCTTGCAGGGCTGGTTTAGTGGTCATGAACTTCTTTAGTTTTTGTTTGGCTGGGACACTCATTACCCAAGAGAGTAGATCTTAAAAATTCTGGTCACAAGGAAAACATTTTATAACAATGTATAGTGGCAGATAGTTAACTAGACTTAATTTTATAACATTTTTAATATATAAATATCAAAGTGTTATGCTGTACACTTGAAACTAATATAATGGTATATATCAATTGTACCTCAATTATAAAATACATAGAGTGGATAAATGGACAAAAATAATGAATCAGTTATACACTATCTACAAGAGACTCACTTTAGGTTTATGAACATGCATAGACTAAAAGTGAAGGAATAGAAAAATATATTCCAAGTAAATGATAACCAAAAGAGAGCATGAGTGGCTGTGCTTATATCAGACAAAATGGATTTCAAGTAGAAAACTACAGAAACAAAAAAGTCATATAATTATAAAAGGGCCAATTAAATAGGCACAATTAAATACTATCAATTAAATTGTTATAAAAGTATAAAATTATAAATATATATGCATTTAATATCAAAACACCTAAATATACAAAGCAAAGACTGGCAGATCTTAAGAGAAATAGATATTAATACAATAAAAATTAGGATATTTCAAAACCCCACTACCAATAATGGATACATAGAGATAAAATAAGGAAAGAGTAGAACTCAACAATAGTATAGACTAAATGGACCTAACATATATATAAAGAATAACTTAGCCAACAGCCATGGAATACTTATTCTTCCAAACTGGAGATGGAATATTTTCTAGGATAGATCACATGGTAGGACACCAAACAAGGCTTAAAAATTTAAGAAGTTTGAAATTATTCTAGGTCTCTTTTGCAATCACAATAAAATGCAAGTAGAAATCAAAAAAAATAAAATAAAATGGTGAATTTCTCAAGTGAAAATTAAACAACAAACTTATACAACAATTTGGTAAAAGGAAATTAGATGGTTAAAATCAACAATACAAGAAATAACAAGTGTTGACAATGATGTTGAGAAAAAGGAACACTTATACACTGTTGATGTGAATGTAATTGGTATAGCCACTGTGGAAAACAGTATGGGGATTCCTCAAAAAATTAAAAATAGAAATACAATATGATCTAATAATTTCACTACTAGGTATTTACCCAAAGAAAATGAAAATACTAATTCGAAAATATATATGTACTTGTATGTTTCTTGCAGCATTATTTACAATAGCTAAGATATGGATATAACCTAAGTGACCACTGATAGACAAATGGATAAGGAAGACGGAATTAGAATATTATGAGATTATATATATATAATTATGAGCATATATATAATGAGATTATATATATAATTATGAGTGTGTGTATCTATCTATCTATCTATGTATATAATGGAATATTATGCAGCCATAAAAAAGGATGAGATATGCCATTTGCAACAATGTGGATAGACCTAGAGGGTATAATGTTAAGTGAAATGAATCAGACTGAAAAAGATAAATGCCATATGATTTCACTCATATGTGAAATATTTTTTTCTCCAAATTTTTATTTAAATTCCAGTTAGTTAACATACAGTGTACTATTAATTTCTGGTGTAGAATTTAGTGATTCATCACTTATATAAAACACCCAGTGCTCATCACTACAAGTGCCCTCCTTGATACCTGTCAGTTTGTTCTCTATAGTTAAGAATCTGTTTCCTTCCTTGACTCTCTTCCCTCCCACTATGTTTATTTGTTTTGTTTCTTAAATTCCACATATGAGTGAAATCTTTAAAAAAATGAATAAGCAAACAAACATAAAACAGAATCAAACCTATGAATACAGAGAACAAACTGATGGTTGCCACAGGGAAGGTGGGTGGGGAATGGGTAAAATGGGTGAAAGGGAGTGAGAGATACAGGCTTCCAGTTATAGAATGAATAAGTCATGGAAACAAAAGGCACAGCATATATTGATATTATAATAGCATTTTATGGTGACAGATATTAGCTACCCTCATGGTGAGCATAGCATAACGTATAGACTTGTCAAATTACTATGCCATACACCTAAAACTAATGTAATATTGTGTGTCTATACTCAAATAAAAACGGGAAATTAGATAATATCTCAAAGGATGTGAAAATGAAAACATAACATACTAAAATTCATGGGATGAAGGAAAAACTGCACTAAGAGGAATGTTTATAGTGTTAAATTCCTACATTAAAAAAGACATTTCCAGTAAGCAATCTAACTTATATTGCAAGAAATTGTAAAAAGAATAAATTAGACCAAAATTAAAGGAAGAAGATAATAAATATGAGCAGAAATAAGTGAAATGGAAAATATAAAAAATTGAAAATTTGACAAAACAAAGGCTTCGTTTTTTTAAAGATAAAATTTTAAGAATGTCTTAGCTAGACCAAGAAAAAAAAGTTTCAAGTAAATAAATGCAGAAATGAAATAGGAGACATTGCATCTGATACCACAGAAATAAAAAAGAACATAAAAGACTGTTATGAATAATTATATATCAACAAATTGAGCAATCTACAAGAAATTGATAAATACCTGGTAACATATAACTTAGTAAGACTGAATCAAGAAGTAGAAAACCTGAACAGAAATATAATGAATAAAGATATTGAAGCAGTGAGGGCAGAGCAAGATGGCGGAGGAGTAGGAGACCTGGATTTCGTCTGGTCTCAGGAATTCAGCTGAATAGGGATCAGACCATTCTGAACACCTATGAACTCAACAGGAGACCGAAGAAGAGAGTAGCAACAACTCTCTGAACAGAGAAGCGACAACTTACTGGAAGGTAGGACGTGTGGAGAAGTGAATCTGAGGCGATATTCAGGAGGATAGGCGGCAGGGGAGGGGGCCTCCATCGGCCACTTCTGGCAATGATAAAGCCGCGGAGCAGAAAATCAGAATTTTTAGAAGGCGGCTCCACTGAGGGACGTCGCTCCAGTGGCTAAGCGGGGGGGGGGGGGGCCCCCCACGGGACGGGGGGGCCTCGGGACCCGCGGGGGCCCAGAAGGACGGGGGGTGCCTGAGTGCAGCAGAGCTCCCAGGTATTGGAGCGGGGAAGCCGGCTGCAGAGACGGAGCCGAGGCGCAGGCTCTCAGCTCGGGGTTGCCATAAACTGTGATCTGCGGCCCAGTCGGGCCACTGCTCCTCTAGCAGGGACCCAACAAGCGGCAGAGCCGGGGAGACTCCCCTCCCTCCCCCGGGAGGAGTAGCGTGGGAGTGCACTGCAGGGATCTGCTGGGTTTGGAGACTCCACACGGGGTCGAGTGCCAGAGATAGAAACGCTCGGTCACAGGCCGGGTGAGCACACAGTGCAGCCGGAGACCAGGGAGACAGGAGTGACTGCTTTTCTCTGGGGGCGCACTGAGGAGTGGGGCCCCAAGTTCTCAGCTCCTCTGAGTGGAGATTAGGAGGCCACCATTTTAACCCTGGTCCTCCAAAGCTGTACCAATCTTGCAGGGAACAAAAGCTCCTGAGAGCAAACCCGAGCAGCTTGCTTAGCCCGGACAGACAAGGGTGGGGCAATTCCGCCTCCAGCAAAGACATTTGGGAACCACGGCAACAGGGCCCTCCCCCAGAAGATCAACATGAACAGCCAGCAAGCCAAGACCAAGTTTACCGATCAAGAAGAACGGGAGAACTCCAGCACTAGGGGAATACCGCACATAGAATTCATGGCTTTTTTTACCATGATTCATTAGTTTTTCAAAGTTAATTTTTTAACTGTTTTTTTTTAATTTTTCTTTTTCCCTTTTTCAACCAACATCTTATCAATCCCTTTTAAAAAAAAAAACATTTTTTATTTTTCATTTTTAGAGTCATATTTTATCCCTTCATAGTAGTTACCCTTATTTTTGGCATATACATATAAGTTGTTCTCTCTTTAAAATTTTGAGATACAGTTTCTTCTAACAGATCAAAATATACCCTAAATCACTAGTGTATGGTTTTGTTCTAGTCTCCTGCCTGATCACATTCTCTCTCTTTTTTTTTTTAAATCTTCTTCTTTCTTTTTTCAAACAACTTCTTATCGTATCAATTCCTTTTATAAAATCTTTTATAATTTTCATCTTTACAGTCATCTTCCATTCCTTCATTTTGTACATATATAGGTCTTTCTTCCTTTAAAATTTTAGGAGGTACTTTTTTCTAACCAAAATATGCCCAAAATCTAGTGTGTGGCACTAATCTATACACTAGCCTGATCATTTTTGATCATATTTGTTTTTTTTGTATTGTTCTGTTTTTGTTTTTATCTTTTTCTTTCTGTTTTTTTCTTTCTTCCTTTCTTTTCTCTTCCTTTTTTATTCCTTTCCCTTTCTTTTCCCCTGGTTTTAGGTTTTTCTGATTTGTATAGAGTATATTTGCTGGGAACGTTGTAAACCTGTTAGCATTTTGTTCTCTCATTCATCTATTCTCCTCTGGACAAAATGACAAGACGAAAAAAACCACCTCAGCAAAAAGAACAAGAGATAGTACCATCCCCCAGGCACCTACTCAATATGGACATTAGTACGATGTCGGACCTAGAGTTCAGAATCATGACTTTAAAGATACTAGCTGAGCTTGAAAAAAGCATGGAAGTTATTAGAGAAACCCTTTCTGGAGAAATAAAAGAACTAAAATCTAACCAAGTCAAAATCAAAAAGGCTATTAATAAGGTGCAATCAAAAATGGGGGCACTAATTGCTAGGATAAATGAGGCAAAAGAGAGAATCAGAGCTATAGAAGACCAAAGGATGGAAAATAAAGAGGCTGAGAAAAAGAGAGAGAAAGAACTACAGGATCACAAGGGCAGAATTCGAGAGATAAGCAACATGAGAAGACGAAACAACATTAGAATAATTGGGATCCCAGAAGAAGAAAGAGAGAGGGGGCAGAAGGTATATTGGAGCAAATAATAGCAGAGAACTTCCCTAATGTGAGGAAGGAAACAGGCATCAAAATCCAGGAGGCACACAGAAACCCTATCAAAATCAATAAAAATAGGTCAACACCCCGGCATCTAATAGTAAAACTTACAAGCCTCAGAGACAAATAGAAAATTCTGAAAGCACCTCGGGAGAAGAGATACGTAACCTACAATGGTAGAAATATTAGATTGGCAACACAGCTGTCCACAGAGACCTGGCAGGCCAGAAAGGACTGGCATGATATCTTCAGAGCACTAAACGAGAAAAATATGCACCAAGAATACTATATCCAGCTAGGCTTTCATTGAAAATTGAAGGAGAGATAAAAAGCTTCCAGGACAAACAAAAACTAAAGGAATTTGGAAACACGAAACCAGCCCTCCAAGAAATATTGAAAGGGGTCCTCTAAGCAAAGAGAGAGCCTAAAAGCAGCATAGATCAGAAAGGAACAGAGAGAATATACAGTAACAGTTACCTTAAAGGCAATACAATGGCACTAAATTCATACCTTTCAATAGTTACCCTGAATGTAAATGGGCTAAATGCCCCAATCAAAACACACAAGCTATCAGATTGGATTAAAAAACAAGACCCATCCATATGCTGTCTGCAAGAGACTCATTTTAGACCCAAAGACACCCCCACATTGAAAGTGAGGGGGTGGAAAACCATTTACCATGCTAATGGACACCAAAAGAAAGCTGGGGTGGCAATCCTTATATCAAATTAGATTTTAAAACAAAGACTGTAATAAGAGATGAGGAAGGACACTATATCCTACTTAAAGGGTCTATCCAACAAGAAGATCTAACAATTGTAAATATCTATGCCCCGAACATGGGAGCAGCCAATTATATAAGACAATTAATAACAAAAGCGAAGAAACACATTGACAACAAGACAATCATAGTGGGGCCTTTAACACCCCCCTGACTGAAATGGACAGATCATCTAAGCAAAAGATCAACAAGGAAATAAAGACTTTAAATGACACACTGGACCAAATGGACTTCACAGACATATTAAGAACATTCCATCCCAAAGCAACAGAATACACATTCTTCTCTAGTGCCCATGGAACATTCTCCAGAACTGATCGCACCCTAGGTCACAAATCAGGTCTCAACCGGTACCAAAAGATTGGCATTATTCCCTGCATATTTTCAGACCACAATGCTTTGAAACTAGAACTCAATCACAAGAGGAAAGTCGGAAAGAACTCCAATACATGGAGGCTAAAGAGCATCCTACTAAAGAATGAATGGGTCAACCAGGAAATTAAAGAAGAATTAAAAAAATTCATGGAAACCAATGAAAATGAAAACACAACTGTTCAAAATCTTTGGGATACAGCAAAGGCAGTCCTGAGAGGAAAGTATATAGCAATACAAGCCTTTCTCAAGAAACAAGAAAGGTCTCAAATACACAACCTAACCCTACACCTAAAGGAGCTGGAGAAAAAACAGCAAAGAAAGCCTAAACCCAGCAGGAGAAGAGAAATCATAAAGATCAGAGCAGAAATCAATGAAATAGAAACCAGAAGAACAGTGGAAGAGATCAACCAAACTAGGAGCTGGTTCTTTGAAAGAGTTCACAAGATTGATAAAGCCCTGGCCAGACTTATCAAAAAGAAAGGAGAAATGACCCAAATCAACAAAATCATGAATGAAAGAGGAGAGATCACAACCATCACCAAAGAAATACAAACAATTATAAGAACATATTATGAGCAGTTCTATGCCAGAAAATTAGATAACCTGGAAGAAATGGGTGCATTCCTACAGATGTATCAACTACCAACATTGAACCAGGAAGAAATAGAAAACCTGAACAGACCTATAACCACTAAGGAAATTGAAGCAGTCATCAAAAATCTCCCAACAAACAAAAGCCCAGGGTCAGATGGCTTCCCAGGGGAATTCTATCAGACATTTAAAGAAGAATTAATACTTATTCTCCTGAAACTCTTCTAAAAAATAGAAATGGAAGGAAAACTTCCACACTCGTTTTATGAGGCCAGCATTACCTTGATCCCTAAACTGAGAAAGACCCCATCAAAAGGGAGATTTACAGACCACTATCCTTGATGAACATGGATGCAAAAATTCTCACCAAAATACTAGCCAATAGGATCCAACAGTACATTAAAAAGATTATTCACCATGACCAAGTGGGATTTATCCCTGGGCTGCAAGGCTGGTTCAACATCCGCAAATCAATCAACGTGACACAATACATTAACAAAAGAAAGAACAAGAATCATATGATCCTCTCAATAGATGCAGAAAAAGCATTTGACAAAGTAGAGCATCCTTTCTTGATCAAAACTCTTCAGAGTATAGGGATAGAAGGTACATACCTCAATATCATAAAAGCCATCTATGAAAAACCTACAGCGAATATCATTCTCAATGGGGAAAAGCTGAGAGCTTTTCCCCTAAGGTCAGGAACGCGGCAGGGATGTCCACTATCACCACTGGTAGTCAACATAGTATTAGAAGTCCTAGCCACAGCAATCAGACAACAAAAAGAAATCAAAGGCATCCAAATCAGCAAGGAGGAAGTCAAACTCTCCCTCTTTGCAGATGATATGATACTGTATGTGGAAAACCCAAAAGACTCCACCCCAAAACTGCTAGAACTCATACCGGAATTCAGTAAAGTAGCAGGATATAAAATCAATGCACAGAAATCAGTGGCATTCCTATACACCATCAACAAGACAGAAGAGAGACAAATCAAGGAGTCGATCCCATTTACAATTGCACCCAAAACCATTAGATACCTAGGAATAAATCTAACCAAAGAGGCAAAGGATCTGTACTCAGAAAACTATAAAATACTCATGAAAGAAATTGAAGAAGACACAAAGAAATGGAAAAACGTTCCATGCTCATGGATTGGGAGAATCAACATTGTGAAGATGTCAATGCTGCCTAGAGCAATCTACACATTCAATGCAATCCCCATCAAAATAACATCCACTTTTTTCAAAGAAATGGAACAAATAATCCTAAAATTTGTATGGAACCAGAAGAGACCCCGAATAGCCAGAGGAATACTGAAAAAGAAAAGCAAAGTTGGCGGCATCACAATTCCGGACTTCCAGCTCTATTACAAAGCTGTCATCATCAAGACAGTATGGTGCTGGCACAAAAACAGACACATAGATCAATGGAACAGAATCGAGAGCCCAGAAATGGACTCTCAACTCTATGGTCATCTAATCTTTGACAAAGCAGGAAAGAATGTCCAATGGAAAAAAGACAGTCTCTTCAACAAATGGTGTTGGGAAAATTGGACAGCCACATGCAGAAGAATGAAACTGGACCATTTCCTTACACCTCACACAAAAATAGACTCCAAATGGTTGAAAGACCTAAACGTGAGACAGGAGTCCATCCAAATCCTAAAGGAGAACACAGGTAGCAACCTTTCGACCTTAGCCGCAGCAACTTCTTCCTAGAAACATCGCCAAAGGCACGGGAAGCCAGGGCAAAAATGAACTATTGGGATTTCATCAAGATAAAAACCTTTTGCACAGCAAAAGAAACAGTCCACAAAACCAAAAGACAACCGACAGAATGGGAGAAGATATTTGCAAACGACATATCAGATAAAGGGCTAGTATCCAAAATCTATAAAGAACTTATCAAACTCAACACCCAAAGAACAAATAATCCAATCAAGAAATGGGCAGAAGACATGAACAGACATTTCTCCAAAGAAGACATCCAAATGGCCAACAGGCACATGAAAAAGTGCTCCACATCACTCGGCATCAGGGAAATCCAAATCAAAACCTCAATGAGATACCACCTCACACCCGTCAGAATGGCTAAAATTAACAAGTCAGGGAACGACAGATGTTGGCGGGGATGTGGAGAAAGTGGAACCCTCCTACACTGTTGGTGGGAATGCAAGCTGGTGCAACCCCTCTGGAAAACAGTATGGAGGTTCCTCAAACAGTTGAAATTAGAGCTACCGTTCGATCCAGCAATTGCACTACTGGGTATTTACCACAAAGATACAAATGTAGGGACCCGAAGGAGTACGTGTACCCCAATGTTTATAGCAGCAATGTCCACAATAGCCAAACTGTGGAAAGAGCCAAGATGCCCATCGACAGATGAATTGATAAAGAAGATGTGGTATATATACACAATGGAATATTATGCAGCCATCAAAAGGAATGAGATCTTGCCATTTGCAACGACGTGGATGGAACTGGAGGGTGTTATGCTGAGGGAAATAAGTCAATCAGAGAAAGACATGTATCACATGACCTCACTGATATGAGGAATTCTTAATCTCAGGAAACAAACTGAGTGTTACTGGAGTGGTTGGGGGTGGGAGGGATGGGATGGCTGGGTGATAGACATTGGGGAGGGTATGTGCTACGGTGAGCGCTGTGAATTGTGCAAGACTGTTGAATCACAGATCTGTACTTCTGAAACAAATAACGCAACATATTTTAAGAAAAAAGGAAAAGAAGAAGATTACAGGAGAGGAAGAAAAGGGGAGTATGTCAGAGGGGGAGACGAACCATGAGAGATGATGGACTCTGAAAAACAAACTGAGGGTTCTAGAGGGTAGGGGGGTGGGGGGATGGGTTAGCCTGGTGATGGGTATTGAGGAGGGCACGTTCTGCATGGAGCACTGGGTGTTATGAACAAACAATGAATCATGGAACACTGCATCAAAAACTAATGATGTAATATATGGTGATTAACATAACAATAAAAAATAAAAAAAGAACTAATGATGTAATGTATAGTGATTAACATAACAATAAAAAATTTTTAAAAAAGATATTGAAGCAGTAATCAAAACCCTCCTACAAAGAAAAGCATAGGATTAAGATGGCTTCACTGGTAAATTTTACCAAACATATAAAGATAAAAAATAATGCCAATCTTTTTCAAACACTTCCAAAGAATTGAAGAAGATCAAAACTAATTCTGTAAGGCCAGGATCACCTTGACACCAAAGGCAGACAAAGACAACACACATGAAAAGTGAAATACAACCGAATTTTCGCAAGGAGCATAGTTGCAAAGACACCAACAAAATACCAGCAGATCAAATTCAATGGACATTAAAAGGACCAAACACCATGATCAAGTAGGATTTACCACCAGGATGTAAGAATGTTTCAACATATGAAAATCAATCAGTGTGATACACCAAATTAACTGAATGAAAGATAAAATTCCCATAATCATCTCAATAGATGTATAAAAAGCCTTTGATTAAATTCAACAAAATTCAGTATAAAAACTGAGCAAATTGGGTGTAAAAGGAACCTATCTCAATGCAACAAAGAGCATTTATGAAAAATCCAAGGCTAATATCATATTTAATGCTGTAAGCTAAAAGCTTTCCCTCTAACATCTGTAATAAAGCAAAGATGCCTATTCCTCCCATTTCTATTCAGCATAGCTTTGGAAGTTCTATTAAGATAAATTAGGTAAGAAAATTAATTAAAGTCATCCAAACTGGAAAGAAAGAAGTAAAATTATCTGGGTTTGCCGATCACATGATCCTATAGAAGAAAATCCTAAAAACTCCACCAAAAATAGTTAGAACAACAAATTCAGTAAAGTTGCAGGATACAAAATTAACATACAAAACTCAGTTGCATTTTAATACACTAACAATGACTTATCACAAAATGTAAAAAGCAGGGAGGGGTGCCTGGGTGGCTGAGATGGTTAAGCATCTGACTTCAGTTCAGGTCATGATCTCGGGGTCCTGGGAGCCAGCCCCACATTATACTCTGGGCTCAGTGGGGAGTCTGCTTCTCTCTCTCTCTCTCTCTCTCTGCCCCTCCCCCTGCTCGTGCTCTCTCTCACTCTCAAATAAATAAAATATTTAAAAAAAATTTCATTTACAATAGCATCAAAAATAATAAAACACTTAGGGACAAACAATCTAGCAGGTGAAATACTTATACATTGAAAACATTAATAAACTAAATTAAAAAGAAAGCACAAATAAATGGAAAGACATCTCTTGTTTATAGATTAGAAAAGTTAATATTGTTAAAATGTCTGTTTTACTCAAAGTAATCTATAAATTCAAAGCAAGCCTTTTTAAAATTTTAACAATATTTGAAAAAAATGTAAATCCTAAAATTTATTTGTAATCCTAAAGGAACCCAAATAACCAAAACAATCTTAAAAAAAAAGCTAGAGGTATCAATTCCCTGATTTCAAAATATAGTAGAAAGGCACAGTATTCAAAACAGTATGATACTAACTTAAAAACAGACATATAGACCAATGGAACAGAATAAAGGCCAGAAATAAAGCCATTAATATACAGTTAACTAATCCAAAAAGTAAAAAATGCACAATGGGGAAAATATAGTTTGATTAAATAGTGTAGGGAAAACTGGATATCAACATTCCAAATAATGAAATTGGGACCTTATACAGTATGGAAAATCAACTCAAAATAAGATAAATATTAATCATAAGACCTAAAACAATAAAATACATAAAAGAAAACATAGAAAATCAGCTTCTAGACATTGGACTTGGCCAAAATTTCTTAGATATGACACCAAAAGCACTGGAAATAATAGAAAAATCAGCAAGTGGGACTACATCAAACTGAATAGCTTCTGCACAGCAAAAGAAACAATAAAAAATGTAAAGGTGATCTATGCAATGGAATAAAATATTTACAAACCATATATCTGGTAAAGGGTTAATATCCAAAATATATAACAAATCCTATAATACAATACAAAATAAGAGTCTAATTTAAAAATGGACATAGGACCTAAATAGTCATTTCTCCAAAGAAGACATAGAGATGGGAAATACAAATGCAAATCAAAACCACAAGAAAATATCACCTTAAACCTGCTAAAATAGCTATTATCAAAAGAACAAAAAGGTAAGTGTTGGTGAGGATGTGGGGAAAACACATACACTGTTAGTGGGAATATAAATTAGTACAGCTCTGTGGAAAACAGTATGAAGTTCTTCAAAACTTAGAAATAGAAGTACCATAATATTCACACTTCTGGGTATATAACCAAAAGAATCAAAATAATCACCTTGAAGAAAATTCTGTACATTCATATTATAGTAGCATTATCACAACAGCCAAGGTATGGAAAACAACTCAATGTTGGGAAGCTTGGGAAGCTGGCAGAGTATGAGGACCCTGAGCTCAGCCCACATCATGTTTACAACTAGATATCATCAACATCCATGTCAATAAACTGGAAAGGGATCTAAAGATTGGAAGAATAAACTCCACAACTAAATATAAAGAAAATGCATCTGAAAGGTTAGGAAGGTCAAAAAGGTGGAGGGAGGCTGCCCACAAGAGGGAGGGAGCAGCACACATGGAGAAAGTGAGAAATGAGCCTCCTCACTAGGGAGCTCACACAGGGAAGACTAATCCTCATAATGTTTTGCTTTGAAAACCAGAAGGGCTGAATTCCATGAGTTTGTATAATTAATGGGACTTAGAGCCTGGAATTTTGAAAGTTAGTTGACTCAGAAGTGGGCAAGCCAGAAGAGCAAATGATGGCTGGGTCGCCCTCCTTAGGGAGATAGCAGCCTGCATGGAAAGACAGTATAAAAATGGCCGTTTACACAATGCAAGGGGCAAAGAGGAGACAGATCTGTTCATACTGACTTCAGATTGTGTTGGGGGAGTTTTCTGAACAAGAGAGCTGGCATGTGCCATTTTTTCTCCCCCAACCCTAGAATAAACACAGGGCCATCTGTGGGAGGTGGGGTTGCACAGATAATTTCTACTTAAACTCCTAGCATTACACCACATCTATGAGTTCTCTTGAGGACTTGCCCACTCCAAGCATGCTAACCTCCAGCCTGGGCTCAAGGCAAATTTTGTTAAAGCCCCACAGGCGCACCCCATGCAGCCATGCAGTGCACAGCTGCTGCACAGTGCACAGCAACCATGCATGCAGCCAGCCATGTGCCCCCAGCCACCATCACATTCTGTGCCCAACTTTGCACCCCTGGCTGACCTGGCATGCAGCCCCAAGCCATTCCACTGCTTCAGGGGATCTGGTATAAGACTAGTGGCCTAGTGTAAATTTTGGTAACACCATCACCCCACTCTCAAGTTCCTGGCAGGCATGTCCCCTCAGAGTTGGCCTGTCTGGATCCCACTAAAACTACAGAAAGGAAACAGAGCCTACAATAAGCAAAGAGTCAGAGCAAATGACTGCTTTAAAAGGAATAGTGGCTCAAACACAACAGTACAATGTAAGCAACACATATAGGATACTCTCATGTAGTGCCAGGTTCTGGTGAACAGGAGCCACTGCACTGCAGGACACTCTAGAACTTTCTTTTCATAAAGTCACTACTTTCAAGAACAGAAGACATAGCTGACTTTCTTAACACAGAGAAACAGACAGAGATAGACAAAATGATGTGACAGAGAATTTTATCCCAAAGGAAAGAACAGTACAAGGCCATGTCCAGAGGTCTAGGTGAAACAGATATAATTAACATGCTTGATAGAAAATTTAAAGCCGTGATCATAAAGATACTCACTGGACTTGAAAAAAGAGTGGAAGAGATTAGTGAGACCTTTAACACAGACATAAGGAATAATATCACAGAGATAAATTAGGGCTCAATAAACCAAATGATAAATATGCTTGATGAAATGAACAGCAGGATGGAAGAAGCAGAGGAATGAATTAGTGTCCTAGAAGACAGAGTAATGGAAAGTAATCAAGCTGAACAAAAGAGAGAAAAAAGAATTATGCAACATAAGAAATAGACTTAGGGAACTCAGTGACTCCATCAAACATAATAGAATTTGTATTATAGGAGTCCCAGAAGAAGAAGAGATGGAAAAGGGGAAAGAAAATTTATTTGAAGAAACAATAGCTGAAAATTTTCATAATCTGGGGAAGGAAACGGATATGCAAATCCAGGAGACACAGAGAACTCCCAACAAAATCAACAAAACAGACCAACACCAAAACATATTGTAACTAAATTAGCAAAAATATAGTGATAACTAAATTAGCAAAAATATAGATAAACAAAAAAAATTTAAGCAGCAAAAGAAGACAGTAACTTATAAGGGAAAACCCATAAGGTTAGCAGGAAATTTTTCAACAAAAACTTTGCAAGCCAGAAGAGAGTGGCATAATATATTCAAAATGCTGAATGTGAAAAATCTTCAGCCAAGAATACTCTATTCAGCAAGGCTCTCAGTCAGGAGAGACATAAAGAGTTTTCCGAAACAAAAAGAAAAGGAGTTCATGACTACAAAACAAACCTTGCAAAAAATATTAAAGGGGACTCTTGTAGTGGAATGGAGAGACCAAAAGGGACAGTATAAAGATAGGAAACAAAACATCAGGAAAAATGAATATTTCTGTAACATAATCAGCCAAAAATTCACAAAATACAAAGATGTAAAACATGACAACATATACCTAAAACATGTGAGGTAGAGGAGCAAAAAATGGGTTCAAACTTAAAGGATCATCAACTTAATATGGACTGCTATATGCAGAGGAGGTTATATACAAACCTAATGGGTAACCATATATCAAATACCATTAACAAAACAAATGATCATGGGGAAAAAATGAGACAGGAAAACCAAGAAACAGACTCTTAACTATAGAGAGCAAACTGATTGTTACCAGAGGGGAGGTGGGTGGGGGGATGGTTTAAATAGATGATAGGGATTAAGGAGGGCACTTGTGATGAGCACCAGATGTTGTATTTAAGTGTTGGATCACTAAATTGTAGACCTGAAACTAATATTACACATTATATTAAGTAAATTTAAATTAAAAAATTAAATACATACATAAAAACACTAATAAATATGCAAATAATAAAGAGAAAAATTCCAAATATATCACTAAAGAAAATCAGCAAACCATGAAAGAGAGAAAGACAAGAAAGGATCAGAGAAAATATTCAGAAACAACCACAAAACAAATTTTAAGAATGACACTAAATACATATCAATAATTACTTTGAATGTACATAGACCAAATGCTCCAATCAAAAGACATAAAGAGACAGAGTGAATTTTAAAAAAAGGCAAAACTCATCTCTGTGCTGCTTAAAAGAGACTCATTTTAGGCATAAAGGCACCTCCAGATTGACAGTGAGAGGATAGAGAAACATCTATCATGCAAAATAAATGTCAAAAGAAAGCCAGAGTAGCAATACTTATATCAGACAAAACAGACTTTAAAACGAAGACTATAACAAGAAATAAAAGGGAAAATCAAACAAGAAGCTCTAACAATTGTAAATATTTATGCACCCAACATAAAAGTACCCAAATACATAAAACAGTTAATAACAAACATAAGGGAACTAATTGAAAATAATACAATAATATTAGGGGACTTGAACACCTCACTTACATCAATGGACAGATCATCCAAACAGAAAATCAATAAGGAAACAATGGCTTTGAATGACATACTGGGCCAGATGAATTTAACAGATATATTCAGAACATTACATCCTAAAAGAGCAGACTACACAGTCTTTGCAAGTGCAGACAGAACATTCTCCGGAGTAGATCACATATTATCCACAAAACCAGCCTCTGACCACAATGCTATGAAACTAGAAGTTAACCACATGAAAAAATCTAGAAATATAACAAATACATGGAGGTCGAATAACATACCAACTTTACTAAGAAAAGTTGTCCTTCAAAAAGGAAGACAAAATAAAGACTTCCCCAAACAAACAAAAGCTAAAGGAGTTCTTCACCACTAGGTCTGCCTCACAAAAAGTGATGAAAGGAGTTTTTCAAATTGAAATAAAATGACGCTAATTAGTAATATGAAATCATGTGAAAACATGCAAAACATTGTTAGAAGTAAGTATATAGTCAGATTCAGAATATTCTAGTACTGCAATCCAGTGGTGTGTCATCCATGTAACTCTAGTATAAAAGTCAAAGAACAAAAGCATTAAAAATAGCCTTAGGTACAATAATTTGCTAAGGAATGCACAATATAAAAACTGACATCAAAAAACATGAAATGTGAGGGCGAGAAAATATTTGTGTATCATGTATCTGATATGTCATTAATATCCAGAATATATAAAGAACTCCTACAACTCAACAACAAAACAAGCCAATTAAAAATGGGCAAATAAACACATCTCCAAAGAAGATATACAAATATCCTGTAAGCATATAAAAAATGGTCACCATCACTAGTCAGTAGGGAAATGGAAATCCAGACCACAATGAGATACCACATTACATACATTAAAATTACTTCTATCAAAAAAAAAATAGAAAATAATGGGTGTTGGCAAGGATGTGGAAAAACTGGAACCATTGTGAATTGCTGATGGGAATGTAAAATGGTGTAGCCACTGTGTCGTTCTTCAAAAAGTTAAAAATTGAGTTACCATATGATCCAGCAATTCCTCTTCTGGGTATGTATCTTGTAATTCTTTAAAAGAATTTAAATCAGGAGTTTGAACAGATATTTATACAATGTTCACAGCAGAATTATTCACAACAGCCAAAAGGTAAAAACAACCTTTTTGAAATATTATGCATAAGGAAATATTATACTAATATGCATATGGAAAAATTAAGCATATATTAAAGGACAAATATTGTATGATTCCACTTATATGAAAACCTAAAATAAGCAAATTTACGGACACATAAACTATAATATTGTTACCCAAGGGCTGGTAGAGAGAGGAATAGGGAATTATTATTTATGAGATGAGATAGATAGATAGTGGTAATGGTTATACAACAATATGAATGTACTTAATGCTACTGAACTGTATACTTTAAAATGATAAATTTCATGTTATGTGTTATTTTATCACAATAAAAATAAGTATAAATATTTTCAAACATCTCTTTGACAGATATTTACAAATAACTTATATTATTCCAGACACTACACTAGATAGGTCATTGATCATGGATGATAAGTATATGAGTATAAAACTAGGGTTCCAAAAAAGATTCTATAACTAATCAACTCTGAACTTGTATAAATAATTCTCCATGGGCTTTAGGTTTTTATCTGTAAAATAAAGGAGTTTAATTAAGTAAAATCTTAATTTACATTAGAATCATTTAGGATACTTGTTAAAATGCTCATTACTTGGCCTAACTCGAGAGATTATGTTCATTGATTTGAGAAAAGAGATATTTAAATTGAATTTTAAACAAGTACTACCCAATTATAGTACAGGTAGGCTGTAGGCCACAGTTTGAGAAATACTCTACCAGAATACTTCAGAGTTCTTTTAGCTCTAAAATCATATGAATCAATTTAATCCACTGTTCATAGTTCTTGAAATTTTCCAATCAACCATTTCTATTCTTTAGAGTGTTATCTCTAGTTTGTATCCTGTTGCTACCATTAACATTCATATTCATTAGCATGGATTACTCAATCTGATTAAATTAGCTTTCAAGATTTGGCACTGAGATAATGAGGCAGCTCAGGGGGCATATGACAAGTGCTGTAAAAAAGGCAATGCATATCTGGGAAAACAGGAAACAACAGGAAAGATGGGAAGGCCTAGGTTATAAGAAAAAAAATGATTTATTAGGTCTTTTCCCCCTCCATCTGGTCTGGGTGAGTTAGCTATAAAAAGTTATTGAAAACCCAACACATTTGATGTTTTCCACCAAAATAACTGAAAAACTATGACATAACAACTAAAGACAGAATACACGTTAAGGACAGAGCTGAGTTTTTAGGGATCTGGAAGTTGGAATATCTTGAAGACAATGCTTCCAGCCTACTTCTCAGAACAATGAGATCCACTGAAAGGTTTCTGTGAAATTTTC
Organism: Callorhinus ursinus; assembly: GCF_003265705.2. Lineage (NCBI taxonomy): Eukaryota > Metazoa > Chordata > Mammalia > Carnivora > Otariidae > Callorhinus > Callorhinus ursinus. Next base: position 4,755,435 of record NW_027397102.1, on the reverse strand, counting down.
AGAGAGGGAAATTGCCTTTGATGAGCTAGGTAGGCCGAGAAAAACTAGCTCTTATTTGGATTTACAATTATTAATCTTATTTAGCTAAAAACAAAGTTAACAGTCTTTATAGAGTTGACAAGTCTTAAGTTATTCTCAATATATGGGCAGGGCCTTTCTTTTCATCTTCAGGCAAAGTCAACTAACTGCAAATTGTTCTTTCTTAGATCACTGGTTGGGTTGTGGTGTGTGGGGGCAAGAGACAGAAAGCAAAAAAAAAAGGAGAGTAGGAAGGAAGGAAGAAGGGAGGGAGGGAGGGAGGGAGGGAGGGAGGAAGGAAGGAAGGAAGGAAGGAAGGAAGGAAGGAAGGAAGGAAGG
>NW_027397102.1:4634884-4755068 GCF_003265705.2 Callorhinus ursinus | reverse complement strand
AGGAAGGAAGGAAGGAAGGAAGGAAGGAAGGAAGGAAGGAAGGAAGGAAGGAAAGAAGGAAGGAAGAAAGATTTTTAAGTGGCAAAGGGGTTGAGTGAGATGGTTTTATTTATTATATATTTTTTTCTATTTTTCAAGAGTAAGGGAACATACATTTCCATGCCAGGCATCTCACAGAAATTACCTCATCTGCTCCACAATGACCCTAAGAGAAAGTGATGCACCAGAAGGGGAAGGGTGAAGAGCAGGTTGAGTTTGAATTTGAAAATTTGGAAATAAGTGATCTAGAAAGTATCCAGAAATGTAATGTGAAGGGGGCAGATTTAGACTTAAACTCACTATTTCTATATATTTGTGAATAGAAGCAGTGAGTTTAACCTTAACCTGAAGGGTTGTTATTATTTTCATTTGATGAATGAGGGTTCTGAAGACAGCGTTAACAGGTGTCAATGATAAGATTCAATCTTTTTCAGTTTTACTCTGAAGTCACTGGTCTTTTGTCTTTTCAATATGTGTTTTTTAATTTGTTCTCAAAATTTGTTAGGAAATCTCTTCTGGACACTGAGCCTAGGCTCTTGGGCTCATATAATTTGCAGGAGCTAATAGTCAGCCATGAGTCCCATCACTACTCTACTTGAAACCTGAAAATGAAATTACTTCACTTAAACCTATGGAAGAGTGATTCTCAAATATCAATTAATTATAACATTTTCACAGAAATGGGAAAAATATAAGTAACACATTTTCACAAGGCTAAATGTATTCTATTTAAACAACATTTTTTTTATTCCAAGTTTGGGCTCTTTCTTTAAATAAGGGTAAGAGATTAAAATGTCCTTTTTAGGGGTGCCTGGGTGGCTCAGCTGGTTAAGCATCTGTCTTCAGCTCAGGTCAAGATCTCAGGGTCCTGGGATCGAGTCCCACATCAGGCTCCCTGCTCAGCAGCGAGTCTGCTTCTCCCTCTCCCTCTGCCCCTCTCCCCTACTCCTTCTCTCTCTCTCTCTCTCTCTCAAAAATGAATAAAATCTTTAAAAAATAAAATAAAATGTCCTTTTTAAAAATAAAATAAAGGTAATAGTAGATGTATTGGTTATTTATTTGGAAAAAAAATCTATGTCAGTCCCTCCTATTTTTTTCTATATGAAATATTTTCTGGATTGTTAAATACAAGTCTATTGTGATAACAACCCTTGTTGTGATAACAACCCTTGTTGTGATAACCTATTTAGTACATTCTAGGGATTTGAGAACCCTTAATTAAGAAGGAAATCAGAGGCAAACCAAGTAGCACTTTGCCCTTCTTCTCCCTAAACTGCTAAAATGTTCTTACTCATTGCAGTATAAGGCACTAATCTTGACATAAAACACTAAGTTCTGAAATGCCTGTCTTGTGAGCACCACACTGGGTAATTTTGCACTGTTTTACAATTTAGAGTAACCTTGTGATTTTTCTTAACCAGTGAGACCTTAGAAGACAAATAAAGGAGATAGAAGATAAAGGAATATCTTTACCCTCATATATCATGGGATAGAGAAGACCTTCAGTAAAATTTCTGATTATACAGGTGATACAGATAATTTCATAAAACCACAAAAATTTAAGACTTCAAAGGTCCTTAGAAATCATAGTCCAATAACCTGAGTTTATACATGAAGACACTGAGGCCCTAAAGATAGACAGTTGGGTTTTCTAAGGATAAATAGTAAAACTTTTAGTTGTTATAATAGCAGTTCAAAAAGATTAATGTATTTGCCCAGGACGAAAGTATTTTATCAAAGATAATTCAAGTGTATATTGACGGTTTAAAGGTTTTTTAAATTTTAGTTTGCTTCACTGTGAAAGGGAGAGCAGTTAAAAACAAAAGCCTTTACCTAATTTGTTCAGATAAGCCTGTTTCTTACTACAGCAATTTAGATAACTGGGACAAATCTCCATTTTTGCTTGGACACACTCCTAGAAGAATAAATAGAATGAGATTATCCCTCAATAACCTACTTATTTGACATCTTTCTTAACCTCATTTAAACTCATGCTTTTCTTTAATAAACAGACAAAACAGTCTCTTGTCTTTCTTTAATGTTACTTAAAGATTAAAAATAGATTAAATTATGAATAAATTCATGAATAAAAGCTATGGTGATTTTAGAATAAAATGTATTTTACCTTGAAAATGAAACATAGAATTATGTCTATAGATAGTTAATTTTTAACATACATTATTTAGATAACAAAATCCAGTATCTAGCTAGTATCTGGCACTAGTTGGTACTCAAAAAATATTTGTTAACAAATGGATGAATAATAAAATAATGACAGAAGAAACCAGATTAAGATGGACTGAGAAGTGGGAGGTAAAGTGGAGATGACATCATTAAGCTAACTCTGTCATTATTTTCTTCATATCCCCAGTGCTTAATACAAACCATGCTACATGGTACTCGAACAATATTTAACTATTTAATTACTATAAGTATTAAAACAAGTAAATTTCCACAACTTTCTTATCCTAGCTAATGTTGAAGATACAGCATATTGTAGGTCGCCTTAAACATCAAATCTATTGCTTTGTTTCATTTTCATAAAGAAGAAAAAACAGCTTTGCAAATGATTTATATTAAATATATTTTATTATTAGAAATACCTTTTCTAAATATTTAAGTTTCTGTAGTGGTTCTAATGATCCTTACTTCTCCTCTAGTTTCCCAAACCACATCTTTTCCCCTACCTCTTTATAGCATACAACCAAAGTTCTCAGTTGATACAGAATAGTAGAATGCTATGTAACTGAGTTAAACTTATAAATTAATGTTAACTTATAACGTCAAAGTTAAGTTGAAGGTAAATAAGTTAAACTTATTTACCTCCATTTTCTATTCATCCATTCAATATATATTGAATGCATATCCATTCAATATATATATATCAATATATAATTGAGATATATTTGACATACAACATTATATAAGTTTAAGGTGTACAACATATTTATTTGATACATTTATATTGCAATATGATCATCATTGTAGCATTAGGTAATACCTTTGTTGCATCGTACAATTACCATTTCTTCTTGTGGTTAAGAACAATTAAGATTTAGTCTCTTAGCAAGTTCAATGTTTAAAATTTTTGCTGTCTATAACCCCTCTATTGTGTATTAGGTCTCCAGGACTAATTTATTTACTAGTTGCAAGTATGTACCCTTAAACATCATCTCTCCCATTCCCCAAACCCCAGTCTCTGGTTCCGTATAAAAGACACTATACAGTATTTGTATTTCTCTGTCTGACTTATCTCACTTAGTATTATGTCCTCAAGGTCCATCCATGTTGTCGCAAATGGAAGAATTCCTACTTTTTCACAGTTGAATAGTATTACATTGGGTATACATACCACCTCTTCTTTATCCATTCAACAATTGATGAAAACAGGTGGTTTCCACATCTCAGCTATTGTAAATAATGGTACAATAAACATGGGAGTGCATATGTCTCTTCAATCACCTGTTTTTATTTTCTTTGGGTATAAATCCAGGAGTGTAATTGTTGGATCATATGATAGTTCTGTATCTAATTTTTTGAGTAAGCTCCATACTGTTCTTTATAGTGGCTGAACCAGTTTACAATCCCACCAAATTTGCACAAATGTTCCCTTTTCACTACTTCGTCACCAACTTTTTTTTTCTTGTCTTCTTGATAAATGCCATTTACAGGTGTGAGGTGATATCTCATCCTGATTATAATTTGCATTTCCTTGATGATTAGCAGTGTTGAGCACCTTTTCATGTACATGTTAGCCATTTGGATGTCTTCTTTTTAAAAATGTCTATTTAGTTCCTCTGCCCATATTTAAATCCAATTGTTTGGGATTTTGTTGTTGTTGTTATTGAGTTGTATGGGTTCTTTATAATTTTGGATATTAGCCCCTTATCTGATACATGACATGGTTTGTCAAAATTTTATCCTATTCTGTAGGGTGTTTTTTTCATTTTGTTTATTGTTTCCTTTGTTTTGTAGGAGTTTTATGTTTAATTTTGTCCCACTTGTTGATATTTTCTTTTCTTGTTTATGTTCTTTGGTGTCATATCCAAAAAATCACTGTTAAGACCAATGTCAAGGAGTTTTTTCCCTAAGTTTTATTTTAGGAGTTTTACAATTTAAGGTCTTGTGTTTAGACCTTTGATCCTTTTAGAGTTCGTTTTTGTGAGTGGTTTAAGATACAGGCCCATTTTTCTGCATGTAGGTGTCCAGTTTTCCCAACACCATTTTTCTGAAAAGACTTCCCCACTGGATGTTCTTGACCCCTAATCAAATATTAGTTGACTGTATATTCAGAGGTTTAATTCTACAATCTTCCCATTCCATTGGTCTATGTGTCTATTTTTTTTTTTTTGCATTACCATATGATTTTAATTCCTACAGCTTTTTAATACAGTTTGAAATCTGGAAGTGTGATAACTCCAGCTTTGTCTTTTTTCTCATGGTTGCTTTAGATATTTAAGGTCTTTTATGGTTCCATACACATTTTAAGATTTTTTTTTCTGGTTCTGTGAAAAATGCCATTGGACTTTGATAGGGATTGCATTGAATCTATAGATGGCTTTGGGTAGTATGAACATTTTGACAATATTTACTCTTCTAATCCATGGAAACAGAATGTCCTTCCATTTGTGTCTTTGATTTCATTCAGCAAAGTCTTCTACTTTTCATGATACAAATCCATTATTTCCTTGAATATTTTATTCCTAGGTATTTTATTGTTTTTGATGCCATTGTGAATGGGATATTTTTCTTTATTTCTTTTTCAGATGTCTCATTGTTAGTGTATAGAAAAACACCTGATTTTTGTGTATTGATTTTATATCTTGTAACTTTATGGAATCCATTGTTTAGATCCAAATGTGTTTTAGTTGAGTGTTTTCAATATATAAGATCATATCATCAGCAAATAGTGATAATTTTACTTCTTCCTTTCAGAATTGAATGCCTTTATTTCTTTGCCTTGCCTACCACTCTAGCTAGTATTTCCAGTACTATGTTGAGTAAGAATGGAGAGACTAGGCACCATTGTCTTGTTCTTAGTCTTCTAAGATTTTTTAATTTAAAAATTAAAAGATTAACTTTTTCCATTAATATAATATCAATTGTGGGTTTGTCATATATGACCTTTATTATGTTAAGATATGTTCTTTCTATAAGTAATTGTTGAGAGTTTTTATCATTAAAATGTATTTTGTCAAATGCTTTTTCTGCATTTCTTGAGATGGTCATATGAATCATACCTTTCATTCTATTAATGAGGAGTATCACATTTATTTATTTGAGTATTTTATTTGGGGAGGTAAGTTGTAATATTTTATTGGAAAACAAATTTACAACTCGGAATGGATCTGAGGCAAATTGTGTCATAAGTGGATTTTCTTTAAGTAGCTAAACAAAGTTTAAAAAGCAAGTAATAATAAAAGAAAATATTTCTGGCATAAGACCAGCAGTACAAAAAAATAGCATACAAGTACCTGGATAATACACCCATTTTACAGTAGTGCAACTTCTAAGTACATATTGTGGACTATCCATAGTCCATGCAGAGTTACAACTCCACATTTCTATTTTTTTAATTATTATTATGTTATGTTAGTCACCATACAATACATCATTAGTTTTTGATGTAGTGTTCCATGATTCATTGTTTGCTTATAACACCCAGTGCTCCATGCAATAAATGCCCTCCTTAATACCCATCATCAGCCTAACCCATCCCCCCCACCCCCCTCCCCTCTAAAACCCTCAGTTTGTTTCTGAGAGTCCATAGTCTCAAATGGTTCATCTCCTCCACTGATTTCCTACCCTCCATTTTTCCCTTCCTTCTCCTAATGTCCTCCATGCTATTCCCTATGTTCCACAAATAAGTGAAACCATGCCATAATTGACTTTCTCTGCTTGACATATTTCACTTAGTATAATCTCCTCCAGTCCCATCCATGTTGATATAAAAGTTGGGTATTCATCCTTTCTGATGGCTGAGTAATATTCCATTGTATATATGGACCACATCTTCTTTATCCATTCATCTGTTGAAGGGCATCTCAGCTCTTTCCAAAGTTTTGGCTATTGCGGACACTGCTGCTGTGAACACTGGGGTGCGTATCGTCCTTCTTTTCACTACATCTGTGTCTTTGGGGTAAATACCCAATAGTACAATTGCTGGGTCATAGGGTAGCTCTACTTTTAGTATTTTGAGGAACCTCCACACTGTTTTCCAAAGTGGCTGTACCAAGTTGCATTCCCACCAACAGTGTAAGAGGGTTCCCTTTTCTCCACAACCTCTCCAAAATTTGCTGTTTCTTGCCTTGTCAATTTTTGCCATCCTAACTGGTGTAAGGTAGTATCTCAATGTGGTTTTGATTTGAGTTTATCTTTCTGTATGGTATAAGAGAATGGTCGAGTTTCATTCTTCTGTATATAACTGTCCAATTTTCCCAGGACCATTTATTGAAGAGACTGTCTTTTTTTCCATTGCATATTTTTTTTCCTGCTTTGTCAAAGATTATTTGACCATAGCATTGATGGTCCATCAGGCAATGTGATGCCCTCAGCTTTGTTTTTCTTTTTCAACATTTCCTTGGCGATTCAGGATCTTTTCTGATTCCATACAAATTTTAGGATTGTTTGTTCTAGCCCCTTGAAAAATGCCTTTGGTATTTTGATCAGGATGGTGTTGAAGGTAAAGATTGCTCTGGGTAGCATAGACATTTTAACAATGTTTATTCTTCTGATCCATGAACATGGAATGTTTTTCCATCTTTTTTGTGTCTTCGATTTCTTTCATGAGTGTTCTGTAGTTCCTAGAGTATAGGTCATTTACCTGTTTGGTTAGGTTTATTCCAAGGTATTTTATGGGTTTTGGTGCTATTGTAAATAAAAACAATTCTCTAATTTCTCGTTCTACAGTTGCATTGTTAGTGTATAAGAAAACAACTGATTTCTGTACATTGATTTTGTATCCTGCCACATTACTGAATTGCTGTATGAGTTCTAGTAATTTGGGGGTGGAGTCTTTTGGGTTGTTCACATAAAGTATCATGTCATCTGTGAAGAGAGAGAATTTGACTTCTTTTTTGCCAATTTGAATACCTTTTATTTCTTTTTGCTGTCTTATTGCTGTTGATAGGACTTCCAGTTCTATGTTGAACAATAGTGGCAAGAGTGGACATCTTTGTCCTGTTCCTGATCTGAAGGGAAAGGCTCTCAGCTTTTCTCCATTGAGGATGATATTCGCTGTGGGTTTTTCATAGATGGATTTTCTGAACTTGAGGAATGTTCCCTCTATCCCTATACTCTGAAAAGTTTTAATCAGGAAAGGATGTTGTATTTTGTCAAGTGCTTTTTCTGCAACAATTGAGAGGACCATATAGTTCTTCTCTCTCCTCTTATTCATGTGTTTTATCACATTGATTGATTTGCGAATGTTGAACCACCCTTGCCTCCCAGGGATAAATCCCACTTGGTCGTGGTGGATGTTCCTTTTAATATACTGTTTGATCCTATTAGCTAGGATTTTGTTGAGCATTTTGGAATCCATATTCATCAGGGATATTAGTTTGAAGTTCTCCTTTTTGATGGTGTCTTTGCCTGGTTTGGGGATCAAGGTAATGCTGGCTTCATAGAATGAGTCTGGAAGCTTTCCTTCTGTTTCTATTTTTTGAAACAGCTTCAGGAGAATAGGTATTATTTCTTCTTTGAATGTTTGGTAGAATTCCCCAGGGAATCCATCAGGCCCTAGACTCTTGTTTTTGGGGAGGTTTTTTTTTTTAAGATTTATTTATTTGAGAGAGCAAGAATGAGAGAGAGAGAGTACACGAGAAGGGGGAGGGTCAGAGGGAGAAGCAGGCTCCTCGCCGAGCAGGGAGCCTGATGCGGGACTTGAACCCGGGACTCCAGGATCATGACCTGAGCCAAAGGCATTCGCTTAACCAACTGAGCCACCCAGGCGCCCTTTGGGACGTTTTTGATCACTGCCTCAATCTTGTTACTGGTTATTGGTTGTCAATTTCTTCCTGTTTCAGTCTTGGTAGTTTATAGGTTTCCAGGAAGGCATCCATTACTTCCAGGTTGCTTAATTTATTGGAATAGAGTCGTTGATAATAATTTCTAATAATTGTTTCTATTTCCTTGGTGTTAGTCGTGATCTCTCCCCTTTCATTCATAATTTTATTAATTTGGGTCCTTTCTCTTTTTTTGGGGGGGTAAGTTTGGCCAGTGGTATTAATTCTTTCAAAGAACCAGTTTCTAGTTTTGTTGATCTGCTCTACTGTATTTTTGGTTTCTAATTCATTGATCTCTGCTCGAATCTTAATGATTTCTCTTCTAATGTGTGGCCTAGGCATTATTTGTTGTTTTTCTCCAGTTATTTAAGGTGTAAAGTTAGTTGGTGAATTCGGAATTTTTCTATTTTTTTGAGTGAGGCTTGGATGACTATGTATTTCCCCTTAGGACCTCCTTTGCAGTGTCCCGTAGGTTTTGGACCAATGTGTTTTCATTCTCATTGGTTTCCATGAATGTTTAAGTTCTTCTTTGATTTCCTCATTGACCCAAACCTTCTTTTTTTATTTTATTACATTATGTTAATCACCATACATTACATCATTAGTTTTTGATGTAGTGTTCCATGATTCATTGTTTGTGTATAACACCCAGTGCTCCATTCAGTACATGCCCTCTTTAATACCCATCACCATGCTAACCCATCCTCCCACCCCCCTCCCCTCTAGAACCTTCAGTTTGTTTCTCAGATTCCATAGTGTCTCATGGTTCATCTCCCCCTTCGATCTCCATCCTTCATTTTTCTCTTCCTGCTACCTTCTTCTTCTTCTTCTTCTTCTTCTTCTTCTTCTTCTTCTTCTTCTTCTTTTCTTCTTTTTAACATATAATGTATTATTTGTTTAATAGGTACAGGTCTGTGATTCAACAGTCTTACACAATTCACGGTGCTCAACATAGCACATACCCTCCCCAATGTCTATCACCTAGTCACCCCATCCCTCCCACCCCCCAGCACTCCAGTAAACCTCAGTCTGTTTCCCGAGCTTAAGAATTCCTCATATCAGTGACCCAAACATTCTTAAGCAGAGTGGTCTTTAGCTTCCAAGTGTTTGAATTTCTTCCAAGATTTTTCTTGTGAATGAGTTCCAGTGTTAAAGCATTATGGTGTGAGAATATGCAGGGAATAATCTCAATCTTTTGGTGTTGGTTGAGACCTGATTTGTGACCCAGTATGTGGTCTGTTCTGGAGAAAGTTCCATGTGGGTACAAGAAGAATGAGTATTCTGTTGTTTTAGGGTGGAATGTTCTGTATTTATCTATGAGGTCCATCTGGTCCAGTTTGTCACTCAAAGCTCTTGTTTCTTTGTTGATTTCCTCTTAGGTGATCTGTCTGTTGCTTAGAGTGGAGTGTTGAGGTCTCCTACAATTAACACATTATTATCAATATGTCTCTTTATTTTAGTTAACATTTGGCTTATGTAGTTGGCTGCTTCCATGTTGGGGCCATAGATATTTACAGTTGTTAGATCTTCTTGTTGTATAGACGCTTTAAGTATGATATAGTGTCCTTCTGTGTCTCTAATTACAGCCTTTAGCTTAAAATCTAATTTGTCTGATATGAGAATTGCTACCCCACCTTTCTTTTAAGGTCCACTGGCATGAAAGATTGTCCTCCATCCCTTCACATTAAGTCTGGATATATCTTTATGTTCAAAATGAATCTCTTGTAGACAGCATATGGATGGGTCCTGTCTTTTTATCTAGTCTGCAACCCTGTGCTATTTTATGAGACCATTTAGGCTGTTCATGTTGAGAGTGATTATTGAAAGATATGATTTTTTTTGTCATCATGTTGTCTATGAAGTCCTGGTTTCTATCGATTGTCTCTGTAAATTTCTGTTCTATATCACTCTTGGAGTCTTTCTCCTTTTATGGAACCCCTCTTAATATTTCTTGTAGGACCGGCTTAGTAGTCACATATTCCTTCAGTTTCTGCCAGTCCTGGAAGCTCTGTATCTCTCCATCCATTCTAAATGACAGCCTTGCTGGATAAAGTGTTCTTGGCTGCATTTTCTTCTTATTTAGTACCCTAAATATGTCTTGCCAGCCCTTTCTGGCTTGCTAGGTCTCTCTGGAGAGGACTGACATTATTCTGATGTTCCTCTGTCTGTACATAAGGAATCTCTCCCCCGTAACTGCCCTTAAGATGGTTTCCTTGGTTCTGAGATTTGCAAATTTTACTATTACATGCTGGGCCGTTGGTCTGTTGTCCTTAATCTTGGGAGGCGTCCTCTCTGCCTCTAGGACATGAATGCTTGCTTCATTCCCCAGATTAGGGAAGTTCTCATCTATGATTTACTCAAATATATTTTCTAGTCCTCTCTCTCTCTCCACCCCCTTAGGGATCCCAATAATTCTGACATTGAAATATTTCATGGCATCACTTATTTCTCTAATTCTGTTTTCATGGATTTTAAACTGTTTGTTCCAGGCTTCCTCCTGTTCCTTCTTTTCTATCAGTTTGTCTTCTAGATCACTAATTCATTCTTCTGCCTCATTTAACCTAACTGTTAGAGTATCTAGATTAGATTGTATCTCATTGATCACATTTTTAAATTCTGCCAAATCAGCTCTCATTTCTGCCCTTAGAGGCTCTATGTTGCCTTTAATCATTTTCTCCATTCTAGCTATTGTCTTCATAACTGTTACCATGAAGTCTATTTCTGACATCTTGCTTATACCTATATCCATTTGTTCTGTGGCTGAAGTCACAGTCTCCGAGTCTTTCATATTTTGGGGGTTCCTCCTCTTAGTCTTCTGTTGAGGGGTGGTTGAAGCAATGTACAGAGTCCAAATTATTGACCACAACCCAAGCAAGATGCACTGTTTTATAGGGACCTTAGGGTTGTTGGCCTCTTGTTCTTCCTGCCTGTCTTCTGGGGTAGGGGCCTGCCACAGTATTACTCAGGCAACCCTGTTTGGGCAGAGTTGCCCTGCCCCCCTGTGGGGGGACAATGGGCTCAGTGAAAACTGGTTTTGGGGGCTTTTGTTCTCTGGTGGCTTTCCTTGGTGGCTTTCTGCATCTCTTCTGAGAGTCAGAGCAGAAGTGACTCTTTCCAAACCTCTGCCTCAGAACAGAGAGACTGCAGTCTGTTCTTCATTGAGCTCTCCAGGCCACACTGTCTCCGTTTCTGTCTGTGCTGCTAAAACCGCAGCATCCTGGGTTGTGCGCCCCACAGCAGCACTCCCAGCCCTCGCCTCCGGGTCCAGACATGTCTCTTCCTTTTGTCTTTCTAAAACCGTCAGCCACCCCCAGTTTACATGGTGCCCCCGCAGCTCCAGGTTTCAGTCCAGGGGGCTGCCCTAAAGTCCTTTCTCCACCACTACCAGTCTGCGAGTCTGTTCCTGGTCCCCAGCATGGGATGCTTTTGCACTGCTCCTGTGTTATTTCACCTTCCTGGCTCAAGTGCTATGGCAGCTCCCTCTCCCTTCCATTTATCTTCTGATATTTGCCCGTGGAATCATGGCTCCCTGCTTCATACCTCAAGGCCAGCCACTGGAGACACTGTTTGTAGAGCTCCAGATATATCTTCTTACATTGCAGGCTGATTTTGTGGATGTTCAGAGTGGTCTTGTAGATATCCAGTTCAATTCAGGAGACTGGTTGAAATAGGGTCTCCTACTCCTCTGCCATCTTTGCCCCCACAACTCCACATTTCAACAACATGATTGACAGTTCCTAAAGGAAATTATTTTTAAAAAGGCATAATCCAAATGTTCCCTCATTTCACCAACTCCATCTAAGTTTAGATGTGTAGAAGAGTTTAGATATATCCAGAGTTTTCTAAAATAAGGTTTCAGGACAATGACAGTAGATTAGGGAAGAAAACATGAAGGAATGAAGTCCTAATTATTATACATGCATATTTTTTGACACTAGGGGGAAACCTTTTATAGATAAGTTACAAAAAAAAGACAAATAAATAATTTTGTACAAGAAATTTAACACATTCTGTACATTGTCTTCACACTTTGCTGTCATTATTTGTACAAACTTCATATTTTACTTGACCATCACCATCAATATATACTTCCCTGATCATTTCATCAACTTCATCTGTTAACTTCTCTCCCAGGTTTGTCATCATATGGCAAAGCTCAGTTGTACTAATATAGCCATTGTTATCCTTATCAAACATACTGAATGCTTCTCTAATTTCTTCTTCACTGTGCCTTTCATTTTCTTGCCATCATTGTCAGAAATTCCAGGGAGTCAATTGTGCCATTACCATCAGCACCTACTTCATTAACCATTTCCTATAACTCTGCTTCTGTGGAATTCTGCCTAAGAGATTTCATTACAGTTCCCAGTTCCTTTGTTGTTATAGTTCCATCACAATCTTTGTCAAGTAGTGAAAAAGCTTCTTTGAATTCTGCAGTCTGTTCTTCAGTCAGTTGGTCAGCCATGCTGCAAGTGCTACTGGTCTCTGAGAAGTGACTACAGAACCACTCAGTTCAATTGCCCCAAATGGATTCATATTTGATATTTGAGTATTTTAAATCATCCTTGCATCCCAGGGATAAATCTCATTTGGTCATGGTATATAATCCTTTTGATTAGTTCTTAAATTGAATTTCCTAATATGTTGAGATTTTTTGCATCTTTGTTTATCAAGGATATTAGTCTATAGGTTTTTTTCATATGGTAATTCTATTTTTAATTTTTGAGGAACCTCCATACTGTTTTTCATAATGACTGCACCAGTTTGCATTCCCATAACAGTGCATGAGGATTCCTTTTTCTCCACATCCTTGTTAACACTTGTTTATTGTTTTTGATTTTAGCCATTCTGACAGGTGTAAGATGATATCTCACTGTGGTTTTAATTTGTGTTTCCTTGATAATTGGTGTTGTTGGACATCTTTATAGGTGACTATTGGTCATCCATTTGTCTTTGGGGAAATGTCTGTTTGTGTCTTCTGCCCATTTTTTAACTGGATTGTTTCTTGGGTGTTAAGTTTTATCTGTTCTTTATATATTTTGGATACTAACGCCTTATTGGATATATCATTTGTAAATATCTTCTCCCATACATAGGTTGTCTTTTGTTTTGTTGGTTGTTTCCTTTGCTGTGCAGAGCTTTTTATTTTGATGTAGTTTTTTTTTTTTCCTTCTTGTACTGTCCTTATCAGACTTTCATATCAGGGGAATGTTGGCTCCATAGAATGAGTTTCGCATTCCCCTCTTAAATTTTTGGAAGAGTTTGAGAAGCACTAGCATTAATTCTTCCCTAAGTTATTTTTTATGATTGAAGTATAGTTGACATACAATGTAATATTAGTTTTAGGTGTTCAACATACTGATCTGACAATTCTATAAATTACACAATGTTTACCATGATTAAGTGTAGTTACCATCTGTCACCATACAATGTTATTACAATATTACTGATTATACTCCCTATGCTATACTTCTGATCCTGATAGCTTATTTATTTTATAATGGGAAATTTGTACCTCTTAATCCCCTTCACCTACTTCACCTATCCCCCACCTCCCTCCCCTCTGGCAACCACCAGTTTGTTCTCTGTATTTATGAGTCTATTTCTATTTTGTTTGTTTCTTCATTTGTTTTGTTTTTAAGATTCCACATATAAATGAAATAATGATATCTGTCTTTCTTTACCTTATTTTGCTTAGTGTAATATTCTCTGGATTGTTGCAAAATGGCAAGATCTCATTTTTTCATGGCTGAGTAGTGTTCTACTGTGTGTGTGTGTGTGTGTGTGTGTGTGTGTGTGTGTGTGTGTGTATACCACATCTTCTTTATCCATTGTAGGATTGCTGACAACACTGACTCCATGTTTGGCCCTTCACCTTGTTTATGCCCATGTGATAACTTCCCTCAGGGCTGTGTATTTGAGGCACCTTGGAAGTTAACGTACACTGTGACTGGAATGTGAGAAGGCTTGTTCTGATCTTCCCTATAGTGATGCACAGAAAGCAACACTTCAGATAACTAGTAGACATGACTGGTGCAGAAGGTGCCATTTTAGATTATCCTTTGATCTCACCAGAATATCTCTTGCTGTATAAAAGCTGTGGATTAAGGTCTGGACTTGGGCAGAAAGTAGTTGCTTTAGTGTCTGAATTATCTGTCTGCTCCATTCACCCATCAGTAAATTATCCTGAACAAAATTCTATAAACAGTATAGAGTGACTTGCATTGTTTTGGGTTTTTTTTTTTTTTTGGTCTCAAAATGGCTTCTCAGTCTGGAGGATATTTTACTGTCTCTCCTCCACCTTCTAACATCGATTCATCTTCAGTGGACACTTAGGTTGTGTCCATATCTTGTTTATTGAAAGTAATGTTGCAGTAAATACCAAGGTGCCTATATTTTTTTTTTCAAATTAGTCTTTTTGTTTTCTTTGGGTAAATTTACTGGGTAAATACCCAGCAGTGGAATTACTAGGTCATTTGGTATTTCTATTTTTAACTTTTTGAGGAACATCTGTATAGTTTTCCACAGTGTTTACACCATTTTACATTCCCACCAGCAATGCACGGAATACTGATTCAATTCTTTACTCATTATTGGTTTGTTCATACTTGCTATTTTGTCCTGGTTCAGTCTTGGTAGGTTGAATGATTCTAGGAAATTATCCATTTCTTCTAGGTTATGTAATCTGTTGGGTATAATTGTTCATAGTAGTCTCTTATAATCCTATGTATTTCTGTAGTGTCACTTATTTCTCCTTTTTCATCTCTAATTTTATTTGTTTGAGTCATCTCTCTTTTTTCTCAATATTGCTAAAATATTGTCAATTTTGTTTATCTTTTTGAAAATCTCACTTTTATTTTCATTGATCTTTTTTTTCTCATCTGTATTTCATTTATTTCCGCTCTAATCTTTATTTTCTCTTTCCCTTAAATTTGGGTTTAATTTGCTTTTTTTCCCCTAACTCCTTTAAACATAAAGTTAGATTATTTGTCATCTTGCTTATTCCTAATATATATACTTACCACTATTAACTTCCCTTTCAGAACTGCTTTTGTGCCATCCTATAGGTTTTGGTAAGTTATGTTTCTGTTTTCATTTGTTTCTAAGTATTTCTTGATTTTCATTTTGATTTCTTTTTTAATCTGTTGGTTGTTGAGGAGTGTGTTGTTTAGTGTCCACATATTTGCAGATTTTCCAGCATTCCTCATTTTGATTTCTAGTTTTGAACCGTTATGGTAAAAAAAAAAAAGGTATGATTTCAATCTTTTATACATTTGCTAAGATTTGTTCTGTCTTATCATATGATCTATCCCTGACAGTGCTCTTTGTGCACTTGAAAATGTGTATTCTGCTTTTTTTAGGTGGAATATTCTATACATGTCTGTTAGGTCAATTTGGTATAATGTATGTTTCAAGTCGATTATTTCCTTGTTGATTTTCTGTCTATATTATTTTATCCATTATTGAAAGTGAAATGTTGAATTACCCTACTGTTATTGTATTATTGTTTATTTCTTATTTTAGATCTGCTAGCATTTGCTTAATATATTTAGGTACGTCAATGTTGGGTGTGTATATACGATGGCCATATTTTTCTGATGCATTGATCTTTTTATCATTATACAATGATTTTCCTTATCTCTTGTTACTTCTTTGGCTTAAAGTCTATTTTGTCTGATTAGCTACCGTTACTTTCTTTTGGTTTCCACTTTTATAGCATATCTATTTCCATCCCTTCACTTTGAGTTTATATGAGCCCTTAAATCTGAAATTGGCCCTTTTTAGGCAGCATACAGTTGATTTTTTTAAATCTACCCAACCATTGTGTACCTTTTGATTGGTAAGTTCAATGCCTTTATATTTAGGATAATTTTTGATATATAGAACTTACTAGTGCCATCTTACTTTTGGTTGTTTTGTATTTCCATTGTTTCTTTTTCCTTTTATCTCTGTGTATTTTTGTAAATTGGTTAATTTCCACAGTGTTGTTTCCCCTTTCTTTGTCTTTGTGGATCTACTCTAGGTTTCTGCTTTGTGGTTGCTTATTACATTATTTAAAATGTCCAATAGAGGGTGCCTGGGTGGTTCAGATGGTTAAGCGTCTGCCTTTGGCTCAGGTCATGATCCCAGGGTCCTGGGATCGAGTCCCACATCAAGCTCCCTGCTCCTTGGGAGCCTGCTTCTCCCTCTGCTTCTCTCTCTCTCTCCTCTTCTCTCTCATGAATAAATAAATAAATAAAAATTTAAAAAAGAAATAAAAATAAAATGTCCAATAGATAAAACAGTCCATTTTAGCTGATAGAAACTTATCTTTGAATGTCTATAAGGTCTCCACTCTTTTATTCTTTTCTTTTATATTATTGATATTACAACTTACTTCTTTTATGTTATGTATTTGTTAACAATTTATTGTAGTTATAGTTACATTAATTATTTTTTCTTTAACTTTTATACTGTAGTTGTGGTGTTAACACACCATCCTAATATAGTTACAGTTTTCTAAGTCTGACTGTCTATTTTTCACCTTTACCAGTGTGTCATGTAATTTTGTATGTTTTCTTGTCACCGAT
The DNA here is from genome assembly GCF_003265705.2 of Callorhinus ursinus. NCBI lineage: Eukaryota > Metazoa > Chordata > Mammalia > Carnivora > Otariidae > Callorhinus > Callorhinus ursinus. Next base: position 4,738,456 of record NW_027397102.1, on the reverse strand, counting down.
TAGTGTCTTCATTTCAGCTTGAAGAACTTTTAACATTTTTTTCAAGGCAAGTCCAGTTGTGGTGAACTCCTTCATCATTTGTTTGTCTGAGAAAACTTTTATTTCTCCTTCATATAAGAAGGATACCTTTGCAGGATAAAGTCTCTACCATACTTCTGCAGTTGAAGGCTCATCTAAGGAAAACAGAGTCAAGTTAATAGAAATTTTTATCTTAGTTGGGACCTATTCATATTGATCAAAAGGAAATTCTTATATTTGTTTAAATTTAGTGTTTGATGTTATTACTGAAAGCATCTAAAATCATTTATCTTTAACCACTTTTGATCATATACTGAATAGTTCATTTAAATAGTACTATAGTTTATTAAAATATTTAAAGATGGAATTATATAACGTACAAAGTGTACTTTAATATAATATGGAGTAAGGAGAATAGGTACAGGTATAAGAAAAGATTAGTTATGTGTTGATGTTGATGGAAGCTGAATAATGAGTACATGGGGGTTCATTATACTAATTGCTCCTCTTTTGAATATATTTGAACTTTTCCACAGTTACACACAGACTTATATGCATCTAAGTAAAAACGTTAAGCTCATGTAGTGACATAGAGCAGTACTGTGATTTCACACCATTTTTAACCCAGTATTACATATTTTACTTTTTTTAAATTTTTTCAAAGATTTTATTTTTACTTAGTTGACAGAGAGAGCATGAGAGAGCACAAGTAGAGGGAATGGCAGAGGGAGAGGGAGAAGCAGGCTCCCCACTGAGCAGGAGCCTGATGTGGGGCTTGATCCCAGGACTCTGGGATCATGACCTGAACTTTATGCAAGCATGGTGGGTGTCTTATGGTAAGGCTACTTCTTTCATGCTTTCATTACTTGAGCCCAATACTTGGACCATTAGTGTTTTAAGCTGCTTTTGTTTATGTATTTTTTCTCATTATTAGATTAGCATTTTTAAAAGTATGAATGATGCTTGTCATTGTACAAGTTATGGATATTCAATATTGCATAGAAAAGGCTGAAAAAAATCTTCTTGTTATGCCCAGAATCAAACTTTGAAGAGCAAAAGCTCTTAGGTTTGCCTCTGAACTTTGCTTCTGAAGCCCTTACAAAAAGAAAACACTGGGGTCAGGGTGATAAGTCTAATGACAGTTCCCCCCTTCCAAAGAACAGTTGTTCTATTATTCTTTGAAGAGATTCAAGAAGGCAAAGGTAAGGCATCAAATAAGAGTTATGCTTATAGAGGAATTAGCAGATGTGTAGTAAGGAGTTAGGTAAATAAAACTTAGTCAAGAAAAAATAGAAGAAGATATGGTCTTCACAAAATCAAGTAAGTGAGGAAGTTCGAATGAGGAAATGGTTAATGAAATTTAAGAAAGTTACAGTACACTACCTTGTTTCCCACACATCACATCCTCTATAATTGAGGAATAAGTAAGTAAAAAGAGCCACATTTACTTGAGAGTTTATCTCTCACTCCTTCCCCCCAACTATGTAGTGAAGGCAGTAAAGTTACTTCTGGTCTGACTCTAGGAAGGCACAGAAAAATGTGTATATGTGATTTGAGGGCATTGGAAGCATAGGTCAGATCTCATATTTATATTCCATTATTTTCTTCATGTTTACCAAAAAATTGGAGATTTCTCTTTAGAAAAGCTTTTACCACTTCTTTTTTTTTAAAAAAAGATTTTATTTATTTATTTGACAGAGAGAGAGAGACAGCAAGAGAGGGAACACAAGCAAGGGAAGTGGGAGAGGGAGAAGAAGGCTTCCCACTGAACAGGGAGCCCGATGCAGGGCTGGATCCCAGGACCCTGGGATCACGACCTGAGCTGAAGGCAAATGCTTAATCACTGAGCCACCCAGGTGCCCCACTTTTACTACTTCCTAGGAAATTATTTCTGCAGTAGCCAAAATGTGTAATTCTTTTTTTTCTTTTCCTTTTTCCTTTATTTTATTTTTTTTTATTTTTAAGGTTTATTTTTTTTTAATTCTAGTTAGTGTAATATTGGTTTCAAGAGTGGAACTTAGTGATTCATCACTTATATAACACCCCATGTTCATCACAAGTTCCTTCTTTAGTACCCATCACTCATTTAGCCCGTCCCCTGCCCTTCTACCCTCCAGAAACCCTCAGTTTGTTCAAAATGTGTAATTCTTAACAACTTGGTTATTACAGAAGATATCCGGGCCTCACCAAAGCACTAAGGATATAGGCAAGATAAAGAGGGAGTTGCTAAAGTGGAAGAAAGAGAACTGAGATGAGAAGAGGGCCAGAGACAATTGTACTGTTTTTGCATTTTTTCGTTTGTTTGTTTTTAGATCTGTTTTTGGAAGAGTAGATGGGGACAATGGAAAATTGTGGGGGTTTTTTCCTGGCAAACTACAAAACAAATCAGACTATCAGGTCTTAACAACCCTTAAGACTAAAGAGAAAACATTCCCTCTGTCATTTCTTCTTCTTTTCTGCCCATAAACTATATTCTAGAAAATATAGGATATTGTCATTCAAATAAACTTGGTCAACAAGTGAGTGTGAGGAATAATCTTAGTAGGGTGTGGATAGTAAAGAGTTTATCTGTGGGAGAAGTGGATGGCAGAGGGTGGAGTAAGAGGGGGGAAGTTCTTCATCTTTCTATTTGAGAATAGAATGCACCTCTCCAGGGAGAGAAAGGGAGAGTGAAGCCTCATGGGACTTATCTATGTGTGTGAGAATACTGAAAAAAATACTCAAGTGTATCATTTTCTGAAAAAGTCACTAATTATACCTTGATTTCAGGAAACAGAAAATATGTAATTACAGAGACCATCTTTATTATTAAAATACAAATTATAAGTTACAGATGTAAATAAATTCCAAGTGTAACATTTTCACAGTGTCTTGGAAGTAAAAACAGAAAGATGATATAAAAATGAAGTTACGCAAAAGTTCCACTTATGTACTCTTTCAGATCAAGGTAGCTTGATCTGTTGTTTCTAGGGCAGATGGTTCCTTTTGTATGGAATTAAGGGTTAATAGAATTAGCTGCTTACCTGAATGACACTGAAAACATAAAAACCATTTGAATATAATAATAATAATAACAATAACAATAATGACAATAATAATAACATGGAAATCACCCCATATTAATAATCTCTGTTTTTGGAAAATTATGTGTATGTTTTGGAATCAGAACTCAAAAAAACTTTATATAGGAAATGTGAGTTTATTTATCTTGAATTGTATATTACTATAGTTGAGGGTGCTTATTTTTTGCACTTTGATTTCATTGAACCCGGAGAGTGATAAATGGGAGATTCAAAAAGAAGATTTTCCAAGGAAAAGAGAAACTCAAGAGAGGACACTGCTGTCCAGAGGGCAGCTATAGTAGCACATCCCTCCTACTCCTAAAAGCAATGCTTTTCTTCTGGAAATAAAGTCCAGAGTTGGAAGGGGAAAAATCAAAAAGAAAAAGGAAACAAGCAGAGATGTGAGAAACTGAAATATTGTGATTAGATAGATAGATGATCAATATATAGATAGTGGATATATTTCTTAGAATTATGGTAAGCAAAGTAGGCGATCACTTACTATATACAATTTGAAAGACACTGCTGTAAAATCCACTTTCTTAAAAAAATCTTCCCCTCCAGTTTTCTTCAGTGTCTTTCATCCTTCCATTAAAGGTAAGGTATTAACACTTTGAATTATGGTTTATCCCTAAAACTTGAATTCAGATAACCCTGGGCAAGTCACTAGCACCTTAGTATGAATAAATTGATCAGATTACTGACTAGAAGAACAAGCGAATAGGACAGAAGGAAAAACATATCGATAGGGAAGAGGGGTAAATGAAGTAAATTACAACACTTAATACAAACCTATGGGCAGACCTGGGGAGAAGTGATGGTCTTAGCTACACAGCATAACAATACAGGACACTTGTCCTTCCTCCAGTGATGTAAATGATCTGCAAGGCCTTCTGGACCACATAATAAATGGGCTCTAACCCCCTCAAACATTCCTCTAGGAAAGTCATTAATGTCCTAGAAATATTTCCTCTCCTTTTTAGAAAAAAATAGATATGTTTAAAGTAACATTAATATGTTAATAAAATTAAATCTCTGGTATCCCAAAATGACCCTAAAAAGTGTAATCCATGCTAATCTAAAAAATAGTAAACAAATATAGTATAGACAAATATAAGTACCCACAAAATTATTACTTGTGATCCCATTACAGTGCTAAATTATATTCAAACACAAATCACTTTAAAGCAAACAGACCAGACATAGTTACAGTTATTCTTTTTAAAACACAATTTAACACTCATTTAGAACTCATATAACACATCAAAATACATAACTTACAATGAATAATGAGATAAACACTATTGTTAGCAGCACAAAGTCCGTTTTCTAATAGGGTGTTATTTTAATAACAAAGTACAAGCAAAATCAATACTTGTCTAGAGAAAACATTAGAAAATTTTCCATTCCTCTTAGATATTAGAATTAATTTTGATTTACCAGTTTCCCCCAATCATTTAGTATCATAACTGTGTGCCTAAAACAATTCCTTTCCTATAAAAATATGATGGAGCCCTTGGTTGATTTCTACATTCCTTCCAGATGAGAAGTAGCATGTGTCTTTATTATATAGCACACAGATTTTTTAGTAGACCATCGTTTTAAATTAGAGCTTTTTGCTAAAACATGTTTCAAAGTACCATAATATTTTAGACCTCTGATTTAATTATGACTCATATCTTGGGTCTGCTACCTGAATACTAGTACCAAACAGGTAACAGGCAAATAACTGTAAGGGGAGTCCAATGCTACCAAAATTAATCTTTTGCAGTTTTTTTTTTCCCAAAAAGGTGAAAGAATCTCCTTCCTTAGTTGCTGGGAGGTAGGCTGTGCAGGATTCACAATGATATGACTGAGGCGAAGCTGGACCAGAAAAATTTCTGAAGACTCTACGGTCCACATGCCTGGCTGCCTTCAGTTCATGAAGGCGGCTTGACAGTCGCCTCTTAAATTAAGAAATACAACGTGGTGAAGCTTTTAAGAGGTGTACCTATCCATTTATTTTTTTTTGTTCTGGCCTCAGCTTAGTAATTAATTAGTGCACTACATCTTTCATAGGCTCAAAAAGTGCAGTAACCTGTCAGAGATACTCAGTGTTACTTTAGAAGCATGGTGGAAACTCCCTCTATTAGGTAAGTCCATACATTTCAATAGGAATTCTTTAGAAATAGTTTAAGAGAACCGGAACTGTGATTGTCACTTATCTGCTGTCTTCTGGACCTATAGAGGCAATTTAGGTCACATTGTACGTACTTTGGAGAGCTATCTGACCTGGGTGGATTCAATATGACATCTTATATAATCATAGAGGTTACTGTATGTGAATTTGTTTCTTGTTCTTACTTTAAACATACCAGAGGCCTGAGTTCAGATTTTCATTTTATAAATAAGTGTGACAGATGATGTTTCATATTGACATTTAAATGAAGAAAACAGTTATTTGAGTCTTCAAACCCTAAAGTATAATCACACATGTGAGATGAAAATGGTCCCATGTTTATCCCACTTTGTTTTCACAGAATAATATATTGTCCATCTTAGTTAAAATACACTCAAAATATGGTATTTGAATATAAACTGTGATTACTAGTATGGATAGACAACTACATTGCCTCTAAATACAGAGTCTCAGTGTCCATTGCAGCAAAACTAAGTGCTTATGATGAGCCCAAGCTAATAGTCTCTGTGTCTTAGGTTCACATAAAACTGATGACTCTAATTGAGTGCATATATATAGAATGTCACTGAAGTTTTACAGTTTAAATCCTGACTTAATAACAAATTATTACATGGACAGGTCAACAACAGTGATGGTGGAATACAATGCTTTAAACAGGTTCTGTTATAAAGATGCAAATTCCTCATGTAGGTAAGATAGAGTTAAATGAAAAGCTGTGAGTGCTTCCTGTAATTACTTTCCAGTGGCTTGCATTTTCAGACCACATTCAGGTTTTGTTTTAATTTAGCATAATTCAGTTTTCAGAGTAGAAGTGGTATGGTTGCTTACAAAGGATTTTGCATGGAGTTGGATGCTATCTTGTCTTGAAAGTCGTCTTCTGAACTCATTAGTGGTGAAGTAGTATATGACTGGGTCAAGACAGGAATTCAGACTAGCAAGACAGAGGGCAACAGAATGAAATATTAGAATCACCCTTCTGGCTAAGCAGCTTTGAATTTTGTTGGACTTGACCAGGAAATCTAAAGGAAAACTGAAGTGATAAGGTGCAAAGCAAATTAGGAATACGCCTGCACAGGTTAGAATCATCTTCAAGGCTTTTTTTTTCTCCCCAAGATCCTGGGCCACAGGATATTTATCATGCAGTGATAAAACTGTCTTCCAGGTACAATACAGGACAATCAGAAGAGGAGTGACAAACCCAATCAACTCGCCAATGGTCATCATTGCAACAGAGTGGGCCAGATTGACATTCCTGGTAGGAAGATCCACAAAGCATTTGGTTCTGTTGCCTGAAGTGTCGTCACTGGTTCTGAGGAGAGGAAAGAGCAGACAGGCAAGGCAGATGATCAACCAGCCAGCAATGCTGATGTATAGGTCATATTTCTGTTTGCAGTCATGGAAGCGAAAGGGGTACATGAGAAACCAAAATCGTCGCACACTTATGCAGACCAAGAAGTAGATGCTTGCATACATGTTGACATACTTCAGGTAGAAACAGAACATGCAGAGGCCAGGCCCAAATGGCCAGTCATAATTCAAGTAGTAAAAGATCCTCAGTGGCAGGGAGAGAACTTGTAGTAAGTCAGCAATGGCTAAGTTTATCATGAATATCACAGCCCGTTTGGTTTCTTTCATATAGCCATAAAATACCCATAAAGCTAATATGTTTCCTATGAGACCTGGTACAAGAATTACAGTATATGTCACTGCATAGATAAAATATCGAAAATCTGTCTTATATCCATCTGGCCCAGCACATGTATCATTAGCAGGCATATTTCCTTCCAGAGCAACTGTCTTCGCCAAATGGTGGTTCAAAATATAAATTCACAATTAACTGTCACTCTTTCTAAAAGACCTAATATCAGTGGATTGGAGAGAGTGAGTATAAAATAAACTCCTTTTTATTGCATTGGTCTGAGCCTCTACACATAATTTTGGGGCTTTTCAAAGAACTATTTGCATATTCACCTTGGATTTTTTTTTTACAGTAATTACACTGAACTCTAGTGTACAAGCACAGATAACAAGCTGTTATAATTTTTCCCTTTTGTTACTGTTATAAGGCCTTCTGGGACATCATGACAGTTGATTCTCTCCCATTTGAATCATGAATGTGCCACATAGCAGCTCTTCAAATTTCCATATGATGATAGCCATCTCTTTACAGGTGTTTGACAGGCTGTTTTTTCTTATGATTGCCTCACATAGAAGAAAGGTTTGCTTTAGTACTCAGTGAGTCCGCAGTTCTTCAGAGGTGCTTAACTTGGATAGATCAGCTTTCTGAGACTTTTTCATTTATGTGTTGAAAGCTAAAAAGTGGGAAACAAAGGCAGAGCTGCAAGTGAAAAAACAAATAATTGAATTATTGTCTCACACTTCTTGCAAGAAAACAAAAAGTCCATGTATACAAAAATCTGTTCATTTGAAGGAAAATTCTGATGTAAGTAAAGGGGACAAGTCAATTTCTATAAGTTACTTTAGAATCACAGGAAAGTATAGCTAGAAGTAACCTGAAAGGTAATATAGTCTGACTATGAACCAACTTTATTTGACAGCTTGTTAGAAATGCCAAGACACTCAGGCCCCACTTAGGACCTGCTGAATCACTCTGTAGTTTAACAAGAGCCACAGGTGATTTTTATGATTATTAATATTTGAAAGGTTCTGATTTAAACCACTGATTCACAAACCACATTTCAGACTCATTAGATGGAATTAAAAAAAATTCAGCTTTCTATAAGTTTCCTGGTGTCTCCTCCAGAGATTCTGATTCAGTATATAAGGCTTCAAATTCATATTTTTAAAAATTTCCCACATGATTCAGATATAGTTGACTGAGCATTTTTCCTTGAACCATCTATAGGGGCCACTGACTTGGTCAAAATCCTTCTCAGATGTCTGAAAATAAATGGGTAACAAACCTCTCTTTAAATACTTCATTTACATGGGTCATTTAGTCGCCTTTCAATTATCCAAGATAACAGACCATAGTACCAGTAGAGAGAATCAAAATCCCAAGATAGTTGACTCAGCTGGATCCATGACCTTTGTTCTGAGCTAAACAAATTTTAGCTTAGGGACTTGGAGAGTTGCCTTAAGGCTGCTGAAATTTGGGAGGATTTAATCAACTTTAAAGATATGTGGGAAGAACAAAAATGAAATAGGAATTATTAAACATTCTGCTTTATATTATCAAATATATGGGCTTTAAAGTGTGCTTGATTCAGCCCCTGAAGGAATTGTTTTGTTATTATTTTGCCTCAATTGCTTGGTAAGAAAAATAGCATGTTTTGTTCAAAGATATGGTGTTCATTTTAACTAAAAGTCCTGATGAATGATATGAACTGATTGAAGAGGTTAAATACTTGAGATTTTTTTAGGTAAGGACAAAGTAGAGAGATGGCATTATAAAATACAAGGAAGCACAGCTGTAAAGAATAACATCAATATTGAAAGTGATTCAAATTAAAGATTGTTTAGTTCTCAAACTGAAATACATCTTTATAATATTTGCACAGGTAGTGGTTTTGGATGACAGGCAAAATCGGGTGGCAGACCAAACAATCAAAAGCCCTGGGTTTTCAATCTCCTTTTAACTATTTATACAGAAGTCACTGTCTTCTATTGTCACTGAATAGACATTAGAAGTTTATACAAATATACATCCAGTCAACCTCTAGTGTACATCCATCTTCCCTATCATGGGCAATGACTCTTAAATCTATATTTCATTTGAGCTGTAGCTCTCTTTCCAACTATATATAAGAACTCTTCTCTTGAATGTTTCATTATCACCTCTAAATTCAACACATGAACATGAAGTTATCTTTAATATTTATTCAAAATATGTCTTATCTTGGGTGGCTCAGTCGTCATGTGTCTGCCTTCAGCTCAGGTCATGATCCCAGGGTCCTGGGACCGAGCCCCATGTCGGGCTCTCTGCTTAGCGGGGAGTCTGCTTCTCCCTCTCCCACTCCCCCTGCTTGTGTTCCCTCTCTAGCCATCTCTCTCTCTCTGTTAAATAAATAAATAAAATCTTTTTAAAAGGTCTTATCTTGTTAGATTATGTCATGTCTTTGATAAAAACATCCTAATAACTTTTCCTCTCATTTAGAGGAAGATCAAAGTTCTTTACAATGACCTACATCGTTGGGGTGCCTGAATGGTGCAGTCAGTTAAGCTTCCAACTCTTGGTTTCAGCTCAGGTCTCATCTCAAGTTTGTGAGATCAAGCCCCGTGTTGAGCTCCATGCTCAGTGCGGAATCTGCTTGGGTTTCTCACTGCCTCTGCCCTTCCCCACTTTCTCTCTCTCTCTCTCTACCTCTCCTACTCTCTCTCAAATAAATAAATAAATCTTAAAAAAAAAAAACCAATGGCCTAAATCTCTTTACATGATCTGGCCCCATTACTCCTTTGAGCTCACCTCCTGACATTCTCCCTCTTGCACTCTGCTCCAGCCACATTGCCATTCTTGCTGTTAGGGGAATGGACCAGGTACACTCCTGCCTTGAAGCCTTTGAATTGGCAGTTCCCTGTGCCTGAAATGCTTTAGCCCAGTTATTCACTTGTTTCATTCACTCATCTCCTTTACCTATCTTTACCTCAATGTTAGCTTTCATGAGGCTTCTCCTGACCTTTCTATTTAAAACTGCACCTCTCCTCCAGCATTCCCCATCTCCTTCAGTATTTTATTTTACCCATTTTCAATCATAATTAACATACTTTATGTTTTTTTACTTATTTATTTTGTTTTATATGTTTACTTATTTATTTTATTTTTATATATTTTCCCTACTAGACTGTAAAGTCCAAGGACAGGAATTCTTGTATGTATTTGCTGTATACTAGAACCAAAGACTGTGCAAGCCACAAAGTGCTCAGTATTTGTTGAATTAAATATTTCCAGTAAATAAAAAAGTATTTGACTATAAAGATAACATTCTCAAACAAAAATTATCATCTCTCAAAACCTCAAACCTGATTCTGCTCTAGACTTCCTTATTGCTATTAAGTTCATCAATATTTTCCCAGGTTGTCTCAAAGTCTTGGAGACACTGACTCTTTGCCAATTGTCCTCCACTTCCAAACAAGTTTCTGAGAGGGAGGCAGCATACTATGAGGGAAATAATGTATGTTTAGAAGTTAGAATGACCTGGGTTTAAATTCTTGCTCTTTCAGTTAATAACTCTGTGACCCTGGGTATATCACTAAACCTCTCTGAGCCCTCATTTTTTCATTGGTAAAATGAGAAAAATCATAGTAACTAACCTACAGAAACAGTGTGAGAATTAATTGAGCTACTATATGTAATATATTTAGCATAGTGTCTGGTACATAATAAACATGAATTATTATGACTGATACTATTTTCTGCAACGGCATTATTTCTCACAACGATCCCATTTTTGAAATTTGCATTGTTTTTACTCTAGTTCAGGCCTTTATTACTGAATTTATCTCCCTATCCCATATCTTGTCCTACTCTATTGTGTATAATACCATCAGATTCTTTTTTTTCTGAGATGAACTTTTTAAAGAGAATTAATGGCTCCCTATTACCCATCAAATCACAAAGTGCATAGTCTTGTAATCAATGGCTTCCTTAAATACAGTGCCTTCTACCTTTAATTTTGTCTCCCATTACTTCCCTGCCTTGATCACTACTCCAGCCAAACTGAGCTCCTTACTGTTCAAACTGACATTTTTGTTTTTTTCACAAACATCTGCATATTATGCTACTCATCCTGGAATATTGTCTTTTTGCATATCAGTCCTACCTATTTGTAAAGGCTTTTCTCAAATGTCCTTGTCTTCATGGAAACTTTTGTGATTAACTCAGCACTGTTATGCTAACCCCCTTTTCAAATCCTCATTTATATCTCTCTTAAAGTATTTAACTTTCTCTGCTTTTTAGTTAGTAATTTGTATCTGTGTCTTATTTATGCGTCTGTTCCCCTGCCTATTCCACCCTACCCAAACAAGCCCAGAAATTCCTTGAAGTCAGGGGTTTGGGCTTAAACACCTTTATATGCCCTGGAGCACCTAGAGCCATGTTTGGAATGTGATGGTTCACCCAAATATTTATTCAACATCTACCATCAACATTTGCCATACACCACTCTTGGTGGAAAAAGACACATGATCTTTGTCTTCTTGGAACTTATTTTCTAGTGAGGCAGAATGGTAATTGCCACACAATGTTAAAAAAAAAAGTGTGTTTGTAGGCGAACTACAGTGTACTCTATAAACATAAATAAAAGGAAACAACTAAAATATTAAGAACATATTTGCTTAAGTTAAGTGAAATCAAAGTAACCCTCCCAAAGTCTATAATTTTCCTGTTGGTTATTCTGTCATTGGCCACATTTAAGTTCATTTTCATATGTATATCCTAGCCTGTGACCTTGAAATGCTCCTGAATAAAATATCTCCCTTAAAATTCCTCTGGCTTCTTCTGGGAGAGCTGACCATATTTTCCCTTTGTTTAAATAACATTATTTTCTAGTAGGAAAAGTTGCTTGGGATGACTGAAAGGCTTTCCAACATGGAAAAAAAAACCTACTTAGCTGTTCTATAATGAATATAAATTTCCCATTATCTAAGAGTAATGGAGACCAAAAAAATGAAGGAGGCATTTTTTTTTCAAAGCATGCCACTATTTTATGAGATTTTCCTTTCTCAGGAAAGAATCCATATTATAACAGGCACTGAAACAGACTCCAGTTTGAATGAGATATATATTTGAAGAAACATGCCAGACTCCTTGATCAAAGTATTTTTTGCTTTCAGGAGACTATTCTTCCTTAATTTTACTTACTTCTTTTTGGGAAGAAAAAAAAGAGGAAAAAAATGAAACTAATGGCCTAAATCTGGCCTGATTCCCAGCAATCTACAGGTCAGAAACTATTTTATATGGAGTTCTCATGAGAAATTATTATATTCATTTATGAATATTTATGTTTAGCTAAACCTGAAGCTTTACTAAATTTCACTCATGATATGGTTCAAGCGTATTTTCCAAAAATATTATGTCTTTGGTTGCTTATCCAGGAAAAATGTGATTCAAATGAATACCAGTAATAACTTTTTGTGTTACTTTACTGAGACTTCCTCTTAACAAGTTACTACTATCTATGAAGATGTTAGACTTTTAACCATCAACATGTGTTTCTACATTTTAATAAAAGAAAATGAATCATTAAAAAATATTGAACCATCAAATGACCTAATTTTTAATGGAGGTCTTTAAGACATATTAGTGGCAAGTAAAGACTTTATTTTGGGATGTGGAATTCTGTCCAGCAACCATAGGTCATAGGCAACCACTTACCCAAAAGCCAACTTTATTTTAGAGTTCTAGTTAGGTACATACTTAGTAAGCCAAGAAAAGGCAAGACCTACTGCTTCAAGTAACTGCAAATAATGTGGAACTGAATAAGCTGTGTATATGTATGTGGGAGGCAATACTACTACTATGACACATAAGTAATCAAAATTTTGGATTGAAGAGAGCAAAAATTTCTTCTTGATTCTCATCAGCACACATAGCAAATATCAGAGATTATTTTTCACTTTTGAAGATCTTCAAAGTCAAATAGCTTATAATCTTTCCAGAAAACCTGTCTGGCCACTGCAACTAGGTAAAGAGCTGACTACAGCACAGTAAGAAAATACTTTAGAAAGTTTTGCCTGGCTAATTCTCCTAGGGAATTCACCAGTTCTGCCCTACTGAAAGTTCAATCAGAATTTTTATTTTAAAGAAGGGTGTTCTGCTTGGATACCACATTCAGTTAGTCTCCCAACTTTTCTTATATTTGGTACCTCCTATGATTCCCTCATAAGCCAACTTCATAAAGGGGGGGAAATAACTCTGTGTGGACAGACAATGCAGTTATTGTGAGCATTGCCATTTTGCCAGGAAGTTCTTTCATTTAGCTGGGTCTAAATGTCTTTGCTGAGATCTGAAGCCCATTTCCTTTTCAACAGATAGCGCACCTTGTTACTCTGACTAGTACTCTTTTAATTACCAGGAGACAGCAAGGAAGGAGTACATTACTCAATCTCACATTACCAGTAAGTAATGCCCAGTCACATTGCCTTTCCTCAGATATCCTGTTTGTAATCATTTCATATCCTGGAGACAAAAGCACACCAATTGGTATTGGCAACCTCAGATGCTATTAAAATTTGTACTGATAATTAACAAGACTTTGGCCACTATCCACTTCCTTGCTCCTACCATCCATTAAAAAATGTTAGTTTGTTCTTATACAGCTCCTATCTCTTAGTGTCTTATTCTTATACACATGATTTAAAGCTGTCTATTTTTATTCTTTCACTTTTTCTTAAGCCGTATTTCTCAAAATGTGGTCTCTGTACTAACTGGAATGCATATTAAAAATGAGTATTTCCAGATGGAACAAATCTTAACTTCCAAAGGATAGAGCCAAGGTAGCTACATTTTAACAAGCTTTCAAGAGAACTAAATCTGAGAGCCTTCAAATCTGAGAGTATTCCTTGAGCTATAAAGGGCAACATCAATATCAATTTAATCATTTTCTTAAGCTCCATACCCAAACTAGGTCCTTGCAGGCATTCTTTGTGCTTTCCTATCTCCATTCCCTGGGTTCTTGATTTTCCCTCTCGTTAAAGTGCTATATCCCCCTCTTTACCTATCGAAGTCCTGCCCATCTCCTGAGGCCACTCTTAAAAAAATGCTACCTTCTTCATGAAAGCTTTTGTTATCCTCTGCCTGATTATGATCATACCCACTTATGAACTTCCATAGCACTTTGCATTATAAATATGCTTTCTTTTCTTATTCATTCCACAAAATTGTGAGCTCATTACCAGCAAAGACCATGTTTTATTGATGTATATGAACCTCCACCACTAAAGTACACAGCTATTTTGCATGTAGTAAGAACTCAATTATATTCAACTAAGTTTATTGAACATCTAGGCCAGAGCTTAATATAATGGGAGGATCCCTTTATGTCTCATATATGCTATGTTATTTTGTAAACAATTTGAATACAGCTCCATATTGTTGACTATTTAACTTGTGGCTCATAATGGGTCTCAAGTCTTTATTTATATGTGGTTAAAATACAAGAGAAAGTAGTAAATCACTTTTCATAGGTACTATAAAACAATGAGCAAACAGCTTAGAATTACATGTAGTTAACTAGCTATCAGTGTCTCCTGTTTTTACAACTCTGGGTGTATGTATCCTAACTTTAGGTTTAAAATATAAGTCACCATTTTAAAAAGTTCTATTTTAAATATTATATATCAAATATTTTTACTTTGTAGATGTGATGAGAAAATCACAAGTTATGGTGCAGTGGGAAAATTGTATGTATTTCCTGTTCTCAGTGCTGATATGGCTGTGGGGATTTTCTTCCACTCTTCTGAATGTTCATCTGGTGTTTCAGACCAGACATCAGAATTTGGACAAAGTGGGGATTTTTTAAAGGAAAGTTAAAAGCTTCCAAGTTTATATAAAATAAAGTAAGGTCCAATATAACCAGGTCCTTCTGGCTGTTTTCACTTTTTTGCAGTCCTTTTCTTGCAATTTTCTCTTTGTGAGTGTGCCCTATCCACTGTTTCATAGGATTAATAGGCTGCAAAAGTGAAGGAGTAAAGCAACTTTATGAGGTCTGGTAAAAAGAGCAAGAGTAGAGTGGAAAATTAAACCAGTCTCCAGGGCTTCACTCCAGTGTTGGCTTTGATTTTGAGTGTAGGTGGCTACCTAATGTGGTGTGATTTCAAAGGCTGCCAAAAAGCCCTCTTATAAGAAAAAAGAAGTACAAATCCTTTCCAATTTGTTGACTGGGGCCCAAATTCCTTAAGAATAAGACCTTTTCCTTATAGAGACAAATTAGGTTTGGAATGTCAGACTTCCACCTTTAAAGATGGAGTCCAGGAACTTAAAACTGGCATCTTTTCCTGGGGAATATCAGTACCCCACACAAACTCAGACTTTCTCTATCATGTGTAATAGATCCTGGAGTTTTTGCATTCTATGCTTTTCAGCTCAGTTAGTGTATCAGTTTTTTGCTCTTGGTGCTTAGTATTTTTCCCCCATAGTTGTGTTTTACGTATATGTTGAGGCCATTTTCTCTGCAGTATATTCAATATCTATAGCATTTTGTTTTATTTATTTTTTAAAGATTTTACTTATTTATTTGAAAGAAAGAGAGAGAGAGCACACACAAGCGGTGGGAGGGGCAGAGGGAGAGGCAGAAGCACAGGAGCCCGACATGGGGCACAATCCCAGGACCCTAGAATCATGACCCGAGCTGAAGGCAGATGCTTACCTGACTGAGCCACCCAGGTGCCCCATATTGTTTTCTTTTGAAGAACAAAAGGGGGTGCCTGGGTGGCTCAGTTGGTTAAGCGACTGCCTTTGGTTCAGGTCATGATCTTAGGGTCCTGGGATCGAGCCCCATGTTGGGCTTCCTGCTCAACAGGGAATCTCTCTGCCCCTTCCCCACTGCTTGTGCTCTCTCTCTCTCTCTATCTCAAATAAATAAATAAAATCTTTAAAAAAAAAAGAACAAAAGCATATTATGGAAGCCTCTCAGCAGATGCCTGAGGTCTTTAGAAAGTGCATAAAAAATATTGATTAAAAAATGATTCAATTTTTAAGATTTTATTTTTTTAATGTTTTTTTAGAATTTTTTGTTCATTTCAAACAGAGAGATACAGAGAGAGAGAGAGAGAGCAGGAGCAGTGGGGAGAGGCAGAGGAAGAGGGAGAAGCCAACTCCCTGCTGAGCAGGGAGCCCGATGTGGGCTCAATCCCCAGGACCTGG
Organism: Callorhinus ursinus; assembly: GCF_003265705.2. NCBI lineage: Eukaryota > Metazoa > Chordata > Mammalia > Carnivora > Otariidae > Callorhinus > Callorhinus ursinus. Next base: position 4,722,375 of record NW_027397102.1, on the reverse strand, counting down.
AGCCGAAGGCAGATGCTTAACCATCTGAGCCACCCAGGCACCCCTTAATTTTTAAGATTTTAAATACTAAAATGCAAATGGTAAATAAAAGGGATTGTTTAGCTCTCAGTAATTACCCTAAAATGTACCCATGTAGCTCTTAATAATTACTCTAAAAAAACTGCCTATGGAACAATTGACATCCCAATAAAAAGGCAATTAATCAAAAATATGGAGATCTCATTTTTGGATTTTAATGACAGATACTAAATCACTTCTTTAGATCAGACTTGGACGGAGGCAAGGGAGAGGGGTACAAGACAATGAACACTGCTATCCCAAATGATTAAATATAAGACTCCTCTAGTGTCAGTTTTGTCTTTGTTGGACTTGTCTTATTTTTTGGCTCTTTCTCTCTCTCTCTCCCCTTCTAGGACTTTTATAATGCAAATGTTATTCCCTTGACATTGCCACAAATGTCCCTTAAGTTATCTTCTTTTTTCCTGCTCTGAGTGAGTCTCAGGGAGTCTCTTCTGGTACTCCAACTAAACAGGATTCTTTTCTATACTTCTCAATTTTCTACCAATTTTTTCTATACTTAGAAAGTGGACCTTATAAATTCGGAAAACTCTAAAGGAGTTTACTTTGTTACTTCCTTTAAAAATAAGCCTCCACTGCTCACCCCCACAGTGCAGCTGCTTGTCACAGCCTGGCTGGGTCTTAGCCTGCCCCACTCACCCCAGTGCTACAGTGCAAGCACATGTTACAGATGGGTTGGGTGCCAGCCCCACCCATGTCTGCACCACAGATACAGCCCAACCACAGATGGGCACACACAACCAAATCAAGGGACACCTCTTGAGCACCTAGCTCTGGTGGTCAGAGGAGATTGTGCTTCTGGGCTCCATGTGACTTGTCCTACACAAGACCATTCCTTCAAGACTGGGAAAAGTTGATTTGTGTAGTATGTAGAGCCAAACACAGACATGGAAAATAAGAAGACAGAGAAATATGTTCCAAATGCAAAAAACAAGACCAAATATCAGAAAAAAAGATATTAATGTAATGGAGATAAACAATTTACTTGATAAAGACTTTCAAAGTAATGGTTATAAAGATGCTTACTATACATGGGAAAATAATGAAAGAACACAGTGAAATTCTTATCAAAAAATAAGATTTGTAAGAAAGTTCCAAACAGAAACTATAGAGCTAAAGAATACATTAACTAAACTGAAAAAATACACTAGAGAGCTTCAGCAGGATAGTGGGTGAAGCTGAAGATCGAATCCATGAGCTGGAAGGCAAAGCAACAGAACTCAGAGCAGGAAAAAAGAAGATAACTTAAGGGACATTTGTGACAATGTCAAGGGAATAACATTTGCCTTATAAAAGTCCTAGAAAGGGAGAGAGAAAGAGAAAGAGCCAAAAAATGTATTTGAAGAAATAATGGTTGCAAATTTCCCTAATCTGGGGAATGAAACAAGCAGGTTTAGAAATCCCAGAGTCCCCAAAAAATGAACCCCAAAAGATCCACGCCAAGACATGTCATAATTGAAATGGTAAAAGTTAAAGATACAGAATGAATCTTAAAAGCAACAAGAGAAAAACAACTTCTTACATACAAGGGAAATCTGAAAGAATATCAGAATTTTTTTTTTCTCCAGAAACTTTGTAAGCCAGAAGAGAATGGCATAACATATTCAAAGTGCCAAAAGGAAAAAGTTCCAACCAAAAATATCTACCTGACAAGGTTAACATTCCAAATTGAAGGAGAGATCAAGAACTTTCTAGATAAGCAAAACCTAAAGTAGTTTATCACCACTAAACTGGCCTTACAAGCAATGTTAAAGGTACTTCTCTAAACTGAAAGAAAATGGTACTAAATTACAAATAAGAATACATACAAAACTAAAAATCTCACTGGAAAAGGTAATTATATAATAAAGGTAGCAGGTCAATCACTTATAAAACAAGTATGAAAGTTAAAATTTAGAAAAAATAGTAAAATTAACTGAAAGTACAATAACTATTTAAAGAATGCATAAAATAAAAATATGTAAGGGGCGCCTGGGTGGCTTATTTGGTTGAGCATCCAACTCTTGATTTCAGCTCAAGGCATGGTCTCAGGGTTGTGGGATTGAGCCCCACATTGGGCTCTGCACTCGGCCCAGAGTCTGCTTGACCCTCTTCCTCTGCTCATCCCCCTGTTTGCTCTCTCTCTCTAAAATAAATAAATAAAATCTTTAAAAAAAAGATGTTAAATGTGACATCACAAACAACAACAACAACAACAAAACATGGAAAAAAAGATACAAAAATTTAGTTTTGGAATGTGCTCAAATTTAAGTTGCCATGACCTCAAACCAGACTATCACATACATAGGAAGTTATATGTGAACCCTACAGTAACCACAAAGCAAAAGTCTGTAGTAAATATACAAAATAAAATGAGAAAGTATTCTAAATATAACACCAAAGAAAGCCATCAAACCATAAGGGAAGAGAAAAAGAAGAGAGGAATACAGAGGAACTACAGAAACATCCAGAAAATAATTAATGAAATGTCAATAAGTACATACCTATCAGTAATTACTTTAAATGTAACTGGTCAAACTCTTTAATCAAAAGACTTTGATGGGGCACCTGGGTGGCTCAGTCTGTTAAGCATCTGCCTTTGGCTCAGGTCATGATCCCAGGGTCCTGGGATTGAGTCCCACATTGGGGTCCTTGCTCAGCGGGGAGCCTGCTGCTCCCCTTGTTTGTGCTCTCTCTCTCTGACAAATACATAAATAAAATCTTAAAAAAAGGACTCTGAGTGGTTGAAAGAATTAAAAAAACAAACAAACAAACAAACAAAAACAAGACCCATCCATATGCTGCCCATGAGACCCACACTTCAGAAGTAAGGATAACACAGATTGAACGTGAAGGAATGGATAAAGATATTCCATGTAAGTCAGATAAAAAGAGAGCTGGTGTAGCTATAGTCAGCAGACAAAATAGACTTCAAAGACTGTAATAATAGACAAAGAAGGGCACATAACAATAAGGGGGTCAATTCAACAAGAGGACCTAACATTTATAAATATACATATATATGTGCACACAACATAGAAACACCAAACTATAGGGCGCCTGGGTGGCTCAGCTGGTTAAGCGACTGCCTTCGGCTCAGGTCACGATCCTGGAGTCCCGGGATTGAGTCCCACATCGGGTTTCCTGCTCAGCAGGGAGTCTGCTTCTCCCTCTGACCCTCCCCCCTCTCATGTGCTCTCTCTCTCTCTCATTCTAGCTCTCTCAAATAAATAAATAAAATCTAAAAAAAAAAAAGAAACACCAAACTATATAAAACAAATACTAATGGACCTAAAAGGAAAAATTTACAGCAATGCAATAATAATAGAAAATTTTAACTGCCCACTTACATTAATGGACAGATCATCTAAAGAGAGAATTAATAAGGAAATATCATCCTTAAATTACACATTGGAACAGATCGTCTTAATATATATATATATAGAAAATTGCATCCAAGAGCAACAAATACACATTCTTTTCAAGTGCACATAGAATATTCTCCAGTATAGATAACATGTCAAGCCAGTAAAAAAAGTCTTAATAAATTCAGGAAGACTGAAATTGTATCACACACATTCTCTGACCACAATGGTATGAAACTAGAAATAAATTACAAGAAAAAAAATTGGAAAAACCACAAAAATGTGGAGATTAAACAACATGCTTCTGAACAACCAATGGATCACTGAAACAATCAATGAAGAAAGTTTAAAAATACCTCGAGAGAAATAAAAACAGAAATATGACATACCAAAATCCATGAAATGCAGTAAAAGTGTTGCTAGAGGGAAGATCATAGCAATTCAGCGCTATCTCAAGAAACTAGAAATATCTCAAATAAACAATGTAACTCTATACCTAAATAAGCTTGAAAAGTAGTAAACAAAACTCAAATTCAGTAGAAGAAAGGAAATAATAAGATCAAAGTGGAAATAAATGAAATAGAGACTAAAAATAAAACAGAAAAGATTAATGAAATTAAGACCTGCTTCTTTTCAAAGATAAACAAAATTAATAAACCCTTAGCTCCACTCACCAAGATAAAAAGATAGAGGGCTCAAATAAATAAAATCAGAAATGAAAGAAGTTACAACAGATACCACAGAAGCACAAAGTACCATAAGAGACTTCTACTAATACACACCAACAATTTGGACAACCTGAAAGAAATAGATAAATTCCTAGAAATATACAATTTTTCAATACTGAATCATAAGGAATTAGAAATTCTGAATAGACAGATTACTAGTTAGGAGATTGAATCAATAATCAAAAACCTCCCAACACATAAAAGTCTGGGACCAGATGGCTTTACTGGTTAACTCAAACAAACACTGAAAGAATATTTAACACCTATCCTCAAAATCTTCCAAAAAATTGCAGAGAAAACATTTCCAAAGTTGTTTTACAAAGCCAGCATTTACCCTAAAGCCAAAATTGGACAAAGACACCCCAAGAAAAGTAAATTACATGTCAATGTCCCTGGTGAATATATTTGCAAAAATACTTAATAAAATATTAGTAAATCAAATCCAACAATACCTTAAAAGGATGATGCACCATGATCAAGTGGGATTTATTCCAAGGATGCAAGAATGGTTCAACATCTGCAAATCAATGTGATACATTACATTAACAAAATGAAGAATAAAATTATAAGATTAAATGATCATATATGATCACAGGTGCAGAAAAAGAATTTGATAGAATTCAATATTCATTTATGATAAAACAAAGAAAGTATGGAGGTAAGGTACTTAAATATAATTCCGGCCATATATGATAAACCCTCAGCTAACATCATACTCCATGGTGAAAAGATGAAAGATTTTCTTTTTTTTTTTTAAAGATTTTATTTATTTATTCATGAGAGACAGAGAGAGAGAGAGAAGCAGAGGGAGAAGCAGGCTCCCAAAGAGCAGGGAGCCCGATGCGGGACTCGATCCCAGGACTCTGGGATCATGACCTGAGCCGAAGGCAGACGCTTAACCATCTGAGCCACCCAGGCGCCCAAGATGAAAGATTTTCTTCAAAGATCAGGAACAAGACAAGAATGCCCACACTTCTTACTTTTATTCAACATAGTTTTAGAAGTCCTAGCCAGAAAAATTAGGTAAGAAAAAGAAATAAAAAGGCATCCAAAATGGAAAGGAAGTAAAACTGTCGGTATTTGCAGATGACAGATACTTTCTACTTTAAATAGAAAACCCAAAATACCCCATCCAAAAAGAAAAAGCTAATAAATGAATTCAGTAAAGTCCCAGGATAGAAAATCAACATGCAGAAATCTGTGGTGTTTCTACACGTTTATCAAAAATCAGAGAAAAATAAAAATAATCCTTTTAAAATTGCACCAAAAATAAAATATTTAGAAATATATTTAATCAAGGAAGTAAAAGACCTGTACACTGAAAACTATAAGACAGTGCTGAAAGAATTTGAAGATGACACAAATATATGGAAAGATATTTGGAGAAAGGGAAGATGGCAGCAGAGTAGGAGGATCCTAGGCTTGCCTCATCCCACAAATACAACTAGATAACTACCAACTCATCCTAAATACCACAGAAATCGATCTGAAGATTGACATAACAAACTTCACAACTAAAGGAAGAGAAGAGGCCACATTGAAGAAAGTAGGACGTGCAGAGACACAGTATGAGAGAAAAAGAGATCATGGACTCTGCAGTGAAGAGGGAGCCAGGGTCATGGAGAAGGATGAGAGACAGACTAAAACACAGGGGAGTGCATGGAGAAAATGAATCCCCATAGGAATTGGCTTGGAAAGCCAGAAGGCCTGATTTCATGACGTCTAACAACGAGTGGGGCTTAAAATCTGGAGTTCTAAAGGTCAAGGGGCTTGACTCAGGGAGAGCCCAGAGGCATAAGAGCCACAACTGAAGAGAAGGAAGGGCAAAGAGCCTGTGGATATATAGCATGAAAACGGCAACCTGAAGAGCACCTGGACACACAGTGGGGAGGTTATTTGCTCATTTCAGAGGATATCCCAGAGAAGCAGCATTCACAGAGAGAGCCCCCCCAACTGGAACAAAAGAATGACAGGTGCCATTTCCCTCCCCTGCATCTCAGTATAAACACAAAACCACCTGCAAAAACCAACACATCACCAACACTCACTGCTTAACTTACTTATATGAAGCCCTGCCCTGCCATGCTTTAGTGGAACCACCCTTCCCAGTCACCCTTGCCTCAGACCCAGTGTGGCAGAGCTCCCTTCCCCAGAAGACCTGCCTATACCCCTGACAACACCACATCTCCCCACTCTGGAGTTTTGCAGAGCCTCAGTTCTGGTGGTGGTGGCAACAGGTCTCATTTCACAAGCAAACCAGAACACATCTAGTTAAAACCCGCCACATTCAGGCCAGGGACCAAACACTGCCCACAATAGGCAAAGAGACCTTCTGCAGACAACCGGCCTGAAAGATAAAGCAGCTGGGACAAAAGAGCAGAAAACATACAGGACACACTGGAAACACTCCTGAAAGTTCCAGGCCCTGGAGAACAGGGGATACTACATGGCAGGAAACTATAGGACCTCTTCTTCATAAAGCCATAACCCTCATGAACAGGAGATGTAGCTGACTTTCCTAACACACACACACACACACACACACACACACACACACACACACACACAGAGGCACAGAGACTCAGACAAAATGAGAAAACAGAGGATTTGTCCCAAATGAAAGAAGAAGAGAAAATCATGACCAGAGATTTAAGTGAAACAGAAATAAATAATAAGCCTGATGGAATATAAAGCATTGATCATAAAAGTACTCACTGGACATGAGAAAAGACCAGAAGACATCAGTGAGACCCTTAACACAGAAATTAAAAAGAATCAGTCACAGATGAACAGTGCAATAAATGAGATTAATGCAGTAAACTCCAGGCTGGAAGAAGCAGAGAAAGGAAGTAGTGACCTACAAGACAGACCAGTGGAAATTAATCAAGCAGACCAAAAGAAAAAGAAAAAAGGATTATGCAACAGGAGAATAGACTTAGGGAACTCAGCGACTCCATCAAACATAATAACATTCATATTATAGTAGTCCCAGCAGAAGAGAGAGAAAAAGGGGCAGAAAATTTATTTGAAGATATAATAGATGAAAATATTCTTAATCCTGGGAAGGAAACAGATGTCCAGATCCATGAGACACAGAGAAGCCTGGCCAAAAAATAACAAAAGCAGATTCACACCAAGATATAGTATAATTAATAATGTAATAATGTAATGCAAAATACAGAGATATAAGAAAAAAGTTAAAAGCAGTCTTACAAAAGAAGACAGTTACATACATGCTAAACCACATAAGAATATCATCAGATATTTCACCAGAAACTTTGCAAGCAAAAAGAGAGTGACACTATATATATATATATATATATATATATATAATCTGTAGCCAAGAATACTCTATCCAGCAAGGCTATCATTCAGCATAGAAGGAGAAATAAAGAGATTCTGAGACAAACAAAAGGAAAAGGATTTCATAACCACTGAACCAACCCTGCAAGAAATATTAAAGGGGACTCTTTGAGAGGAAAGGGGAGACCAAAAGTGACAGTATAAAAATAGGAAACATAAAAGCAGTGAAAATTAATATTTCTATAAAATAATAAGTGAAAAATCTCAAACATACAAGGATGCAAAATATGACACACAATTCTAAAGCATGGGTAACAGAGGAGAAAATAATGGGCTCAAACTTAAACACATCAACTTAATATAGACTACTATATGCAGAAGAGATTATATAAATACCTAATGGTAATCATATATCAAAACCACTAATAAATATGCAAATAATAAAGAGAATGAAATCCAAATATATCACTAAAGAAAGTCAACAAAACATGAAAGGGAAAAACAAGAAAGGATCAGAGAAAATAGTCAAAAACAACTGCAAAACAAGTACTAAAATGACAATAAATACATATTATCAATAACTACACTAAATGCAAATTTATCAAATGCTCCAATGAAAAGGCATATGCTGACAGAAAAGATAAAAAAAAAAGACCCAAGTATATGCTGCTTACAAGACCTACGTTAGACCTAAAGACATCTAAAGAGAGAAAATGAGGGGATGGAGAAATATTTGTCATGAAAATGGATGTCAAAATAAAGCCAAAGTATGAGTACTTACATCAGACAAAACAAACTTTAAGACAAAGATTGTAACAAAAGACAAGGAAGGACACTATATAATAATAGAGGGGACAATGCAGCAAGAAGAAATAACAATTGTAAATATTTATGCATGCAACATGGGAGCACTCAAATATATAAAACAATAAATAACAAACATAAAAGAAGTAATTTCTAATAGTACAATAATAGTACAGGACATTTTACATAAATGGACAGATCATCTTAAAAGAAAATACACAAGCAGACAATGGCTTTGAATAACACATGGAACAGATGGATTTAACAGATATATTCAGAACATTCCATCATAAAACAACAGAATTCACATTGTTTTCAAGTGCACATGGAGCTTTCTGCAGAATAGATAACATATTAGGCCAGAAAACAAGCATCAGCAAATTAAAAAGATCGAAGTCATGCCATGCGTCTTTTCTGACCACAACAGTATGAAAGTTGAAGTCAACCACAAAAAACAAAATCTGGAAAGAACACAACTATATGGAAGTTAAATAAGATGCTACAAAACAATGAATGGGTCAACAAGAAATAAAAGAAGAAATTAAAAAGTGCATGGAAACAAATGAAATTGAAAACACAATGGTTCAAAACCTTCGGGATATAACAAAAGTGGTACTGAGAGGGAAGTTTATAACACTAAAGGCTTACTCCAAGAAGTAAAAAATATCTCAAATAAACAACCTAACATTACATCTAAAGGAGATAGAAAATGATAGGCAAACAAAACATAAAATCAGCAGAAGGAAGAACATAATAAAGATTAGAACAGAAATAAATGATATATAAATTTAAAAAAATACAACAGATCAATGAAATGAGGGGATGGTTCTTTGAAAAACTCAACAAAACTGATTAACCTCTAGCCAGACTTACAAAGGAAAAAAGAGAAAGGATGGAAATAAAGAAAATTATAAATGAGAGAGGAGAAATAACAACCAACACCACAGAAATAAAACATTATAGGAGAATATTATGAAAAATATATAACAAAAAATTGAACAACCTAGAAGAAAAGGATGAATTTCTAAAAATATATAACCTACCAAAACTGAAACAGAAAAAATCATACAGACCAATTACTGGCAAATAAACTAATTCAGTAACCAAAAAATTCCCAACAAACCAAAGTCTCACACCACATGTCTTCACAGGCAAAGTCTACCAAACATTTAAAGAAGAGTTAACACTTATACTTCACAAAGTAGTCTAAAAAATAGAAACGGGAGGAAAAGCTCCAAACTCATTCTATGAGGCCAGTAGTACCCTGATACCAAAATCAGATAAAGGCATCACTAAAAAAAGAGAACTATAGACCAATATCTTTGATGAAAAAGATGCAAAAATCCTGAACAAAATACTAGCAAACTAAATCCAATGATACATAAAAAAAATCGTTCACCACAATCAAGTGGGATTTATTCCGGTTTGCAAGTGGGATTTATTCCGGGATTGTAAGTGTGCAGAAATCAATCAGCATAATACATCACATCAATAACAGAAAGGATAAAACCATGTGACCATTTCAATAGAGGCAGAAAAAGCATTTGACAAAGTATAACATCCATTCATAATAAAAACTCTAACAAACTAGATTTAGAGGGAACATAACTCAACATAATAAAGGTGTCATATGAAAAATCCACAACTAATGGATTTAACTATCTCCATTAAGAAGATAAACTGAGAGCTTTTCCTCTAAAGTCAGGAATGAGACAAGGATGACCATTCTCACCATTTTTATTCAACATTGTACTGGAAGTCCTAGCCAGAGCAACAGACAACAAAAAGAAATAAAAGGCATCCAAATCAGTAAGAGGTAGTAAAACTTTCATTATTTGGAGATGACATGATAGTATATATAGAAAACCCAAAAGACTCCACCAAAGAAATGTTGGAATCAATAAATGAATTCAATAAACTCACAGGATACAAAATCAATGTACAGAAATCTGTTTCATTTATATACACCAATAATGAAGCACCAGAAAGAGAAATTAAGAAAACAATCCCATTTATAATTGCACCAAAAAATATTAAGATACCAACGATAAACATAACCAAAGAGGAAAAGACCTATACTCTGAAAATTATAAAACACTGATGAAAGAAATTGAAGATGACACAGAAATGGAAAGACATTTCATGCTCATGGATTGGAATAACAAATATTGCTAAAATGCTTATATTCTGCAAAGCAATCTAGAGATTTAATGCAATGTCTATCAAAATACCAATAGCATTATTCACAGCAATGGAAAAAAAAACAATCCTACAATTTATAGGGAACCACAAAAGACCCAGAATTGCCAAAGCAATCTTCAAAAAGAACAGTAAAGCTGGAGGCATCACAGTTCTGGTCTTCAAGATATATTACAAAGCTGTAGTAATCCAAATAGTATGGAACTGGCACAAAAATAGATACATAGGTCAATAGAACAGAATAGAAAATGCAGAAATAAATCCAAAACTATATGGTCAGTTAGTCTTTGACAAAGGAGGAAATAATATCCAATGGGAAAAAGACAGTCTCTTCAACAAATAGTGTTGGAAAAACTGGACAGTAACATGAAAAAGAATGAAACTGGACCACTTTCTTACACCATACACAAAAATAAACTGAAAATGTATTAAAGAGTTAAATGTGAGACTTGAAACCATAAAAATTCTAGAAAAAAAATCACACTTCATATCTTCTTTGACATTGGCCATAGCAACTATTTTCTAGATAAGCCCCCTGAGGCAAAGTTAATAAAAGCAAAAATAAACTATTGGGACTACATCAAAATAAAAAGCTTCTGCACAGCAAAGGAAACAGTCAACAAAACTAAAAGGCAACCTACGGAATGTGAGATATTTGCAAATGACATATGCAATAAATAGTTAGTATTCAAAATATATAAAGAACTGATAAAACTCAACATTGCAAAGACAATCCAATTAAAAAGTGGGCAGAAGACATGAACAGACATTTTTCCAAAGAAGACATACAAATGTCTAACAGACTCATAAAAAGATTCCCGTCATCACTTATGATCAGGGAAATGCAAATCAAAACAACAATGAGATATCGCCTCACATCTCTCAGAATAGCTAAAACCAACAACACAAGAAAGAAGTGTTGGTGAGGTTGTGTAGAAAAAGAAACACTCCTGCATTTTTGGTAGGAATGCAAACTGGTGCAGCCACTGTGGAAAACAGTATGGACTTTCCACAAAAAATTAAAAATAGAACTACCCAGGGTACTTGAGTGGCTCAGTCAGTTAAGCATTCAATGCTTGATTTCAGCTCTGGTCATGATCTCAGGGTTGTGAGATCAAGCCCCATGTCCAGCTGCATGCTGAGCATGGATCTTGCTTAGGTCTCTCTCTCCCTCTCTCTCTGCCCCTCCCCCCTCTCTCAAAAAAATAAATAAAATAAAAATAGAACTACCCTATGATCCAGCAGTTGCACTACTGGGTATTTGTCAAAAGAATACAAAAACACTAATTCAAAAAGATACATGAACTCCTGTGTTTACAACAGCATTATCTACAATAGCCATATTGTGGAAGCAGCCAAAGTATCCTTTGATTAATGAATGGATAAAGAAATGATACACACACACACACACACACACACACACACACACACAGAGGAATACTATTCAGTCATAAAAAAGGGTGAAATCTTACCATTTGCAAAGACATGGATAGATCTAGAGAGTATAATGGTAAGCAAAGAGATTCAGAGAAAGACAAATACCATACAATTTCTTTTTTTTTTTTGGAAACCTACATTTATAATCCTATCCCCACCCCTTCCTCCATAAAACAAATAGGAACACAGATTCAGCTCAGGTTAATCTAATTCACCATGATGCATACAAACACATCCCTAAAGTGACCACCCTGCTGTCAATATTATCTTTTTTTTTTTCAGTAGATCACTCTATTCCCATTGGAAGACAATAATAAATTTAGATTAAACATATCAGGTATCTAATCCCAGTTTTTCCATTAATTTCCCATGTGACATCAAGCAAATTATCTTGCTTTTCTGAGCACCCCTCATCCCAATTTCTTCACCTAGAAAATGAATATAATAAGAGTTACATCCAGAGTTGATACAGGGATTCAGTGAGTCAAGGGCAGAAACTCAAATGGAAACAAATTGGCCTCTGTGGTGGGGGATCCCTGGAAAAGGCCTCACAAGATGAGTTTTGTTATCATAGCTTTTATAATACCATACAATTTCACTCTTATTTTAGAAAGGGAGAGAGAGACAGAGAGCGGCAGGGGAGGGGCAGAGGGAAATGGAAAGAATCTTAAGCAGGTTCCATACCTAGCATGGAGCCCAACTTGGGGCTCAATCTCACAACCCTGAGATCATGACCTGAGTTGAAATCAGGAGTTGATCACTTAACCAACTGAGCTACCCAGGCACCCCATGATTTCACTCTTGTGTGGAATTTAAGAAAGACAACAAATGATCAAAGGGCAAAAAAGGGAGACAACCAAGAAATAGACTTTTAATTATAGAGAACAAACAGAAGGTTACCAGAGGAGAGGTGGGGGGGGGGGAATAGGTTAAATAGGTGAAGAGGATGAAAGTGCATTGTTCATGCTGAGTACAGGGTGATGTATGGAAGTGTTGTACAATATTGTACACTGTAACTAATACAACACTGTGTGTTAACTAACTGGAATTAAACAAAAACTTATAAAAATTAGAAAAATATCTGACTAATGGATGGTAAAATTAATATTGTCAAGATGTTCACAATATCCAAAGGAATCTACAGATTTAATGCAGTCCCTATAAAAATTCCAAAGTCATTTATCACAGAACTAGAACAAATAATCCTAAAATTTGTGTGAACCCACAAAAAACCTTCAATAGCCAAAACAATCTTCAGAAAAATAAACAAAGCTGGAGGTATCACTCTTCCTAATCTAAAACCAAACTACAAAGCTATAGAAATCAAAATATATGGTATTGGCATAAAGACAGACACACAAATCAAGGGAACATAATTGAGAGCCCAGTATTAAACCCATATATACACGGCGCCTGAGTGGCTCAGTTGGTTAAGCGACTGCCTTTGGCTCAGGTCATGATCCTGGAGTCCCGGGATCGAGTCCCGCATCAGGCTTCCTGCTCGGCGGGGAGTCTGCTTCTCCCTCTGACCCTCCCCCCTCTCATGCTCTCTCTCTCTCTCTCTCTCTCTCTCTCTCTCTCATTCTCTCTCAAATAAATAAATAAAATCTTAAAAAAAATAAACCCATATATACATACTAATCAATTTGTGACTAAGGAGCCAAGAACATACAATGGAGAAAGGACTTTTTCTTCAATAAATGACACAGGGAAAGCTGGACAGCCACGTGCAAAAGAATGAAATTAAACCCCTATCTTACACAAAAAGTTACTCAAAGTGGATTAGATAATTGAATGTGAGCCCTGAAACCATGAAATTCCTAAAGAAAAACATAGGTTGTAAGCTCCTTTACCTTGGTCTTAGTGTTATTTATTTATTTATTTATTTATTTATTTATTTATTTATTTTGGATTGGACACCATAGGAAAGTGAAAAAAAAGCAAAAATAAACAAATGGGACTACATCAAACTAAAAAGCTTCTGCACAGTAAAAGAAACCATAATTAAAACAAAAAGCCAACCTACTGAATGAGAGAAGATTTTTGCAAATTATATATATGACAAGGGATAACTATCCACAAAATATAAAGAAGTGATACACTCAACAACAAAGATGAAAATAATTTTAAAAACTGGCAGAGTATCTGAATAGATATTCCTCCAAAAAATACATACGTATAAACAACAGGTACATGAAAAAATGTTCAACATCACTAATTATTAGGAAAATGGAAATAAAATTTGCAATGACATAGCACTTCACACCAGTTAGAATGGTTCTTATCAAAAAATGAAATAACAAGTGTTGGAGAAGATATGGAGCAAAGGGAACTCTCATGCACTGTTGGTGGGAATGTAAATTAGTGCAGTAGCTATAGAACGTTGGAGAAGGCATTATTCCTCCAAAATATAAAAATAGAACTACCTAACAATTCAGCAATTTCAGTTCTGGTTATTTAACCAAAGAAAACAAAAATGCTCATTCAACATCACTCATCATCAGGGAAATACAAATCAAAACTACAATGAAATATCACCTCACCATATGTCAGAATGGCTAAAATCAACAACACAAGAAACAACAGGTGTTGGTGAGGATGTGAAGAAAGGGGAAAACTCTTACACTGTTCCTGGGAATGCAAAGTGGTGCAGCCACTCTGGAAAACAATTTAGAGGTTCCTCAAAGACTGAAAAACAGAACTACTCTTCGATCCAGCAATTGCATTACTAGGTATTAACCCCCCCAAAAAATACCAAGATACTAATTCAAAGGGAGACATGCACCTGGATTTTTTTTTAAAGATTTTATTTATCCATTTATTTGAGAGGGAGAGGGAGAGAGAGTGGGGGGAGGAGCAGAGGGAGAGGGATAAGCAGACTCTGTGCTGAGTGCAGAGCCTGACACAGGGCTCAATCTCATGACCTGAGTGGAAACCAAGAGTCAGAGGCTTAACTTACTGAGCCACCCAGGCACCCCCACCCAGATGTTTATAGCAGCATTATCTACAATAGTCAAATTATGGAAACGGCCCAAGTATCCATAGACTGATTAATGGATAAAGAAGAGGTCACACACACACACACACACACACACACACACACACACGGATATTACTGAGCCATAACAAAGAATGAAATCTTGCCATTTGCAATGACATGGATGGAGTTAGAGAGTGTTAATGCTAAGTGGAATAAGTCAGTCAGAGAAAGACAAATACCATGTGGTTTTACTCATATATGGAGTTAGAAAACAAAACAAAGGAGCAAAGGGGGAAGAGAGAGAGAGAGAGAGAGAGAGAGGAAAATCAAGAAACAGAACTCTTAACTATAGAAAACAAACTAATGGTTACTGGAGGAGGGTGGGGTGGGGGGTTGGTTCAATAGATGATGGGATTATGGAGTGCACTTGTGATGAGCATTGGGTGCTATATGGAAGTGCTGAATCACTATATATTGTACACTTGAAACTAGCATTGCACTGTATGTTAACTATCTGGACTTTAAATAAAAACTTTTTAAAAATAAAGAGTATTTAGAGTGCCCCCCAATAAAGAAATGAGGACCCAGATAAATTGACTTTCCCGCGGTCACACAGACATCCAATGGCAGAGATGGAAGAAGAACTCCAGACTTCTCACTCTTAATCTAATATGATTTTCATTACACTAAAGTTGCCTTTGCTATGACTAATTTAAAAAAAAATCATCACCATTTATATTTGCAAATCAATGTTACCTTCCAATGGTCACTTTGCAAAGCTATATGCTTAGCCTAGTGATGCTGTGTTTTGAGAAATAGTCTCTTAACTTATTCTTTGGAATTATCTTTGAGACTGGTTTGAGCTAATCAAGAAAGAGAGAGAGAGAGAGGCAAACCATAAAGTGGACTTTTAACTATAGAGAACAAACCAACAGTTGCCAGAGGGGAGGTGGGCTGGGGGGGATATCTGAAATATGTGATGGGAATTAAGGAGGGCACTTGTTGTGATGAGCACTGGGTGTTGTATGTAAGTGATGAATCATTGAATTCTACACCTGCCACTAATATTACACTGTATGTTAACTAACTGATGTTTAAATAAAAACTTGGAAGAAAAAAAAGAAAAAATTAATCTTCCCACAATATGGTCATATCTTCTCATACTTTGCTTTTGACCAAAAATGGCATTTTTTGAAAGATTTTATTTATTTATTTGACAGAAAGAGTGAGAACAAGTAGGCAGAGCGGCAGGCAGAGGGAGAGGGAGAAGCAGGCTTCCCACTGAGCAGAAAGCCTGACATGGGGCTTGATCCCAGGACCCTGAGATCATGACTTGAGCCGAAGGTAGACGCTTAACTGATGAGCCACCCAGGTGCCCCCCAAAATGGCATTTTTAACATGATCCTTAACTTCATTGTTCAGGTTTTGTTCTGAATGAATTTTGACTATTTCCCCAAATCAACTATCCTTGAAAGACAAGGATTTGTTACCACAGTGATTATTCTAAAATATGTGATGTTGGTTCTGAGTGCAATTCTAAAGGAAAATTACAAAATTTTCCTAAACAGTAGGAGTATAATTGTAATAAGCATGTATCCTTTCAAAATGGCATCTTAGGAAAAACTCACTTGGATGCTTGCTTTCTGATAAGTTTATTTAAAAAAATTATTAGCCCTGTGGGGAGTCCCATTTCTAAAACTTTCAATGCATTGATGGGATCCAGAATGGTAATGTGTGTGTGTGTGTGTGTGTGTGTGTGTGTGTGTGTGTGTGTGTATGTTGTGTTTGTGTTTCTTGGGTGATTTTTCACAGATGTAGAGGTTCTGTATAGTACTATTCATCCTCCCAGGCAAAGGAGATTCTCTAGAGATGAATACCTTGGTGTGATATGTAGAATACGTTGATGGCATAGTTGGAAAGGTTATGAAAGTAATAAGGAAGTCAGATAGAGGAAGGGCTAAGGCGAAAATAAGGCAGATCAAAACGATGTTGTGAAGATCAGATGAACCCATTAACAGTCTATATAGGAGGCTGATAAGAGAAGTGGTGGGGAAAAGGGGGATTAAAGAAGACTCTAAAGTTGAAACTTTGAGTTATTAATGATATCAGTGATGTTTCCAATATTGGTAAGGACAGGGAAAGAGAAGCGTCTTGGTTTTAGATAAATTTGTAATTGCTAGAAGTTTGTTTTAATCTTTCTTTTATCTCATGTGTGAAGCCTTATCTAAGTGATCCATGTATGGATAGATAGATGACAGATAGGTAGATGGATAGATGATAGATAGATATATAGATGATAGATAAATAGATAAACATAGTTAAGAGCCATTAACAGAACAAATGATGAAAGCACATAACCATTTGAAGGTCATCTTAAGATAAAAATAACCAGACTTCACATATTTGCAATTACTCTGTCACTGATGTCAACTGCTGATAAAAAACAATGGACTCTCCAAACTGTTAGAGTTATTACTCCAATCACTTTGCACTTAACATATATTTATGTTGCAAGTATGGGGGGGGCATCTGAACTCAAGCCATTTGCAATCTCTTAGACCTAAGTCTTATTTGTTTAACACTTGTAAAAATGTTACAAAGAAAACAGGGATAAATACAATAAACTCAGTCTAAATGCATCTCAAGAAGTGGCTATTCACTTACTTTTCATTCCAGTGAAATATAGTCATTAAAAACCAACCAAATATTGCAAATAATTCTATTCATTGAGAAAAAAAAAACTTCTTATTTTGTTACCAGTTTTGGTTTAGAAATAGCTTCTCTCTTTAGTCTTTTGAAAGATGTATTTAATGGGAAGGAATTAAAAATAAGAAAATACTGGGGGGGGTGCGTGGGTGGCTCAGTCATTAAGCATCTGCCTTCGGCTTGGGTCATGATCCCAGGGTCCTGGGATCAAGCCCCGCATTGGGCTCCCTGCTCCACGGAGAAGCCTTCTTCTCCCTCTCCTACTCCCCCTGCTTGTGTTCCCTCTCTCGCTGTCTCTGTCAAATAAATAAATAAAATCTTTAAGAAAAAAAGATACTGGGGTGCCTGGGTCGCTCAGTCAGTTAAGCGTCTGCCTTTGGTTTAGGTCATGAGCCCGGGGTCCTGGGATCAAGCCCCATGTTGGACTTTCTGCTCAGCGGGGAGCCTGCTTTTCCCTCTGCCCCTCCCCCGCTTGTGTGTTCTCTCTCTCTCTCCCAAATAAATAAATAAAATCTTTAAAAAAAATAAAAATAAGAAAATACCAAGCTCATGACTAAATTACTCCTAAACACACCATAAGCTTACAGGTAAGTCTATCTTTATTTTTTGAGTAGTTCATGACATAGAGAGGTAAGCGATTGGCCTATGTCAGAAATAAAAGTGAGCAAATCAACAGGTAAATTTAATAAGAAAAAAAAATATGATCTTTTTTCAACTGCAGGTTTTGAGACCAGTGACCGTTCAACATACTTTCAGGTACTTGGTGATTCCCCTTGCTGTGGTGGGGGAGAGACTTATCATTTCCTGCTATAGGAAGGCAGCAGGCTGTGGTAGAGAAAGTAAAAATAGTACCACATTGCCACAAAGTATTCTCTACTCCATTTTGGTGTGTGTGTGAGTGGAAGGGTGATATTTTTTTAACCTGACTTGATTTTATTTGTACTACCTTTGACAGTACTACAATGTGATTGTTTAAATGTATATTTTGAAGAGTTATGATTTAAAAAAAAGCAGTGAAGGGCGCCTGGGTGGCTCAGTTGGTTAAGCGACTGCCTTCAGTTCCGGTCATGATCCTGGAGTCCCGAGATCGAGTCCCACATCGGACTACCTGCTCAGCAGGGAGTCTGCTTCTCCCTCTGAACCTCTTCCCTCTCGTGCTCTCTATCTCTCATTCTCTCTCTCTCAAATAAATAAATAAAATCTTTAAAAAAAATAAAAAATAAATAAATAAAAAAATAAAAAAAAGCAGTGAGTGTATTTTGAGTTGTGTATTCTGCCTTAGTTCACAGCTTGCAAATAAAAGTGGCAAGTTTGTACTTGGATGATTTTTTAAATGCTAAATGGACAAAGAGCTTATGAGGCCACTGTTTCTCTGAAAATGTGTTTTCTATTTTGATTGTTTCCAAAGTTTCTTCAATTTGATTCCTGAATACATAAATGAATACATTGTAATTATTTCAGGGAAAACTGTGAAGGAAATCCTATCAGTTCACTGGGATGGTATTCAGAGCACTTGTTTTATCCATTGGCAAATGATAATAAGTAAGAGTGAATTTTACTGTGGGGGAAAATAGATAATTCTATAAAAATCAGATGTAATTCTTTTTTTATCAATCTATACTTTTAATGCTTTAAAAATATACATTTTTTGATTATAACAAATTAATTTCAAAATGTTTGTAAGGAAGCATTTTGCAACTGAAAAATGTATTCTTAAAGAATGTATTTTTCCCGTTTTTTTTTTAAATTTTATTACGTTAATCACCATGCATTACATCATTAGTTTTTGATGTAGTGTTCCATGATTCATTGTTTGCATATAACACCCAGTGCTCCATTCAGTACGTGCCCTCTTTAATACCTATCACCAGGCTAACACATCCCCCAACCTCCCTCCCCTCTAGAACCCTCAGTTTGTTTCTCAGAGTCCATAGTCTCTCATGGTTTGTCTCCCCCTCCGATTTCCCCTCCTTCATTTTTCCCTTCCTACTATCTTCTTTTTTTTAACATATAATATTATTTGTTTCAGAGGTACAGGTCTGTGATTCAACAGTCTTACACAAATCAGATGTAATTCTAATAAAAAGAAATGTTCTTTAAAAAGTGGCTTGGTAATCTCCAAATGCTTTGATGTAGCTCAATTAATGATTAAGACAATAGCTAGAAATCACTAAATGCTTTTAGATTTTATAACTTGAAAAGACTTTAAAACACATACTGCAAAAATTATGCAAAAAATTATGTGAAACTGGATTATTCAAAAAAATGTTTCTACAAACATGTATGGACATTTGTATCATGTATTATTCATTTCCTAAAGGTCTGTTAATAGACATTTAGTACAGGTTTATTCTAAGTGTTGTGAGAGATACACATATAATTAGGACAGAGTCTCTATTCTCAAAGAATTTACAATCTAGTGGGTATATGGACAACTAACTATACCATCAGACAAGATGAAACACATCAGGCCATAATAGAGGTACAAGCAACATGCTTTGGGAAGTCAATGGAAGAAAAGCTAATTATGATTTAAATGACTCAGTGAAGACTTGGAAGATGAAAAAAGATTTTTGAAATTATCCTTCCTATCAAGAATTTGTCAGGGCACCTGGGTGGCTCAGTAGTTAAGCGTCTGCCTTCGGCTCAGGTCATGATCCCAGGGTCCTGGGATCAAGCCCCACATCAGGCTCCTTGCTCCACGGGAAGCCTGCTTCTCCCTCTCCCACTCCCCTTGCATATGTTCCCCCTCTCACTGTGTCTCTCTCTCTGTCAAATAAATAAATAAAAATCTTTAAAAAAAAAAGAATTTGTCTATCAAACTGGGAAAGTGGGGAAATGGAACATAAAGACATGTAGGTTAAATGAAAAGACAGAGACAGCAAGGTACATGATATATTCAAGGACAGCCTGACATAATGGAAGCCTAGAGCATTTAGAAGAGTGTAAGAGATTAGGCTAAAAAGAGAAAAAAAGTTTTTTGAATGTCAGATTTTTAAGCCATCACAGTGTGGATACTTGAAAGATTTTGTACAAGTACATGATATGCTTCAATCTATATCTAATAAAAACACCTGCAGAAATATGTCAATCTAAAATAAGAAAGTTATGCTATTTAACATAATAAAGAGGAAGTAAGGCTATTACTCATGTAAGATATTATAGACGGAGATAAAATAGAAATGTATGTTCCTCCTTCTGAAATATTGTGGAGTATTACTGTTATGGAAAATTACAAAAAGTTTGCATTTGCTGATAGAAATACCTTTATTGTTGCAAATGGCAAGATTTCGTGTTTTTTATAGCTGAGTAGTATTCCAATGTGTATGTGTGCATGTGTGTCTATACATACACATCTTCTCTATCTGTTCATCAATCAATGAATATGTTGTTTCCATTTATTGGCCAGTGTACATAATGCTGTAATGAACATAGGGGTACACATATCTTTTTGAATCAGCATTTTACCACTTTCCAAGTTTTTATTTAAATATCAGTTAAGGGGCACCTGGGTGGTGCAGTCGTTAAGCGTCTGCCTTCAGCTCAGGTCATGGTCCCAGGATCCTGGGATTGAGCCCCACGTTGGGCTCCCTGCTCGGCGGGAAGCCTGCTTCTCCCTCCCCCACTCCCACTGCTTGTGTTCCTGCTCTCACTATCTCACTCTGTCAAATAAATAAATAAAATCTTTAAAAAAAAGAAAATAAATAAATAAATAAATATCAGTTAACATACAGTGTAATATTAGTGGCAGGTGTAGAATTCAATGATTCATCACTTACATACAACACCCAGTGCTCATCACAACAAGTGCCCTCCTTAATTCCCATCACATATTTCAGATATCCCCCCCCAGCCCACCTCCCCTCTGGCAACTGTTGGTTTGTTCTCTATAGTTAAAAGTCCACTTTATGGTTTGCCTCTCTCTCTCTCTCTTTCTTGATTAGCTCAAACCAGTCTCAAAGATAATTCCAAAGAATAAGTTAAGAGACTATTTCTCAAAACACAGCATCACTAGGCTAAGCATATAGCTTTGCAAAGTGACCATTGGAAGGTAACATTGATTTGCAAATATAAATGGTGATGATTTTTTTTTAAATTAGTCATAGCAAAGGCAACTTTAGTGTAATGAAAATCATATTAGATTAAGAGTGAGAAGTCTGGAGTTCTTCTTCCATCTCTGCCATTGGATGTCTGTGTGACCGCGGGAAAGTCAATTTATCTGGGTCCTCATTTCTTTATTGGGGGGCACTCTAAATACTCTTTATTTTTAAAAAGTTTTTATTTAAAGTCCAGATAGTTAACATACAGTGCAATGCTAGTTTCAAGTGTACAATATATAGTGATTCAGCACTTCCATATAGCACCCAATGCTCATCACAAGTGCACTCCATAATCCCATCATCTATTGAACCAACCCCCCACCCCACTCTCCTCCAGTAACCATTAGTTTGTTTTCTATAGTTAAGAGTTCTGTTTCTTGATTTTCCTCTCTCTCTCTCTCTCTCTCTCTCTCTCTTTTCCCCCTTTGCTCCTTTGTTTTGTTTTCTAACTCCATATATGAGTAAAACCACATGGTATTTGTCTTTCTCTGACTGACTTATTCCACTTAGCATTAACACTCTCTAACTCCATCCATGTCATTGCAAATGGCAAGATTTCATTCTTTGTTATGGCTCAGTAATATCCGTGTGTGTGTGTGTGTGTGTGTGTGTGTGTGTGTGACCTCTTCTTTATCCATTAATCAGTCTATGGATACTTGGGCCGTTTCCATAATTTGACTATTGTAGATAATGCTGCTATAAACATCTGGGTGGGGGTGCCTGGGTGGCTCAGTAAGTTAAGCCTCTGACTCTTGGTTTCCACTCAGGTCATGAGATTGAGCCCTGTGTCAGGCTCTGCACTCAGCACAGAGTCTGCTTATCCCTCTCCCTCTGCTCCTCCCCCCACTCTCTCTCCCTCTCCCTCTCAAATAAATGGATAAATAAAATCTTTAAAAAAAAATCCAGGTGCATGTCTCCCTTTGAATTAGTATCTTGGTATTTTTTTGGGGGGGGGTAAATACCTAGTAATGCAATTGCTGGATCGAAGAGTAGTTCTGTTTTTCAGTTTTTGAAGAACTTCCAAATTGTTTTCCAGAGTGGCTGCACCACTTTGCATTCCCAGGAACAGTGTAAGAGGTTTCCCCTTTCTCCGCATCCTCACCAACACCTGTTGTTTCTTGTGTTGTTGATATTAGCCATTCTGACAGATGTAAGGCGATATCTCATTGTAATTTAGATTTATACTACCCTGATGATCAGTGATGTTGAGCATGTTTTCATGTGTCTTCTGCCTATTTTTAACTAGGTCATTTGTTTTTTGGGGGGGGCGTATTGTTTGATAAGTTCTTTATTGATTTTGGATAGTAAACCTTTTTCAGATATGTCCTTTGTGGTGTCCCTGGGTGGCTCAGTCAGTTAAGTGTCTGCCTTTGGCTCAGGTCATGATCTCAGGGTCCTGGGATTGAGCCCTGCATCTGGTTTTCTGCTCAGCAGGTAGTCTGCTTCTCCCACTTACTCTCCTTCTTTTCTCTTTCTCTCTCTCTCTCTATCTCTCTCTCAAATAAATGAAATCTTAAAAAAAAGTTATGTCCTTTGCAAATATATATTTCCCATTCCAAAGGTTGCCTTTTAGATTTGTTGATTGTTTACTTTGCTGTGCAGAAACTTTTCATCTTGATGAAGTCCCTGTAGTTCATTTTTGCTTTTGTTTCCCTTGCCTCAGGAGACCTATTTAGTAACAGGGTGCTAGAGCCAGTATCAGAGGTTGCTGCTTGTGTTCTCCTCCAGGATTTTGATGGTATCCTCTCTCACATTTAGGTCTTTCATCCATTTTGAATTTATTTTTGTGTATGCTGTAATAATGTGGTCCATTTTCATTCTTTTGCATGCTGCTGTCCAGTTTTCCCAACACCATTTGCTGAAGAGACTGTCTTTACCCATTCTCAGAGATGAATTGACCATATAGTTTTGGATTTATTTCTGGGTTTTCTATTTTGTTCCATTGATCTATGTGTCTGTTTTTGTGCCAGTACCATATTGTCTTGATTGATACAGCTTTGTAATATAATTTGAAGTCTGGAATTGTGATGCCTCCAGCTTTTCTTTTCTGTTTCAAGATTGCTTTGGCTATTCGGCTATTCAGGGTCTTTTGTGGTTCCATACAAACTTTAGTATTGTTTGTTCTAGGTCTGTGAAAAATGCTGGCGGTATTTTGATAGGGTTTGCTTTAAATGTGTACATTTCCTTGGATAGTATAGATATTTTAATAATACTTGTTTTCCAATCCATAAACATAGAATGTCTTTCTATTTCATTGTGTTACACCTCTTTGTTTAAGTTTATTCCTAGATATCTCATTGGTTTTGTTGCAATTGTAAATGGAATTAATTCCGGAATTTCTGTTTTTCTTTTTTATTGGTGTATAGAAATGCAAGGTTTATGTACATTGATTTTGTATTCTGTGACTTTACTGAATTTGTTTATCATTTCCAGTAGTTTTTAGTGGAGTCTTTCAGGTTTCCATATAAAGCATCATGGCACCTGCAAAAAAGTTAAAGTTTTATTCTTCCTCTCTGATTTGGATGCCTTTTCTTTCTTTTTGTTGTCTTATTCCCGTGGCTAGGACTTCCAGTCTATGTTGAGTAAAATGATGTGAGTGTCCATCCTTGTCTTGTTCCTGACCATAGAGGAAATGCTCTCAGTTCTTCCCCATTTAGCTTGACATTAGCTGTAGGTTTTTCATATAAAGCCTTTATTATTTTGCTCCATATAAACCTACTTTTTCTGGTGCCTAGGTGGCTCAGTCATTAAGCGTCTGCCTTCAGCTCAGGTCATGATCCTGGGGTCCTGGGATTGAGGCCCGCATCAGGCTCCCTGTTCCGTGGGAAGCCTGCTTCTCCCTCTCCCACTCCCCCTACTTGTGTTCACTCTCTCACTGTGTCTCTCTCTGTCAAATAAATAAATTTTAAAAAATCTTTAAAAAATAAAAAAAAATAAACCTACTTTGTTGAGGGTTTTTATCATGAATGGATGCTGTACTTTCTCAAATGCTTTTTCTCCATCTATTGAAATTATATGGTTCTTATCCTTTCCTTTATTAATGTGATGCATCACGTTGATTTATTTGTGAATACTGAACACACTTGTGATCCAGGAATAAATCCCACTTGATCATGATGAATGGTCTTTTTAATGTATTGCTGGATTTGGTTTGCTAGTATTTTATTGAAGATTTTTGCATCCATATTCATCAGGGATATTGGACCTTTTTTTAGTGGTCTTTATCTAGTTTTGGTATCAGGGTAATGCTGAAGTCTTAGAATGAATTAGAAAGTGTCCCATTTCTATTTTTTGGAATAGTTTGAGAAGAGTAAGTATTGACTCTTCTTTAAATGTTTGGTAGAATTCTCCTGTGAACCCATTTGCTCATGGACTTTTGCTTGTTGGGATTTTTTTTATTAGTGATTCAATTTCTTTGCTGGTTATTGGTCTGTTGAAGTTTCCTATTTCTTCCTGTTCCATTTTTGGTAATTTATATCTTTTTTAGGAATTTATCATTTCTTCCAGGTTGTCCAATTGTTGGCATATAGTTTTTCATAATATTCTCTTGTAAGTGTGTTTCACTGGTGTTGGTTGTTTCTCCTCTCTCATTTGTAATTATTTTTATTTGGATCCTTTCTCTTTTCTTTTTGATAAATCTGGCTAAAGGTTCATCAATTTTATTATTTTTTTCAAAGAAACATCTCCTGTTTTCATTTATCTGTTCTATTGGGTGTTTTTTGTTGTTTGTTTCTCTATCATTTATTTCTGCTCTAATCTTTATTATTTCCCTCCTTCTGCTGGCTTTAGGCTTCATTTGTTGTTCTTTTTCTAGTTCCTTAAGGTGTACGGTTAGGTTTTTTATTTGAGAATTTTCTTGCTTCTTGAGATAGACCTGTCTTTCTATACACTTCCCTTTTAGGATCACTTTTGCTGCATCCCAGTGGCTTTGAGCCATTCTGTATTCCTTTTCATTTATTTCCATGTATTTTTTATTTCTTCTTTACTTCCTAGTTGACCCATTCATGTTTAGTAGCATGTTATTTAAACTCCATGTATTTGTGGTCTTTCCAGATTTTTTGTTTTTGTTTTTGTGGTTGACTTCTAGTTTCACAGCATTGTGGTCAGAAAAGGTGAGTGGTGTGATTTCAATCTGCTTGCTTTGTTGAGTCCAGTTTTGTGGCCTCATGTGTGATCTATTCTGGAGAATGTTCCATATGGACTTGCAAAGAATGTGTATTCTGCTGTTTTAGGATGGAATGTTCTGAATATATTTGTTAAGTACATCTGTTCCAGTTTGTCATTCAAAGCTATTGTTTCCTTATTGATTTTCTGTTTAGTATATCTGTCCATTGATGTCAGTGGGGTTTTAAAGTACCCTCTTGTCATTATTTCATAATCAATTAGTTCCTATATGTTTGTTATTAATTGAGATTTTTTTGAGAGAGAGAGAACGCAAAATGGTAGGGAGGGGCAGAAGGAAAGGGAGAGAGAGAATCCTATACAAGCTCAACACTCAGTGTGGAGCCCGATGTGGGGCTTGATCTCACAACCCTCAGATCATGACCTGAGCTGAAATCAAGTGTCAGACACTTAACTAACTGAGCCACCCAGGCACCCCTGTTTGTTATTAATTGTTTTATATATGTGGGTGCTCTCATGTTAGGTGCATAAATATTTATAATTGTTAGATCCTCTTATTGGATTTTACCCTATGTTATTATATAGTGCCCTTCTTTGTCTCTTGTTATAGTCTTTGTTTTAAAGTCTAGTTTGTCCAAAATAGGTATTACTGCTCAGGCTTTCTTTTGACATCCTTTTGCATAATAGATGTAGGTGTCTTTAGGTCTAAAATGAGTCTCTTTTAGACAACATATAATTTTTTAAATCCATTATGACCTCATGTCTTTTTATTGGAGGATTTAGTCCATTGATATTCAAAAAATTGTTGAAAGATATGCATTTATTGTCACTTTCTTACTTGCTTTATCATTGTTTCTGGAGATTTTTTCTGATCCTTCCTCATCTTTGTCACTTTCGGTCTCTTCTTTGCACTTAAAATATTGCCACTAATATTTCTTGAGGGTTGGTCTACTGGTCATGAATTCCTTTAGTTTTTCTTTTTCTGGGAAACTCTTCAATTCTCTTTCTATTCTAAATGATAACTTTGCTGGATAGAGTATTCTTGCTGCAAATGTTTCCCATTCAGCCATTTTTCATATAATGCCACTCCCTTCTGCCTAGTTTGTGTTGGGAAATCTTCAGCTAGACTTAATGGTTTTCCTCTGTAAGTTAGGGACTTCTTTTGTTTTTCTACTTTAAAAATTTTTTTCTTTATCACTATATTTCAGAAATTTAATCACAATATATCTTGGTGTTGGCCTGCTTTTGTCAATTTTGATGGGAGTTCTCAGTGCCTCCCAGATCTCAATGTGTGTTTCCTTCCACAGATTAAGGAAGTTTTCAGCTATTATTTCTTCAAATGAATTTTCTGTCCCTTTTTCTCTCTTCTTCTTTTGGTATTCCTATAAAATGAACATTACTATGTTTGATGGAGTCACTGAGTTCCCTAAATCTACTCTTGTGTTGCATAATTCTTCTTTCTCTCTTTGTTCAGCTTGATTACTTTCCATTACTTTGTCTTCTAGGTTATTTATTCATTCTTCTCTTTTTCCCAACCTGCTATTCATTACATGAAGCCTGTTTCTAATCTCACTTATTTCACTCTTCATCTCTGAAACCTTTTCAATTATTTTATCTCTGTGGTAAGGGTCTCACTGATGTCTTCTGTTCTCTTCTCAAGCCCATTGAGTATCCTCATGATTGTTGCATTAAATTCTCCATCAAGCATCTTACATATATCTCTCTTGCTTAGATCTCTGGCAATGGCCTTGTCTTGCACTTTCATTTGGGATAAATTCCTCCATCTTCACATTTTGTCTGAGTCTCTGCCTTCCTCTCTGTGTTAGAAAGGCCAGTTATGGGATGCCTGGGTGGCTCAGTTGGTTAAGTGTCTGTCTTTAGCTCAGGTCATGATTCCAGGGTCCTGGGATCGAGCCCCACATCAGGCTCCCTGGTTGCAGGGAAACTGCTTCTCCCTTTCCTCCCTGCTTGTGCTTCTCTCACTATCTTTCTCTCTCTCAAATAAATAAATAAAATCTTTAAAAAAAGAAAGAAAGGCCAGTTATGTCTCCTGCTCCTGAAAGCAATGACCTTATGAAGACGAAGTCATGTAGTGCCCATGTCCTAGTGCTTCAGGGTGTGCCACCAGTGTGTGTTATGTACACTCTGCTATTTTTTATTTATTTATTTTTATTTTTTGTCTGCTCTATCCTTCAGGCCACTCATCTGCAGAAGCCCTCCTTGCTTGCTGTGGGCAGTGTTTCATACTTGACTTGAATGTGGTGAGTTTTAACTAGGTGTGCTTTGGTCTACTTGTGAAATGAGGCCTGTCAACACTTCCTCCAGAACTCAGGCCCTGTAGAACTGTCTGGTCTGGAGACAAGTGTGTGCAGGGGGTTGTGCTGGTCTTCTGGGTGAGGGGCCTATCATGGTGGGAATAAGTCAAGAGTTATTGAGAAAAGTACTCTCACCAGATCACAGGGTTTGGGGCTTGTTGTACGTAAGTTAGGTAGCCAGCATGGGTGCTGTGGTGTTTCCTGCAGGTGGCTCTGTGTTTATGCTGAGGGCCAAGGGAAGAAAATCGTGCCAGCCAGCTCCTTTGTTCCCACCGAGGTGTCTCTATGAACGCAGCCTCTCAGGGACATGCTCTGGGAAGAGTGAATACTCTTCCCACTTCGTGCCCCAGGCACTCTTCAGATGGCTGTTTCCATGCTGTCCACCTCTAGGTTGTTTGCCTGCCTTCTCTCCAGGAGTAGTGCAGTGCCCTCCAGTCTCTGGCCTGACTGGCATCTACCAAGCCTGCTGAACTTTAATACTCCAGGCTTTAATCTGGGCTGGTTGCAAGAACTCATGGAAGTCAGCCTCTCTCATTTTCCAAGCCAATGTCTTTGGGCAAACATTCTACATTCCCCTGTGTACTTCTCTCTCTCTCTCTCACCATTCTCTGTGACCATGGCTCCCTCCCTTCTGTAGCACTTGCAATCAATTTCTCCTCTAAACCATATCTCCATGCTTCCTAACTTCTTCAATGTGGTCTCTTTTGTCCTTTTAGTTGTAGAGTTTGCTCTGTCAGTCTTCAGATCTATTTCTGGGGTACTAATATGATTTGATAGTTATCTAATTATGTTCCTAGAATGAGGCCAGCCTAGGGTCCTCTTATTCTGCTGGCATCTTCCTCTCTTCCTCCCTCATTTCTTCTATGAAATGGGTATATTAAACCAAATAACTTTTATGGGCAACTTTAGCTCTAATATTATATCATTTTACTTCCGGGTTTTAAATAGCCCTGTTATTCCATGCCATATTTATGTATGGATGCATATATAATTATTGCATAATATACAGATATTTTATAAATAATGAGGCATTGCTTATATTTGACAAGAGCATGGGAATCTGGAACCAGTTTGCCAGAGGGGAGGTGTCTGGGAAGATGGTTAAAATAGATAAAGGGGATTAAGAGGTACAAAATTCCAGTTATAAAATAAATAAGTCATGGAAATATAAAAGACAACATAAGTAATATAGTCAGTAATATTGTCATAACTAATATTGTATGATGACAAATAGTGAATACAGTTATCATGGTGAGCATTGAGTAATGCATAGAATTGCTGAATCAATATGTTATACATCTGAAACTAACATAGCATTGTATGTTCATTACACTTCAATAAAAAAAAAAAATTCAGACTCTGCCTCTGACTAGCTGTGTGACTTTAGGCAAGTTACTTAAACATTTCCATGTCTCAGTTGTCTCATCTGTGAAAAGAATAGTGCCTACCTCTGAGTATTTAATGAGTTAATATTTCTAAGTTTCTATAGTAAGTGCTACATAAATATGTTCTTAAAAATGAACAAATTCTGGGGCACCTAGGTGGCTCAGTTGGTTAAGCGTCCAACTCTTGATTTCAGCTCAGGTCATGATCTCAGGGTCCTGGGATTGAGCCCTATGTCAAGCTCCACACTCAGTGGGGAGTCTGCTTGAGATTCTCTCCCTCTCCCTCTGTCTGTCCCTCCCCCTACTCATGTTTTCTCTCTCTCTCAAATAAATAAACCGTTAAAAATGAACAAATTCTTAGCATTTTACAGTGTAAAATTACTATATGCATATCTAACTGTTGTAGCCAAAGACTGAATGCAGACTAATGTCTCCAGGAGGAAATCATTAAAAGAAAATTACATAATTAAAAGAAATTACATACTTTTTCATGCATATCTTTTTGTATTAGTAAAAATTTCTATTGTTGTTGTTTGTTTTGTTTTGCTTTTTGTTTTTTGGCTAGTAGTAATAGCTAAGTATTTCTCTTTCTCTTTCAAGCCTGAGGTTGTATCATGATTAGGGACTTTTATGGCTATTAATAAATAAAAATGCACTTGAATTTCCCCAGTTAACTTGACTTTATATCACAACAGGAACTCAGGTTCAACCAGCACTTTCATTTGTTAATACTTCCAATGGAGGTATAGTACTTTACTTGAGGCAAGAGATAATTATTTTGACAAAGGAAGGATGCCATGTAGGCTACCCCACTTATTATTAATCACTAATTTATGAGTGTTGCAAATATAATGTGCTTCAGACAGGCAACTATTTTTTTTCTTCTTGTCTCACTGAGCTCTCATCCTGATTACATGAAAGAAAAAGTGTCAAGTGGTCTTGAAAAGAGGTTCTTTCCCTTTTTTTGAGAAAGTGCAACTAGAAAGAAAACAGAATTATTTCAATTTTGCTTCCAGATATCCAAAAGTCTACACACTAAATACTTAAACATGTACATATTTACATACAGGGAAAATGAGCACTCTAAGGAGTTGTGTTAGTTATTAGAACCCTGACCTCTTAGGTAGGGATATAAGTGAATGTGACCATGTTTAGGGTCTTTTTCTCTCCATGTTTAAGTGATCTGTGCAGTCATTTTGCTCCTGATTTTTTTGAAGTATAATTAGCATGCAGTGTTATATTAGTTTCAGGTGTGCAATATAATGATTCAATAACTCTACACATTACTTAGTGCTTATCATGATAAATGTTCTCTTAGTCCACTTTATCTATTTCACCCATCCCCATCCACCTCCCCTCTTGCAACCACCAGTTTGTTCTCTGTATTTAAGAATCTGTTTTTTGTTTGTCTTTTTATTTGTTTGTTTGTTTTGTTTCTTTTTTAACTTTTTTAGAAGTAGAGAGTGTGTGTGTGAGTGAGGGGGGTGGTCAGAAGGAGAGGGAAAGAGAATCTTAAGCAGGCTCCACACCCAGCATGGAACCTGATGCAGGGCTCAATCTCAAGACCCTGAGATCATGACCTGACCTGAAATCAAGAGTCAGATGCTTAGCTGACTGAACCACCTAGGTGCCCCTGTTTCTTTTGTTTCTTAAATTCCACATGTGAGTGAAATCACATGGTATTTGTCTTTCTCTGACTGACTGATTTTGCTCGGTGTAATACTTTCTAGGTCCACCCATGTTGTTGCAAATGGCAAGATCTCATTATTTTTTATGGCTGAGTAATATTCCATTGTATATATATACCACATCTTTATCCAGTCACCTATCAATTGACACTGGGTTGCTTCCATAATTTACCTATTATTAATTAAACTATTTAGATTACACCAAAATAAACAGCTTTTGCACAGCAAAGGAAACCATCAAATAAAATATAAAAGGACACCTACTGAATGGAAGAAGATATATGAAAATGAAGTATCCAATATTACATTGATATCCGAAATATATAAAAAATGCATACAACTCAACAGCAAAAACTCACAAATAATCTTATTAAAAAATGGACAGAGGACCTGAATAGATATTTTTTCCAAAGAAGATATATAAGTGACCAACAGACAAATGAAAAGATGCTCAACATCACTAATCATCAGGGAAATGCAAATCAAAACTACAATGAGATATTACTGCTGATACTTTTTTTAATGAGCTTAAGTATTAGACATGTCCTCTTACAATAGTTAGATATCTAGGCTGGTGTTTCAATAATGCTTTTCTTCTAAGAATAGACATCTAGAAAAAGAAGCCAAAAGAAACATAAAAAAGCACTCCCCTCTCTCCAAAATCTGCATCTTCCAAATCTGCTCTTAACCTAAGATTCAATGACTTTTAAGCTTACCAGTCTACAAATAGACACTTGCCTATTATTCATGTGCTTCATTTACAACTACGCTATTATTCCTTCTCGGTAAGTGGCATCCCCTTCCTCAATGCACACATATTACTCTCTACTATATGACTAGAGTGGAGAATATGTGCTAAGTGATATTTATTTCTGTATTTGTGTTTGCTTAATAAACAAAGTCAGGGTCAGTATGACTCATTTTTCCTTTTGCCTCAGTTTCCAATATGACTCAACAAGACAATATTTAGAAAAATATCACATTTTACCAAATAATTCAGAAACAGTAGTCTTTCATGTTCTGTAAGATTACATTCATTGACTGCAAGAACCTGGTCATTATCTGGCAATCTATCAATGGATCAGCAAATGTATGACAGGTGACTGGTGAGGGCTCTCAGTCTACTCTTCACAGAATTAAAAAGCACTCTTTTAGGGATGATGCCAAAATGGAATCAAGACTATTTGAGTACCTACTGTTTTCTCCAACAGTGGTGGAATTCCTTAATCAGACCAATAGGGTCTTCTGAAGAAGCCATGGGGAGTCTGGTAGGTTTTATTCATTTATGCCTGAAGAAACAGAGAAGAGCAGTGGTCAAGTGCAGCATGAAGAAGATTCTGATAGAGCGCTGGGATATTTCAGCAGATGGATAATGAGACCCCAAAAATGGATTACCATGGGCAAAAATAGTATGGAGAGAGTTATACTTAGCTGGTGGTGGTAGCAAAGTCAAGTGGGAATCCCTTTACCATCTGACATCTTTTTTTGACTTGGCAGCCTTTGGAAAGGGTGATAAATGATAGGAATGTCAGTTGCAGGATTCACGTGTCACTCCTTGATCGCAAGGAGCTCTTAACTGTGATTAACTAGCTAGAAAAATCCCACAGCTTCTAGTCAAACACAGCACAGTTGGAGGATAGAAACTGACTTGTTCTCAGGTGGGGATTTTTTTCTGAGTTCTCATAACCACAACTGCTTCATTGATTAATGAATACACATGGAGGGAGATACAAATAGTCACTGGATGTCAGTACAGCTAATGCTGAGATAGATTAACTTCCACAAAATCTACCTTGTAGGTAGCCTTGCAATGCTTGTAGATGTCTTCTTATGTGGGGTAATTTAGGTGCACCAAAAAACATACTCCACTCCTTTCTGCTCCATGTTGCACAATGATCTCTTGCCTGGGCTTGCCACTTTGCCTCAAATATCCCATTATAGATTCAGTCCTTTAAAGTATTTTGTCTCCAAGAATTTTTTTTAAATGACTTGTAATTTTTTTTTGAGACAGAGAGAGGAAGAAAGGGATAGAGGGAGAGAGGGAGAGAGAGAGAAAAAGCATGCGTGATTGGAGGAGGGAGGAGCAGAGGGAGAGAGAGAATCTTAAACAGGTTCCACACCCAGCATGGAGACCGATGTGGTGCTCAGTCTCACAAACCTGAGATCATGACTTGACCTGAAATCAAGAGTCAGATGCTTAACTAACGAAGCCACCCAGGAGCCCATCCAAGAATTTCTTAATAAATGAAAATACCACAAGGAGGATTTTCACATTAACCCATTAAGTGTAGTCAATCAAATACACTATTTTTCACCTTAGAGAGTGGACAGGATGAAATATACAAATAGAGATTCATTTTACTTTGTAGAAGAAGGGAAGTAAAGGAACATAGATTGGGACAGTCTAAGTGGTGTAACATATTAGAATTACCAGAGAAGCCAAATTATATCTTAAGTATTGGCAAAGAATTCCACAAAAGGGAGGAGTGGGCAGGAAAGATAGAAGGCAGGCAACCAACATAATAGCTTCCACCTAAATAAATTTGTGTCAAACTAGACCTTTCAGGAATCTTTCTTCATCTAGACAGTAAGCTCCTTGGGAAGGGGGCTCCTTTCAAAGAGACTAGAGTTTGACTACCAGCTTCGGTTGGGAGATCTTGAACCACTTGCTTTCTGCTCTCCTTCCTGCCCTGCCTCAGTTTCTTCCTCTTGTACAATGAGCGCAATAATGTATACTCCTGGAGTGTGTTGTTAAGATTACATAAGATATCCTAAGTAAAAGTCAGTAATACAGTGCTTAGCACATAATAGGTACTCAGTACATGTCATTTGTCTTTTTTTTTCTGACCTCCAACATATATTGGTACAATGAGATGTCCCAGCCATTAAAGAGACAGAATAACAATCCCTGCAAGACACAGCATAGAAGCAGCAGTTTGAAAAGTGCCTAGGGTATAAGGGAAAGAGATCTATTTACTAATCTCAGAACTTGTGCTGGAAGAACAGGGTTCTTTAAAATACTTCAAGAACAAAAGAGCTGGTGGGTACCATTTATCTTCCCAACCCCAACCTAAATAACCAGCCCTCCCCCCATCCCGAAACCAGTTTGAACACTCTTCACCTAGCTTGGTAACACTGAAGGCCCCATTCGTTGTTCTTCTGCATAGTTGCCCATCCAATCCAATCCACTCAGCAGTAGTCCCTCCAAAGTGACCCGTGCTCTGGGGAGAGGAAAAGATAATCACACATACCAGCTCAACTGCAACCCCAGCAGTGGGCTGAGGGTAGATATCTGGTCTGACTGCCAGCCTCTCCTGTCAATAAAAACCTCACTGGTGGCAGCACAAAGAGAAAGTCTTGTAGTTTGGGGTCACTGCAACCCCAAGAGACAGTGAAGGCAGACATCTCGTTCTGACTACAGGTCCCACTCACCAAGAAAATCCTTTCAGGGGACAATGTAGGGAGAGCACCCCGCAATTCAGTGCAACAGCAGCTGCAATGAAAGGGCTGAGGATAGGCATCAAGTCTGACCCAACTATAAGACCAAGGTAGTCCTAGACTGGCCCCTTAATGGTACAGGGACCAAAACCTGCCCACAACAGGCCAAGTGGGCCAATGCAGCTGACTAGACTGAAGGCAAACATGGCTCAGCCACAACAGTAGGGTGCATGCAACACACATGGAAAACACCCCTGAAGTGCCTGGTCTGGGTAACCAGGAGACATTGCTGTACAGGGCATTGCAGGATCTCTTCTTCATAACACCACTATTTTCAGGATAAGGACTATAAATGATCTTCCTAATACGTAGAAACAGATATAGGAAGTTAGACAAAATGATGAGGCAGAGGAATATGTCCCAAATGGAAAAACAGGAAAAAAAATCACAGCAAAAGAGCTAAATGGAAGGGGGATAAGCAACATTCCTGATAAAGAATTCAAAGTAATGGCCATAAAGATACTTACTGGACTTGAGAAAAGAATAGAAGATCTCTTCAACAAAGAGAAAATATTAAAAAAAAAGGAGCCAGAGATGAAAAACTCACTCAATAACAGAAATTAAAAATACACTAGAAAGAATATATAGTAGATTAGAGGAAACAGAAAAACAGATTAGTGAGTTAGAAGACAAGATAATAGAAGCCAACCAAGCCAAAAGGCAAAAAGAAGAAAAAGAAAAAGAATAGTGAAAAATGAGAATAAGTTAAGGGAACTCAGCAACATCATCAATTGTAATGACATTGGCATTATAGGGATTTCAGAAGGAAAAGAAAGAGAAAGGGGGCAGAAAATTTACTTGAAAAAATAATAGCTGAAATAAACCCTAATCTGGGGAAAGAAACAGACATCCAGATTCAGAAATCACAGAAAGCTACCAACAAAAGGAAGCCAAGGAGGTTTGCACCAAGGCACATAATAATTAAAATGGCAAAATTGATAAAGAGTTTTAAAGGGAGCAAGAGAAAAAAAAAAGTGTGGGAAACAGAACGCCACAACGACCACTGGTGCATGTTTGATCAGACTCCAAGATCTCTGAGAAAACTCGAGATTGCAGGGTTAAAAATAACCCTAAAGGATCAGAGTGGAATGCCCTTGGGATGTGTGTGGTCTCTTCTAAAGTACACAGCAGAAGATGTTTTGTAGATAAGAAGCCAGCTGTAAATAGCACACTGTGCATTCCTTTCTTTGTTCTCTTATCCTGTGTTAAGGTCCCAGTACAATGGTGTTTACAATTAATTGATTACAGCCAGTTACAGATTTCTTTACTCCTTCTCCACTCCCACTGCTTCACTTAACTAACCCTGTGTACGTGGAAGAATGTGCCTTACTAAGCCCCTGCTGTAAATCATTATAGACCTATGTCATTGTAGAAGGTATATTAGATTATGGAAAATAAACCTCGGGGCCTTGGGCTGTTTGCTCAGGGTCCCCTCTGTGTCGCTATACTGTCGTCTCTTTTTCTCAGTTCCTTCGCCACCCCAGGTCCCCGACTCTCAGAGGTCGACAAGTGGTGCCCAAACAGGGACCTGAAGCCCCCGTCAAGGAGTGATCGGCCAGCGATAGGAACCTTACAGAAGGTGGTAAGTAGGAAAGTTTATTACAGGGTTATGGGGCAATCAAATTCAAAAGCATCAGGTTTTGCTGCATTAATCATTTTCTTAAAGAATATGGAGCTAAAGTTACTAAGCAGCACATAGAAAAATGTTTGGAAACAGTAGTTGAATATAATCCTTGGTTTCCAGAAAAAGGCTCCTTATATGAGGAGACTTGGGTCCAAGTGAAAAATAATGTCTTGAAGGCCATGAGACAGGGTGAAACGATTCCCCTTGATTTCTGGCCCATTTGGGCTTTAGTAGGAGTGGTGATCAATACTATGGAAACTGGGGATAAGTTATCCCCGGCCGAGGTTGTTAAAGAAACTACCAACTCTTTACATACACATGAATTAGACAATGAGACTTTAGAAAAGGCTAAGACTGAAAGTAAAAAAATTTTCGCGGCTTCACAGTCCCGGCTGTCACCCACAGCCCCTCCACTTTTAACGGAGGACCCCACCAAAGATGATCAACCTCCTTCCACAGTAGATTTATTTCTTCTTAAAAGATCCTCCCTAGCTCTCTCACCTCTCAAAAAGGAACTGCGACGGCAAGGGGCTAATGATCTATTTATGGCTTTTCCCATAGACAGAACACAAGCTGCTGGTCCGTCTATGAGGGATTAGATTTAAATGCTTTAAGGGAACTAAAGAAGGCTTGCCACTCGTATGGACCCACAGCCCCTTACACTATAGAGATTTTGAAAGCTTGGGCAAATTCTGGGGAATGGATCCCTCATGATTGGCATATGGTTGCATGGGCTTGCCTTAAGCCACAGGATTTATTACAACAGAAAATGTGGTTATCCGATGCCGCCTATATGAAAGCCCGGGTGAATCGGGCTAACCCAGCCATGCATCATATTTCTTTTGAAATGCTCACTGGCTCTGGCCCCTTTTCAGATGTTCGAGAGCAGTTGGTTAACACTCCGCCTGTAGCCACAGTGCAAGTATCTGAAATCACCCTCGCAGCTTGGGGAAAGCTAACCCCTTCAGGGGAAATGGGGCAAAGTTATATAAAAATTGTGCAAGGCCCTACAGAAGCATATACTGATTTTATTTCTCAGCTCGAAATGGCTATTGACCGCCAAGTCGATAATAAACCTGCTAAAGAGCACTTGCTAAGACAGCTTGCTTTTGAAAATGCTAATGAGGACTGCCAAGGGGCCATCTGGCCACATAGAGAAACAGCAAACATTCTCGATTATCTTCGTCTAAGTAGAAATATTGGCACTCTTACACATCAAGCTCAGATAGCCTCCCTTCAGCTCATGGCCCTACAAAAACAACAGGATATAAAATGTTATAATTGTGGAAATATAGGACATGTCAAGAAGGAATGCCATAAAGCCCCAAAACCTAGAGCCAGTTCTCCCTTTAATACCGCCCCTAGCCTCTGCCTTTGTTGTGGCAAAGGCAAACATTGGGCCAAGGAATGCAAATCCAGTTTTGACAGGCAAGGTAACCCACTCCCATTAAGGTCGGGAAACGGGATGCATGGCCACCTCCGGGCCCCGAAAAACAACGGGGGATTCAATATATCACCTCTCCAGGAGCAACTTCCTGCTGTGCACATAAACCCTCTGTGTTATCACTCGGTCCCACCACCCAGGGAAGTGTTGCAGTAGATTTAACCACTCCTTTTACGGTAAGTCTTCACGCTGGTCTCAGGCCTCAAAAAATACCCACGGGTTATTACGGACCTTTACCAAGAGGAACCATGGGTCTTGTGCTAGGAAGATCTAGCCTAAATCTTAAAGGAATCCAGGTGATGACTAGAGTAATAGATTCTGACTATGAGGGAGAAATAATGGTGGTCACACAGACTCGGGTTCCTTGAACCTTTAAGGGAGGAGATAGAATTGTTCAGTTATTATTATTGCCCTATGTACAAATTGGTCAGTCCCAACAGATCAGAGGAGGAGGATTTGGTAGTACTGATCCTCTCATGGTTAAATGGGCTTCATTATTGACTCAGCCTGATCGTCCCTCTATGACTCTTAAAATTAGAGGAAAGACTTTCTCAGGTCTAGTAGACTCTGGAGCCGATATTTCAGTAATAGCCTCCCAGCATTGGCCTAATACCTGGCCCACGCAAGCAACCTCTAATTCCATAGAAGAAATAGGTTTTGTGATGGCAGAAGAAATTTGACAAAGTGGTGTGCCACTTAAATGTGAGGGACCAGATGGATTAGAAGGAGTTATCCAGCCTTTCATCTTAAATATCCCCATTAATCTTTGGGGAAGGGATCTCTTGCAACAATGGGGAGCCGAGCTAATCATCCCCCCAAGTCAACCAGCTAATCAAATCATGACAAAAATGGGCTATAAGCCAGGACAGGGCTTAGGCAGACAACGTCAAGGAATAAAGGAACCTATCATTGCCCAAGGACAAACTCATAGGGCTGAACTCGGTTACCCCTTTTTCCAGAGGCCATTGAGGAAAAGAGGCCTGCCCCTATTAAAATAACATGGACTCCTCAATGGCCCCTTCCGATAGAAAAATTGCAGGCCTTAGAGCAAATTGCTCAAGAGCAATTGCAGGCAGGACATATAGAGCCTTCTCAATCTCCTTGGAACGCTCCTGTTTTTGTTATCAGAAAGAAATCAGGTAAGTGGAGGCTCTTAATAGACTTTCAGAATGTTAATCCCATCATGGAGCCTTTGGGTGCCTTGCAGCCTGGGTTACCCTCTCCTACAGCCATTCCCAAACAATGGCCATTGATAATAATAGATCTTAAGGATTGTTTCTATACTATAGCCATTCACCCTGAGGATAAGGAGAGATTTGCCTTTTCTATTCCCAGCACTAACAATAAGGAACCAATGAGACGATATTAATGGACAGTTTTGTCACAGGGCATGACTAATTCTCCTTCCATGTGTCAGTATTATGTTGGCCAGGTCCTCAGACCTGTAAGAGATGACTATCCTCGATCCTTTATCATTCATTATACAGATGATATTTTGCTAGCGTCACAAACTGAAACCGAATTACAAGATGTGTATCTGGCCACTTCCCAACATTTGACTTCCACCGGTCTCTTAATAGTCCCAGAGAAAATCCAGACAACTACTCTGGCTTCTTATCTAGGCACTGTGGTAGATAGAACCACAGTGAAACCTCAAACAATGCAAATTCGTAGGGATACCCTCCTTACACTTAATGATTTTCAGAAACTCCTAGATGTTAATTGGATTCACCCTCTCCTAGGGATCCCAACTTATAAATTACAAAATTTATTTAACACTTTACAAGGTGATTCTGCTTTAGATAGTCCTCGCACTCTATCCTCAGAAGCAGAGGCCGAACTGCAGTTTGTTGAGGAATGATTAAAAACTGCCTTTGCTTACAGGTATGATGATTCTCTCCCCGTGCTTCTTATTTTCCCTACCCCTCATTCTCCGACTGGTGTCATAGCACAAAAAGATGAACCTCTCGAATGGGTGACTTTACATACAAAAACTTCTTGAACTGTTACTCCATATCTATCTCTTGTCGCTTCACTCATTCTCCAAGGACGAAAGCATTCTATTCAAATTCTTGGTTTTGACCCAGCGCTCATTGTTTTACTTATCTCTTCCACATCTTTTAAGGAAGTTTTTCCCTTCTCTACTGATCTGCAAATATCTCTTGCTGATTATACTGGGCACATAGGTTTCCACTATCCATCAGGTAAACTATGGGACTTCCTAAAGTGCACTGCCTGCATTATAAATCACGTAGTTTGTAACTCCCCAGTACCCTCAGCTCCTACATACTTTATTGATGGTTCTTCCTCCAAGCATGCCAGAATCTGGGGTCCTGCTATTCAGCGCCCCATAAAAACCCTTTCTGCTCAACAGGTTGAACTTCCAGCTTTATTGTTCTTATTGCAGAACGTTCATTATCCTATAAATATCGTATCTGATTCTGCTTACATAGTTGGCATTGTTGTGCCTTTGGAAACAGCTCTTATTTTCACAAC
This sequence comes from Callorhinus ursinus, assembly GCF_003265705.2. Taxonomy (NCBI): domain Eukaryota; kingdom Metazoa; phylum Chordata; class Mammalia; order Carnivora; family Otariidae; genus Callorhinus; species Callorhinus ursinus. The sequence continues at coordinate 4,682,124 of NW_027397102.1, read as the reverse complement.
TCACTCTATCATTAACACTTTGCTTCAGGAATTACAGTTAGAAATTCAATCTCGAACTCACCTTTTGTTCATTACTCATATCCGCTCTCATTCTAACCTCCCTGGACCTCTTACACAGGGAAATCAGTCTGCTGATTTATTGGCTACTCCTATTTTTGAAACTCCACAAGCAGAACATGCCCATCTTCATACCAACGCCAACTGCCTTCATTCACACTATAAAATACCCTTGCGCTCTGCCAGGCAAATAGTCTCTTCCTGTCCTATTTGTTGACCTCTACATTTAACTGAGCATCCAGCAGGCATCAATCCCAGAGGCACAGCTCCTGACTGTATTTGGCAAATGGATGTTACTCATTTTCCCCCTTTTGGATGCCTCTCATATATTCATGTCACAATAGACACTTTTTCAGGATTTCTTCATTCTACTCCTTTGACAGGGGAAAAGTCTGGGCATGTCATTTCTCATTTGCTTGAATGTTTTGCTATTATGGGGTTACTTACTTGTATCAAGACAGACAATGGCCCAGCATATACTAGCAAAAAAGTATGAGAATTCCTTGCAGAATGGTAAATACAGCATATCACAGGTATTCCCTATAATCCTCAAGGACAAGCTGTAGTAGAAAGGGTGCATGCCACCATTAAAAAACAACTCTGTAAAACTACGTCTAAAAAGAAAGGGGGAATCTCCCCCCGAGACGTCATGGCACAAACCTTATTTATTTTAAATTTTTTAAATTTTCCCCAAAGCAAACCATATACTAGAGCTGACAAACATTTCTTGCCAGCCTCAATCTCAACTCAGGATGTACCCATGTGGATAAAAAATGAGGAAAATAATTGGTTGTCCGGGAAATTAATTACCCGAGGCCCTGGTTATGTTTGTGTTATTCCAGATGGATCCAGTTTAGCAATTTGGATACCTCTTCAGAAAGTCCGGCCCAGGACTGGCAATAGAGACAACAGAAGAGGTCTCTCAGCTGCTGCAGGGATTGACTACCCAACCCCCTGTCTGAGAGATGGCAACATTCTCCTTGAAGAGACCTCAAAAACAAAAATTGTCCCCGACAACACCCCCAACTTGGGGGCAACTGAAGACCTTCACTCAGAGGGTGGAGCGAGTCCTGGAGATGACCAGATCTACCAAAACCCCTGAACATTTGTTCCTGGCTATGTTAGCAGTGGTGACATGTGCCTCCGTGGTAGGTGAAAAACATGCCTACTTGGGCATATGTACCCCATCTTCCCTTGTTGCATCTAGTTGAATGGACAGAATATGGACCTACTGTTTTTACAAATGACTCTACTTATCTCCCAGCACCTTGGTCCTCTGTACCCCCATCTAAACCAGAAGAAGAAAGGACTCTTATGAATATCTCTTTAGGATTTGAAACATTACCCTTATGCTTGGGACAGAAAAAAATATGTCTTCCCCTTCACTGACAAACTTGGGCCCATATCCTTCCCCCGACCAAATCATACAGAACCTTGATGGGAATAATGACCACTTTATCATTTAATTTTAGTGAGGTCAACACAACTAGCACACTGGGAAAATTTGATGATCCTGTCTGTACTACAATCTCCTATAAACATTATGTTTTTGAGCCTATATACTGGTCCCACTGCAGGGGACCCCATGGAAAAATCCTTATGTTAAATAATAGAATGGTGGCAGATTGGGGCCCACATGGGAAGTTTTTAAATAACTGTTCTGAGGATGTGAATAGCACCATATGTGATTACATTACTAATATTAGGTGGAATCACACTGACCATGGTACTTATACCCATCATCATACTAAAGGGTTAATGACATGGCATGAAGGAGGACTGGCACCTCCTTGGCCTCATTTGGTAACTGATAAAGACCATGTGGGGCCAGAACACTGGGATCTTTGGAAGCTCCCAGCTGCACTGGCATCCTTATATTTTTATGCAGGAAATTTCTCAGGGACATCTCAGTCTTCGAGTGATTATTGGTTTACTTACAATTCTTTGATATCCATACAAGCTTGTGTTCATTTACCTTATCTCATCGCAATAGGAGAAATAGAAGTTAACTATATTATGAGGAACATTGATTGTCCCAACTGCCGGTTGTATACTTGTTTTAATCATTACCATCCCTTTCAACAGCAGTATGGATTCCATCCTTCTTCTCCAGGACCATATGGGGGTCTGGATCCCGGTAAATCTCACAATAGGTTGGGAAGAAAACCCTGTTGAAGGTCTCTTGTCAAAAATGTTGAGTGAGTTACTTTCCCGCAGGCAACGTTTCGTAGCTACACTAGTACTTGTCATTCTGGGGCTGATTGGTATTGCCACAACAGCAGCAATAGCTGGGGTGGCCCTGCAAACGTCCTTGCAGACTCACAACTTTGTCAAAGCCTGGCAAGAAAAATCACACAACCTCTGGCTCATGCAAACCAAACTGTATAAAGAATTACAATTGAAGGTTAGCGAATTGGAACAAGGATGGGGGATCAACTTATTTACATACAACAGCAAGTTTTTCTTAAGTGTGATTGGAATACCAGTTCAGTCTGCGTGACTCCCTATCCCTTTAATGCTTCCAAACACACTTGGGAACAAATTAAATATCACTTACAAGACATCCGTGGTGGGCGCCTGGGTGGCTCGGTTGGTTAAACAACTGTCCTTCCTGGAGTCCCGAGATCGAGTCCCACATCAGGCTCCCTGCCCAGCAGGGAGTCTGCTTCTCCCTCTGACCCTCTTCCCTCTCGTGCTCTCTATCTCATTCTCTCTCTCAAATAAATAAATAAATTCTTAAAAAAAAAGACATCCGTGGTAATTTATCCCTAGACATTCAGACTCTACAACAAGAGATGTTTGAGACCTTTAAAAATGCCTTCCCAGGGTGCCTGGGTGTCTCAGTTGTTTAAGCAACTGCCTTCGGCTGAGGTCATGATCCCGGAGTCCTGGGATCAAGTCCCACATCAGGCTCCCGGCTCAACGGGGAGCCTGCTTCTCCCTCTGACCTTCTCCCCTCTCATGCTGTTTCTCTCTCAAATAAATAAATAAAATCTTTAAAAAAAAATGCCTTCCCAAAAAATCAATATGGGCAACTAGCTTCTGATATCGCTTATGTGCTGGAAGGTCTGGATCCCTGGGGATGGTGGCAGAGTATCACCCATAGTTTTACTAGCTCACTTTTTGCAATTTTAATATGTTGTCTTATATTTCTCATAGGATACTGTACTCTCAAAAAACGAGTGAGTGCTCAAAACCTCCATCACAGAGTGCTATGGCAGTGGCTGTTTTGAAAAAAGAAAGGGGGAGCTGTGGGAAACAGAATGCCACAATGACCACTGAAGAATGTTTGTTCAGACTCCGAGATCTCTGAGAAAATTCGAGATTGCAGGGTTAAAAATAACCGTAAAGGATCAGAGTGAAATGCCCTTGGGATGTGTGTGGTCTGTTCTAAAGTACAGAGCAGAAGATGTTTTATAGATAGGAAGCCAGCTGTAAACAGCACTCTGTGCATTCCTTTCTTTGTTCTCTTATCCTGTGTTAAGGTCCCAGTACAATGGTGTTTACAATTAATTGATCACAGCCAGTTACAAATTTCTTTACTCCTTCTCCACTCCCACTGCTTCACTTAACTAACCCTGTGTACGTGGAAGAATGTGCCTTACTAAGCCCCTGCTATAAATCATTATAGACCTATGTCATTGTAGAAGGTATATTAGACTATGGAAAATAAACTTCGGGGCCTTGGGCTGTTTGCTCGGGGTCCCCTGTGCCTCGCTATACTGTCGTCTCTTTTTCTCAGTTCCTTCACCGCCCCAGGTCCCCAATTCCCAGAGGTCGACAAAAAAGAACAAAAAACAGTTTCATAAAAGGGAAACTCCATAAGGCTAACAGCTGATATTTCAGCAGAAACTTTGTAGGACAGAAGAGAGTGGCATGATATATTAAAAGTGCTAAAAAGGAAAAAATAAACTGCAACCAAAAATACTCTATCCAACAGGGCTTTATTCAGAATAGAAATAGAAGTAGTTTCCAAGACAAACAAAAGTTAAAGGAGTTCATCACCACTAAAAATGCTAAAAAGCATTAAAGGGAATTCTTTGAGTGGAAAGGAAAGGCCATAATCAGGAGTAAGAAAATTACAAAAGGAAAAAAATTTACAAGTACATGAAAACATAATAAAAGTAGTAGATTGGTCTCTTATAAAGGCAGTGTGGCGGTTAAAGCTTAAAAGCAGTAAAATCAATTATACCTACAAAAATCAGTCGAGGAATTCACAAAATAAAAGGGTATATGGCATGACATCATATACATAAAATGTGGAGGGTGGAGTAAAAATTCAGTGCTTTTAGAATGAGTTCAAACTTAAGCAATCATCAACTTAATATAGACTGTTATATGCACAGGATGTTATATGTAAACCTAATGGTAACCACAAATCAAAAACCTATAATGGATTTGCAAAAAAAAAATACAGAAAGAAAGGAATCCAAGTGCATCATTAAAGAAAGCTATCAAGCCACAAGGGAAAAGAGCAAGGGAAAAAAATGGAACAGAGAAAAAAATTTTTAAAAAACCCTATAAAACAAGTAAAAGATAGTAATAAGTACATACTTGTCAATAATTAGATTGTAAATGCACTAAATGGTCCAGTCAAAGACACAGGGAGAAAGAATGTACAATACAGAAAAACCCATCTATGTACTGCATACAAGAGACTCATGTCAGACCTAAAGACATATATAGATTGAAAGTGAAAGGATGTAAAAACATTTATCATGCAAATGAAAACAAAAAGAAAGTGTGGTAGCAGTACTTATATCAAACAAAATAGACTTTAAATATTTTATTTATTTGTTTATTTATTTATTTATTTATTTATTTATTTATTTATTGTAGAGAAAGAGAGAGCACACATGAGCAGTGGGAGGGGCAAAGGGAGAAAGAGAGTCTCAAGCAGATTCCACCCTGAGCACAGAGCCTAATAATGTAAGACTTGATCCCATGGCCCTGAGATCATGACCTGAGCCAAAATCAAGAGACAGAAACTTAACTAGCTGAGCCACCCAGTCTCCCCAAACAAAATAGACTTTAAAACAAAGATTGTAGCAAGAGACAAGAAAGATATTACATGACCATAAAGGAAATAATCAAACAAGAAGATACATCAATTGTAAATATTTATGGACTCAACATGGGAGCACCCAAAGACACAAAGCAAGCATTAACAGACATGAAGGAAAAACTCCATAATAGCACAATAATAGTAGGGGACTTTAACACTCCATTTCCATCACTGGATAGAAAGAACAAGAAAATCAACAAGGAAACAGTGGCTTTGAATGACACATTGGAACAGAAGAACTTAACATATATTCAGAACATTTCATTCAAAAACAGCTGAATGGACATTCTTTTCAAATGCATATGGAACATTTTTCAGAATAGATCACATTAGGCCACAAAACAAGTCTCAATGAATTTTAAAAATGTTGAAATCATATCATGCTTCTTTTTCAACCACAATGGTATGAAACTAGAAATCAATGACAAGAAAAAAGTCTGGAAATAACAAATACATGGAAGCTAAATAACATGTTAGTAAACAATGGGTCAATGAAGAAATTAAGGAGGAAATAAAAAACATGTGGAGAGAAATGAAAAAAAAAAAAACACAATGGTCCAAAATCTTTGGGATGTAGCAAAAGCTGTTGTAAGAAAGATTATAACAATACAAGCCTACTGCAAGTAAAAAAAAAAAACTCAAAAAAACCCTAACCTTATACCTAAATGTGTTAGATAAATGATGAAATAAAGGCCAAAGCCAGTAGAGGAAGGGAATAATAATACTTAGAGTAGAAATAAATGAAATAGAAACTAAAATAACAGTAGAACAGATCAATAAAACCAGGAGTTGTTTCCTTGAAAAGATTTAAAAAATTGATAAACCTTTAGACAGACACATTAAAGGCCAGAGAGGACTCAAATAAATAAAATCAGAAATGAAGAAGGAGAAATAACAACTGACAAAACAGAAATAAAAATAATTATAAGAAAATCACAAAACATTATATGCCAATAAATTGTACAACCTAGAAGAAATGAATAAATTCCTAGAAATATGTAACTTTCCAAAACAGAACCAGGAAGCAATAAAAAAAATTGAAGAGATTACTAGCAATGAATTGAGTCAGTTATCATAAACTCACAACAAACAAAAGTCCAGAAACAGATGTCTTCACAGATGAATTCTACTAAACACTTAAATTGTTAATACTTATCCTTCTCAAACTATTCCAAAAAATAGAAGAGTAAGGAAGGCTTCAAAATGCATTCTATAACACCAGCATTACCCTAATACCAAAAACAGATAAAGACATTGCAAAAAAAAAAAAGAAAAGGAAAGAAAAAGAAAAAAGAAAACTACAGACCTCTAATGAACATAGATGAAAAAATTCCCAACATAGTATTAGCAGACCAAGTCCAATAATACCTTAAAAAATCAATCACTGTGATCAAATGGGATTTATTTTTGGGATACAAAGGTGTTTCAATATTCTCAAATCAATGTGATATACCACATTAATAAGAAAAAGGATAAAACCACATGGTCATCTCAATACATGCAGAAAAAGCCTTTGGCAAAGTACAATATCCATTCATGATAAAAACTCTCAACAAAGTAGGCTTAGAGGTAAAATACCTCAACATAATGAAGGCCATATATGAAAAACCACAGCTCACATCATACCTAATGGGAAAAAACTGAGAATTTTTCCTCTGAGATCAGGAAGAAGACAAAGATATCCATTCTCATCACTTTTATTCAACATAGTACTGGAAGCCCTAGCCATGGTAATCAGACAAGAAATAATAAATAAAAGTCATCCAAACTGGTAAGGAAAGTGCCACTACTTGCAGATGACATGATACTCTATATAGAAAACCTTAAAGATACCACCAAAAAACTACTAGAACTAATACATGAATTCAGTAAAGTTGCAGGAAAGAAAATATACAGAAATCTGTTGCATTTCTATACACTATTAATGGAGTAGCAGAAAAAGAAATTAAGAAAACAATTCCATTTACAATTGCATCAAAAATAATAAAATACCTAGGAATAAACTTAACAAAGAAGGTGAAAGACCTATACCTTAAAAACTACAAAACATTGATGAAAGAAATTGAAGGTGACACAAAGAAATGGAAAGACATTTCATGCTCATGGATTGGGAGAACAAATATTGTTAAAATTCCCATACTACCTGAAAAATCTATACATTTAATGCAATCCCTATAAAAAAAAAGTAACAGTATTTTTCATAGAACTAGAACAAACAATGCTAAAATTGGCATGGAACAACAAAAGACCCTAAATACCCAAAGCAACCTAGAAAAAGAAGAACAAAACTGTGGGCATCACAATCCCAGATTTTAAGATATATCACAAAGCTATAATAATCAAAACAATATGGTATTGGGACAAAAATAGATACAGAGATCAGTGGAGCAGAACAAGCATCCCAGAAATAAACCCACACATTATGGTCAATTAAGCTATGACAAAGGAGGCAAGAATATACGTTGGGAAAAAGTCTCTTCAACAAATGATGTTGAGAAAACTGGACAGCTATATGCAAAAAAAAAAAATGAATGTGGACCACTTCTTACACTATATACAAAAATAAACTCAAAGTGGATTAAAGAACTAAATGTCAAGCCTGAAACTATAACATTCCTTGAAGAAAATATAGAGAGTAATTTTTTTGACGTGGGCCATAGAAACATTTTTCTAGATACGTTTCATCTGGCAGGTGAAATAAAAGTAAAATTAAATTAAAACTACACCAAAATAAAAGGCTTTTACACAGTGATGGAAACCATCAACAAAACAAAAAGGCAAACCTACTGAATCAGAAAAGTTATTTGTAAGTTATATAACCAATAAGGGGTTATATCCAAAATATATAAAGAATTTATACAACTCAACACCAAAAAAATATGATCTGATTGAAAAATGGGCAGAGGACCTAAATAAACATTTTTCCAAAGAGGACATACAGATGGCCAACAGACACATGAAAAGTTGCTCAACATCACTAATCATCAGGGAAATAAAATCAAAACCACAATGAGATATCAACTCACACATGTCAGAATGGCTCAACTCAAAAGTACAATAAATAACAAGTGTTGCTGAGGATATAGAGAAAAATAAACACTTGTGCACTGTTGGTGGGACTTCAAATTGGTGCAGCCACTATAGAAAACAGTGTGGAAGTTCCTCAAAAAATTTAAAAAAAATAATTACCATAGGACCCAATAATTCCACTACTGGGTATTTGCTCAAAGAAAATGAAAACACAAATTCTAAAAGATATATGTATCCTTATGTTTATTGCACCATTATTTACAATAGCCAAGATATGGAAGTAACCTAAGAGTCCATCTTTAGATTAATGGTAAAGAATTGGTATAGAATGGGATATTACTCATCCATAATAATAATGTGATCTTGCCATTTGCAACAACACTAATGGACCTAGAAGGTATAATACTAAGTGAAGTAGGTCAGACAGAGAAAAACAGTGTCTCTATTTTTAAGCTCAAAATGACTGAAATTTGATCCGTGGATTTAAGTTAACATATTCATGACCAAGAACTAAAAGATATTGTCCAAGACCTTCACAGAGACCATGCAGGCACTTTCCTAGTATTTTCTTTTAAATAATTCATAGGAACCATTACAGACCCAAGCTAAAAGGAGGGTGGTACCATGGGAGGAGAGTAGAGGAGGGATTTTAAACAAGATCCACCCTTCAAATCTTACACTAAACTTGCTTATCAGCCTACACATGGAGTAAATAATCCAACAAGTTCAGTCAGCACAAACTTATTGAGTACCTGGGGCGGTATGCTGGTTTCTTTTTTCTTTTTTCTTTTCCTTTTGTCAGTATGCTCCTTTCATCGATAAGCCCGATGATGACATAGGTAGTAATTCAATCAGCTTTTATAGATTTCAATAATTCATCAGTTGTGTATAACACCCAGTGCTCATCACATCACATGCCCTCCTTAATGCCTATCACCCGATTACCCCATACCCCCACCCACCCCCCTTCCAGCAACCTTCAGTTTGTTTCCTATAGTTAAGAGTCTCTTATGGTTTTTCTCCCTCTCTGATGACTTCCCATTCAGTTTTCCCTCCCTTCCCCTATGATCCTCTATGCTGTTTCTTATATTTCATCAATGAGCCTTATAAATTTTTTCAATTGACGGTAGAACTGATTGGACACTTTAAATAAATATTAGATTTTATTAATCTTCATTAATAACCTATTAATCTTTATCAGTGCTTTAGTCTTAAGAAACAAGGTAACTGAGGCCTAGAGAAAGTAAGGTATTCATTCTTTTTTTCCAAATATTTATTTATTTATTTATTTATTTGAGAGAGAGAGCATGAAGAGAGAGAGGGAAGGAGAAACTCAAACAGACTCTGCGCTGAATGTAGAGTCTGACTTGGGGCTCAATCTCACAACCCTGAGATCACGACCTGAGCTAAAACCAAGAGTCAGAAACTTAACTGACTGTGCCACCCAGGTGCCCACGGTATTCATTCTTAGTTATATAACAACTTAACGGCAGAGCCAGGACTAGAACATAAATTTTAACTCAAAAGGTTTGGGTTCCTTTATCCACACCACACTTCCAACTATACATTCTCTAATATGTGAGTGGATATTTATCTTCCCATATAGTCAGATCATTTGGATGTAAGCTTTGTTTATGTTATTAAAAGCTGTCAATTTTTAAATCAACACCAGTGTACAAATCACTGAAAACACATGTCCTTCATTTTGCTTCCTGCAATGGCATGGTAACCAGTGTTCTTGCTATGTGCATAAAAACATTAACACTTATTCCTGTCTTTTCTCCATCTCTCTCTCTATCCCCACCCCCACATACAGAAACACAGACATACAGACATCTATTTTCACTGGCATGCAAGACTGGAAGAAAGTAACTAAAATAGGACAAATGTTCTTTTTCTTGGCCAACCCCTTTCCTGCTCCTACAGTTTGTTAAATTATCAGTCTAGGAAAAAGTAATTAAGTGATGAGATGAGCAATACCTTGTTGTAAATCAAGTTACTGTGCTAGATGCCACTGGAGAGAAAAAGGAGACATGGCCTCTTCTTGAAAACTTATATGCTGGCAGCAGTGGCACAATACACAAAACAAGAGAGAAATGAGTAAAATCAATTGCTAAATTGAACAAGTCAAATGTTAGCTCTATAGAAAGCTACCATATATTTAGGGTACAAATCAACCGCAGTTCTTAATGTGGTTGGGGCATTCCATATGGCCTTTCTAAAAGAAGTGATTTCACTAATTCATAAAACTCATACTTCTCTTTCCCATTTTTTTCAACTTTAAGCCTTATACAATTCTGTTCCTTATAAGCATTTTAAGGTGAAAGCTTGACCAAGCATAATGGTCCCATGTGCTGAAGGAAATCTGACAGGCAAAAGGCAGGTCAATCCAATTGCACATGGCATTTTGCAAATTTTACAGAAGAATTCTGAACAACATAATGTGAAGTATCTATTAGGTATTTGCATGGTGAGTAATACCTCTGAGATAGAGATGCCCTCAATCACACTATTCTCACAAGTAGAGAAACTGAAAAATGAAGAAGCTTAGTTCCTTGTTCAGGTTTATGCCCCTAGCTAGTCCTCAAAAAACACAACTTGAAGCTCAAGCTTCTGATTACTGCCTGCTGAAAATATGACTTAGAACAGAGTTCAGGGATGCATGTCCCAAAACACTTCCTCTACTTCCTCTTGCATAAGAAAGCACAAAAATGGAGGGCAGGGTGCAGAGAGCAGGAGGACATGGGGAATAACCAACATCAGGAGACAGACTATCCTGAACCTTGTACCTGTTTGTTTGTTTGTTTGTTTCCCAGAGTTCTGTAGCTGATTAGGTCAGTTGGTTACAACACTGGAGGTCCTAAACTTAAGTATGTGAGTTAAATTCCATTAATTTTCTCTGTAATATAGCCATATATTGTATTCTGAACCCGTGACAAGAATCTTATAACTCCAAATCCTTTCTCCAAAGGGAGAAAATGATTCAAAATATAAATAGAGATCTACTTTCTCTTCTTTTTTTAATTCAATTTTTTAATTTAAATTTTAGTTAACACATATGGTAAAAGTAGTTTCAAGTGTACAATTTAGTGATTCATCACTTACGTATAACACCCAGTGCTCACCACAACAAGTACCCTCCTTAATACCCAACGCCCATTTAGTCCATCCCCTGCTCACCTCCAACCATCAGTGCTCAATTTCTTCTCTATAGTAAAGAGTCTCTTAGGGTTTGCTTCCCTCTTTCTTTTTATTTCCTCCCACTATGTTCATTGTTTTGTTTCTTAAATTTCACATTGAGTGAAATCATATGGTATTTGTCTTTCTCTGACTGACTTATTTCACTTAGCATAATACATTCTAGCTCCATCCATGTCATTGGAAATGGAAAGATTTCATTCTTTTTGATGGCTAAGTAATATTCCATTCTGTGTGTATCTGTGTGTATGTGTGTACCACTTCTTTATCCATTCATCAGTCAATGAACATTTGGACTCTTTCATTAATTTGGGTATTGTTGATAATGCTGCTATAAACATCAGGGTGCATGTGCCCCTTCAAATCTGTATCTTTGTTTCCTTTGAATAAATATCTAGTAGTGCAATTTAGTCATAAGATAGTTTGATTTTTAATTTTTTGAGGAACTTCCATACTGTTTTCCAGGGTGGCTGTGCCAATTTGCATTCCCACCAACAGTGCAAGAACATTCCCCTTTCTCCACATTGTCACCAGCATCTGTTCTTTCCTGTGTTGTTAATTTTAGCCATTCTGACAGGTGTGAGGTGGTATCTCATTGTGGTTTTGATTTGTATTTCCCTGATGAGTGATGTTGAGCATCTTTTCATGTGTCTGTTAGCCATCTGGAGGTCTTTGGCAAAATGTCTGTTTATGTCTTCTGCCCATTTCTTAAATGGATTATTCATTTTGGGCTGTTGAGGTTTTTATAGATTTTGGATTTTGGATACTAATCCTTTATCAGATATGTCATTTGCAAATGTCTTCTTGCATTCTGTAGGTTACCTTTTAGTTTTGTGGTCTCCTTTCCTGTGCAAAAGCTTTTTATCCTGACAAAGTCCCAGTAGTTCACTTTTGCTTTTGTATCCCTTGCTTCTGGAAAGGTATCTAGTAATAGGTTTCTACAGCTGAGATGAAAAAGGTTGCTGCCGGTGTTTTCCTCTAGGATTTCGATGGTGTCCTGCCTCACATTTAGGTCTTTTGTCCATTTTGAATTTATTTTTGTGTATGGTATAAAAAAATGGCCCACTTTCTGCATGTTGCTGCCCAGTTTTCCCAACACAATTTGTTGAAAAGACTGTGTTTTTTCCATTGGATATTCATTCTTGTTTTGTTGAAGATTAGTTGACCATAGAGTTGTGGGTCCAGTTCTGGGTTTTCCATTCTGTTCCATTGATCTATATGTTTGTTTTTGTGCCAGTACCATACTGTCTTGATAACTACAATGTGTAATATAGCTTGAAGTCTGGAATCATGATGCCCTCATCCTTGCTTTTCTTTTCCAAGATTGCTTTGGCTATTTGAGGTCTTTTGTTGTTCCACAGAAATTTTTGGATTGTTTTTTTCTAGTTCTGTGAAAAATGCCGGTGGTATTTTGATAGGGATTACATTAAATGTGTAGATTGCATGGAAGTTAAAGAACATCCTACTAAAGAATGAAGGGTAAACCAGGAAATTAAAGAAAAAATAAAAAAAATACATGGATGCAAATGAAAATGAAAACACGACAGTCCAGAACTTTTGGAATTCAGCAAAGATGGTCATAAGAGGGAAGTTTATAGCAATACAGACCTACCTCAAGAAGCAAGAAAATCTCAAAGACACAATCTAAACTTATACCTAAAGGAGCTAGAAAAGGAACAGCAAATAAAGCCTAAAGCCAGCAGAATAAGGGAAATAATAAAGATTAGTGCAGAAATAAATGATATAGAAACAAACAAAAAACGAGTAGAACAGATGAATGAATCTAAAAGCTGATTCTTTGAAAGAATTAATAAAATTGATAAAACCTTAGTTGGACTTATCAAAAAGAAAAAAATGAAGGACCCAAGTAAATAAACCCACAAATGAAAGAGGAGAGATCACAATTAACACCACAGAAATACAATCATAATATAATATTCTGAAAAATTATATGCCAACAAACTAGACAATCTGGAAGAAATGAATAAATTCTTAGAAACATACAAACTACCAAAACTGAAACAGGAAGAAATAGAAAACTTGAACAGACCCATGATCAGCAAAGAAATTAAATCAGCAATCAAAAATCTCCCAACAAATCAAAGTCCAGGGCCAGACGGTTTCCCAGAGGAATTCTACCAGACACTTAGTTAATATCTATTCTTCTCAAACTGTTCCAAAAAATAGAAATGGAAGGAAAACTTCCAAACTCCCTCTACAAGGCCAGCATTACCTTGATTCTAAAACCAGACAAAGACCCCCCTATAAAGGAGAACTCTAGGCGAATATCCCTGATGAACATGGATGCAAAAATTCTCAACACGATACTAGCAAATTGAATCCAACAATACATTAAAAGAATTATTCACCACAATCAAGTGGAATTTATTCCTGGAGTCCAGGGTGGTTCAATATCTGCAAATCAAATGATGTGATATACCACATTAATAAAAGAAAGAATAAGAACCATATGATTCTCTCAATAGATGCAGAAAAAGCATTTGACAAAATACAGCATCCATTCTTGATAAAAACCCTCAACAAAGTAGAGATATAAAGGAACACACCTGAACATCATAAAGCCCATATATGAAAAACCCATGGCTAATATCATCCTCAATGGGGAAAACTGAGAGCTTTTCCTCTACTGTCAGGAACAAAACAGGGATGTCCACTCTCACCATTGTTATTTAAAATAGTAAGTCCTAGCCTCCACAATCAGACAAAGAAAAAAAAAGGCATCCACATTAACAGGGAAGAAGTCAAACTTTCACTATTCACATGGCATGATACTCTGTAGAAAACCTGAAAGATCCATCAAAAAATTACTGGAACAGATACATGAATTCAGTGAAGTCACAGGATATAAAATCAACATGCAAGGGCACCTGGGTGGCTCAGTTGGTTAAGTGTCTGCCTTTGGCTCAGGTCATGATCTCAGGGTGTTGGGACTGAACCCCAGGTAGGGCGCCCTGCTCAGTGGGAGTCTCACTCTCTGACTCCCCTTCCCTCTGCCCCACCCCACTTGTGCTCTCTCTCTTTCTCTCTCTCTCTTTCTCAAATAAATAAATAAATAAAAATCTTTCAAAAAATAAAATAAAATCAGCATACAGAAATCTGTTGCATTTCTTACACACCAATAATGAAGTAGCAGAAAGAGAAATCAAAGAATTGATCCCATTTACAATTGCACCAAAAACCGTAAGATACATAGGAATAAACTTAACCAGTGAGGTAAAAGATCTGCCCTCTGAAAACTATAGAACACTTATGAAAGAAATTAAAAAGGATGCCAAAAAAATGGAAAAAATGTTCCATGCTCATGGATTGGAAAGAAAAATTTTGTTAATATGTCTGTACTACCCAAAGCAATCTACCCTCTCTTTTGATGGTTGGTGTGTAGCTTCAGTTTTGTATGTGAAAAACAAAAATGTTTTTCCTTCTAGTTTAGATACCCTATAACTAATATACAGTGAAGCTGGAAGATAACAAGCATACACATAAATCTATTCTTCTGAACATGTTTTAGAGATTCTCTTTGTATAATTTTCTTCTGAGCTTTTTCCTTGTGTAGATTTTAACTTGCATCTAAAACCACACATTTTGTCCTACTGTCTGATATAACCTTATATCTGGAATTTAGAACCTTTCCTCTAAATTTAGCATAATATAGATTAGCATAATATGATAAAACAAATATTTTGTGAAAGCTCTAATATGATTTCCTTTTTATATCACAGCAGGTTAAATGTGAATGGGGATGGTGACTTTCTGTTTACTGCAAACTATGTTATGATGTCATACACCTTTTTCGAAATTCCTTTTATATGGTCAGATTTAATATGTGCTGCTTTATCCTCCCCAGGTAAATAAGCTCCATAAAGGTATGGGCTATATCTTATATGGCTCCTATTATTACTCATATTACACTTGAAAAATAGTAAACATCATAAACATTGGTTGAAGAGAAAGTATTTCATCTATGTTTTCTATGATTCACATTTTTAAATCTATTTTATTACTTATTTTATGTGTTTTACTCCCCTGCATTTCTTAGTTCACTTAAACTAAATCTAATAAAAGAACAACCTATTACAAAATTGGTACATATTATCTCTATTATTAATTCTCTTGATTCTCAAAATAGTGAAATATAGCTGTATCATATACACACAGTATAGCTTAATGAAAAGAGCTTTGGCAACAAATAGAACTGTGTTTGAAATGCAACAAAGACAGTTATACAACTTTGGGCAAGTTGTTCAGTTTTTGGTTTCTTCATCTATAAAATGGGGGCAAAAATAGAGTTACTGTAAAAATGTAAGATATCTTGCCCAGTGCTCAGTACATCCTAAGTGCACAATAAATAAGAACCATTATTTTTTTGATGATAGAGCACCTAAACTCAAAGTTAGAGCCAGTGGTAGATAGGCACCAAAAGCTTATTCTGTATGGCAGACTCTAGGTAGCTGCTCAGATGCTTATTAGCTTTTTCTGAAATCATTACTAGGAAGATAATCATTTTAGAATGGGGTATAAGTTCTTTTGGGAGAAAATCAAACCTTGGAAATAGCGTGGATTTCATGTTGACCCTTACTCCATGGGGGGAAGCACTAAATATACTTTTAAATCCCCAAATCACATTGGAGAATTCTGATTATTTTCCCTTTGCTGTAAAAACCATATTGGCTTCCCAGAGCTGTGAAAATAGACCAAGGCCAAACACTCAGAATTCCCCATGAAGAAAATGAAGTCAGCCTGCTTAGGAACAAAACCAAGGAAATCAAAACCAATTTACATTCCGAAGTGAATTTTTGAAACCTAAAAATAACTTCATACCACAAAAGGGTTATGTAAAATTAAGACTTTCTTTTGAAAACAAATTTTAGATATAAAAAAATCAATTCTGTCTTTTTAATAAATGTGCTGAAAATTTACAAAAAAAAGATAATGAACTGGTAACCACTTCTTAGAAGTACTTAATATTTCTTGGCCCAATATGACAAAGGGTTAATGCATGAAAACATTAATTTTAGACTTAAAATTTCCTACACAACATGATACAGTCTTTGAAGGGCAGTATATTATGGTGGTTCACCAGCAATTTTAATTGTATATGTATCCAAAATATTTCCAACAAGTTCGCAAATGTGTTGCTAAATGAAAAGTCTGGAGAAAAAAACTGTATATCTACTTAGTGTATTAAAGCATCCCACATATTGAAGATTCCATAGCATAGAATGCCCCTATTCTCCAGATATTGGTTTAGCCTGGATTTTCATTACAGCTATGCTTGGCCCAAGTCCCAGTTAGAGAGTAACTTATAATCCAGGGTAATAAACCTTAGTATCTCTACCCTACTGAACCATGTCACAGACATTTTCAAATTTATTGATTTCCAGAGGTTACACAGTTTTAAATTGCCTGAGTGATCTTTTTTTCCCCTAGGAAAGTCTCAGTCACAGATGGCATTTATAGATGTGCAATTCTTACAATTTTAACTTAGAACCAAGATGGTTATTAATAAGTAATTCTATGTCAAATATAACCCAGGTCACACTCTGAGAATTCAGAAAAACATCAATGTTCTCCCTGCAGAATGCAAAATATCTTCATAGTGCTTTGCTTAATCAAATTTCATGGTCCAAAATTGAGGGAATCTTACTCTATCCTCCATGACTGAAAGGACTTTTCAGCAAATGGCCAGAACAAAGATGGGTAGCCCAAAATCCAATGGATGATCACCCACTCTGGGTAACTCAGGCCCCAAATCAACTTTCTCTAATTCATCTGGATCAGTTATCTAGACTTGCCACTTCACTCTCTCTCATATTCATACTCTGCCTCAGCAAGGTAAATCATCATTGGATTAGTTCTATTATATCCTTTGGTGTGAAATTAATCACAAATAATTTTTCTTTTTAGTCCTGATAAGCTTTTGGAGGTGATAGACTTTCAGAGGAAAAGGCATTACTGTACCAGATGGCTTGATTTGGATGTGCCTGCTTTTGAAAATAAAAACAGATATTTCTATTTTCAGTAGTTCTTCCACAGGGACTAATGCTAGGTCAAGTGACCAAACTTTCCTTTATCATATTGAGTTTTATGAAATATTAAAAATCAGTAACACATAAATTTAACCCCAACATTCTTAAAAAAGAGAGAGAAATTTGCTAATACCTTAGAATACAGTGGGAAAAAAAGATTAAACAACAACAGTAATAGTCTTGGCTATTCAAGGTCTTTTGTGTTCCATACAAACTTTAGGATTGTTTGTTCTAGTTCTGTGAAAATTGCTCTTGGTATTTTGATAAGGACTGCATTAAATATATAGATTGCTTTGAGTAATATAGACATTTTAACATTTGTTCTTCCAATCCATGGGCATGGAATATCTTTCCATTTCTTTGTGTCATCTTCAATTTCTTTCATCAGTGTTTTATAGTTTTAAAAGTACAGGTTTTTCACTTTTACCAAAGATTTCTTATAAGTTAATGACATATTTTTATATGATAAAATAATTATTACACTTTATTTTTGGATAACATTAATGATAATGATTTACTGCTTAGAGTACCTAATCATTTTTAGGTGACATAAGGTGACCTGTGAGTTGGTTCTTTAAAACTAAATATTTTGAGCAGCTCCTCTATTTTGAATATGTCAGACCAAATGGTGTGCCAGAAAACAAATGATATGTAAAAAACAAACTGATTCATTATTCATCAGATGTGTTTTTTAAACACCCATTTAATTCTAAAACTGCAGAAGGAAGTGTTTTCTTGACATTTCTGATTGATGTCACATCAATATGTATAAATATAAGCATCCTGATTATGAAGGTGAATAAAGTAAGACAATGACTACAAACTACAGAAACATTTTCTGTTTTAAATTAAGCTTCACAATTCTAGACTTCAAGTTATATTACAAAGCTGTAGTGATCAAAAGAGTATGGTACCAGCACAAAAATAGATACATAGATCAAAAGAACAGAGTAGAAAACCCAGAAATGAACCCACAACTATATGGTCAATTAATTAATCTTCAAGAAGGCAGGAAAGAATACCCAATGGGAAAACATCCTTTCAACAAATGGTGTTGGAAACCTGGACAGCAACACAAAAAGGAATGAAACTGGACCATTTTCTTACACTGTACACAAAAATAAATTCAGGGGCGCCTCGGTGGCTCAGATGGTTAAGCGTCTGCCTTTGGCTCAGGTCATGATCCCAGAGTCCTGGGATTGAGCCCCATGTCAGGCTCCTGGCTCAGCAGGGAGCCTGTTTCTCCCTCTCCCTCTACTGTTTTCCCTGCTTGTGCTCTCTCACTCTCTCTGTCAAATAAATAAACAAAATCTTTAAAAAATCAAAATAAATTCAGAAAGGATTAAAAACCTGAATATGAGTCATGAAATCACAGAAATCCTAAAGAAGGACACAGGCAGTAACCTCTTTGATATTAGTCATAGCATGTTTTTCCTAGACATGTCTCCTGAGGCAAGGGAAACAAAAGCAAAGAATAAACTATTGGGACTTCATCAAAATAAAAAGCTTCTGCACAGAGAAGGATACAATTGTCAAAACTAAAAGACAACCTATAGAATGAAAGATGTTTTAAATAGCATATCTGATAAAGGGTTAATATCCAAAATCTATAAAGAATTTACAAAACTAAACACCCCAAAATTGAATAATCCAATTAAAAATGGGCAGAAAACATGAATAGACATTTTTCCAAAGAAGACATACAGATGGCCAACAGTCACATGAAAACAGATCACTGATTATCAGGGAAATGAAAATCAAAACTACAATGAGATATCACCTCACATGATTCAGAATGGTAAAAACAACACAAGAAACAACAGGTTTTGGGGAGGATGTGGATAAAGTGGAACCCTCTTGGTAGGAATGCAATGTGGGGCCACCACTGTGGAAAACAGTATGGAGGTTCCTCAAAAAGGTAAAAATAGAACTACCCTACAATCCAGGAATTGCACTGCTAGGTATTTACCCAAAGGATACAAAAGGATACTGATTTGAAGGATACATGCACCCCAATGTTTATAGTAGCATTATCTACAATAGCAAAATTATGGAAACAGCCCAAGTGTCTGTCTACTGATGAATTGATAAAGATGTGTGTGTGTATATATATATATATATATATGAAATAGGACATGGGGATTAAGGAGTGCACTTGTGATGAGCATGAGGTGTTGTACAGAAGTGTTGAATCACTAAATTGTACACCTGAAACTAATATACTATATGTTAACTAACTGGAATTTAAATAAAAAACTTAAAAAATATATCTGGTAATATGTTGTTAGCTTTATAGAAATACCTGAATGTGACCTGCCAAGTAAAGCTGAAAATAATTTTAGCTAAGTATTTATAATTATAAAAAAATTAAATGCTTTCTTCTGTTGTTGAGAATGTGGAGGAAACCTTGCCTTTCCCTTCCATAAATACTGTGACATTGAGCAAAAGTTGTTGGAAGAAACAAATGTATTGTCAAGAAGTAAGAAAGAAATTGAAGGGCTTTTTGAGTTAATGGCTAACATTTGCATATATTTTAGGGGCCTAATGAGATAGTAATCATGCTGTCCAAGATACAGTTGAGCCTGAATGGGCAGGCTAGTCTCATGCTCTGAGTGGAGCCATTCTTTTCGTGATTTACCAAATGATCATGGCCAACGGTTTAAACCTTTGTTTCCTCACTAGCTAATTAGATTTAGTGAATTTCTTGGCCCATATCCATCCCAGAACCTATACAGACTTGATTTTGGTTAAAAACCTGTACTTCTGAGTATTTCTCAGGAACTCTGTATCTTGATTCATAGCTTATGCTAATGTAGTCATTGCTGCAAGTAAAAGTTATCCCTCTGAAGCACACTCTCCTCTCTGGATTATCTTTCAATGACTATACCCACTTTAATTTTCCAAAACCCAGATATCATGTTGTTGTATGATAAGCAGTAATAGTCGAGCCACTAATGACTGCATCCTTTTCTGGATTCACATACCACAAATTATTATATTAACTTCTTCACACTTTATTCTAAGTCTGTTTTGCCTTTATGCTTACCCTGTAATCTTGACTCTACTCAAACGTGGTATCTCCTAGACCTCAGAACTTCCTGAGTACTTTCTCTTGTCTTATAGCTTGGCCAAAATATTGCCCTGGCACATGATATAACACATAAGCATCCAGTACATGGCCAGGTCTGTGTTAATGTTGTATTATAGCACATTGTGCCTATTCATTTTCGTTTTAGTTCTGTGGGCATAGTAGAATAATTATCTCCTACTATTGCAAGGAAGCAGTGGTAAAGCCCAGAAAAGCAAATTTGGCTACATTATAGGGTCCTTGGGAAAGCCTGAAGGGTACCCCTTCATTCTTGAGTGATTTCAAAATGACATCTTTTAACATTTCCCAGTGAATAATACATGCATCTCTTAATCCTCGAGCCTTGTTAAACAGTAAGAAAAAGTGAAATGAGCACTGGATGAGGTGTCAGAGATGTAGGTTGTAGCCTTTTCTCTGTCATAGACTCATAGAGGTACTTGGTACAGTCATTTCAATTCTCTGAGCCTGTTTTTCCAATTGTAAAATGCAAAACTGTCAATGTATGCCATTTTTTCAAAGCATAAAAGAGTCTTAGATGTTTTCCATCGCTCCCATCAGTGACAGGATTTGAATCTGTTTCTGACAATTTTCTTTGACTCAGGGTCTACAGATGGATTCTCTAGACCTATGGCACAAGAAAATGGCTTTTGGGAGGTTACTTTAATGGGCAAGGGAAACAGCACTATCTGTGGTCCCTTCTTTCAGGATTAGGTAGGGTTCAGAAGAAAGAGTTAAATTCCCTTTCTGACTCTGAGTATCTGATTAATGCCAAAAGTGTCTATGAGAAGAATTCAGAAAGCATGTTTCTTTCTCCTATTCCTTTCAGTTACCCAGTGCAAAGGTGGAAAATTGAGTTCATTCATTCTTAAGGGTCTCTAGGTGAAAATTCACTGAATTTTTTGGAGGAGTCAATGTTCCACTTTGTATTTATTCACTTTTACAATATTCAGTACTATATTGTACCAGCCCAAACAGAATAGATACATTAGATGATTCCTGTCTCACAGAAATATTGCTGAAAACATAGCAAGGTAGAGAAGTACATGTGTTTAGAAATGCAAATAATATTTTCTATAATAAAAAAATACCCTCCTCAGACACAAACTTCTTGAAAGATGGTTTTTACATGATCCAGATATTTGCTAGTGTGGCTGGTGGAATCTTTCCTCCAGCTGAAAAGCTTGAATTCCATCTATAAGATTAATGCATTTGCCACAATACCTGATATTTACAGCAACTGAAGGAAAGTAATAGTCCTTGCTGAATGATTCAAAACTCTCTAACAAATGTAGATCTAGCTGAATAAAATTATACCCCTTTTCTTCCCTGAAAAGATTAGAGCAGTATAAAATGAAGTCCATGAAAAAAATTAATAAAAAAAAATAAAATGAAGTCCATGCACACTATAGTTGACAGCAGAGAAAGGAGCAGGAAAGTCATTTGAGATTTCATCCTGAGTCATGTTGAAAATCCATCCTTCCTTTTTTATAATCTCTGAATGCAGTTCTTAACAGTTACATGCTACTGATAACCCATCATTTGGTTTAAAGTTAGGAGGCACCTTCCTAAATATTTTTACTTGAGCATGAAAGAGAAACAACACACAAACCAGGAAACAATTTTACTTGCATTTTGTCAAAATAAGTTGATTATGAGTATATAAAAATGTAAAATTAATCTAAAATCAATCAGCCCATTGTTTTTTTAATGTACTGATTATTCTGATAGATACAGCCTATCTGTGAAAAACAGAGCAACTATATATCTTGTCTTCTTATTTCTTTTCTCTCATTATAAATGTGTTTTGTTGTCATTGTTGTTCTGGAGTGCTCTCTTTGAAAACAGAATCTCTACACCTAACATTAATTACAGTTCACATTTGCAGTAAAAGTATGTAACTTATACAAGCTGATAAGAACATGCATTCATATTAGTAAAGGTCCTGAGACATTATGGTTCTTATTTTTTAATCATAGCTCATTTTGAAAATAACAAAAATCTAACCATTTGAATCATTTAACAGATAAAAATATCACCTCCAAAGAATTACAACAAAGAGTAGATAAACAACATCCTGCGCACTTTGCGAGTAACTATACTTAATACAGAGTTGGTTAAATTACAAATGTTCATGGGGCTATTTTATTCAGTAGCAACTGAGTGAAACATTAGGAAAAATCTCTCCATGTCAAACGTACATTTCTCCCTTTCTAACTTACCTGCTCCTCCCACATCAAGCAGCCAACTGTATAATTATTTTTATTTGTGCAAATACTAAGGAAATGACATACAAGGATGGTCCAGGTTCATGATATCCATACCACCCTTAGATCTAACAGGTTACCCAGAACCTGATGTGAAGACACAAATTCTAGATATTAATAATAAAAGGCCCAGATAAAATCTAATTATTCATTAAAAAAAGGAGCCTACCATTTCAGTTTCTTTCTGTCTTCTCCAGAGATCTCCAAAGAATTCAAGCGATAGCCACTCCAACAAGGATACTACTGATATATGCATCAATTCCAGCTCCCTGTTCTGAGAAAAACCAATCCAGTCCTTTCTCACTATCAAAAGATAAAAGGAAATAAAGAAAAAAAGAAAGAAGAGAAAGAAAGAAAGAGAAAGAGAAAGAGAAGAAAGAAAAGAAAAGAAAGGAAGAGGGGAGGGAGGTACAGAGGGAGGGGGGAAAGAATAATAAGAAACCAAATTTTTAAAAAAGCCAAAGGAAAAATGAAGATAGCAAAAGGAAAAAAAAAAAAAAGAAAATTCTCAGCATTACCTAACCACTACCAAATTGGAAAACATGGTAGTGAGATGTCAGAGTTAAATATGCAAGCCTCTGTGCACACTGAACATTTCCGTTTTCCAGCTGGTAGCTTGAGCTAACAAGCTTACTGGTGCTCAGTCTCTCTCTCTCTCTCTCTCTTTCTCTCTGATTAATGATGCAGAACTATGCTATGGGCTATACATAAAGCCTGCTAAGCTTCACACTTAGCAAAAAAAAAAAAAACCTCTTGTTTCTATTTATAGGGCCACTGTGCTTTGTCTTCCAATCCTGTGGTTGCACTAAGCTTTGAGTTTGTGACAATACATGGCCTATTTGTTTATGGAGCCTTCTGCAGAAGTTATGTGCCCTCTGGCCCCTTTCATAGATAGTGGACCACTTCAATATTCACTGTGATTCTTTCCCTCAGGCCCTCAGTTGTAGTGTTCAGGTATAAAAGTAGACACTCCTTACCTAAAGTTGCCCTTAGGTAGCTCCCAACAGGAGAGTTCAAAGTGGGAATGACCTCTGCCTAAGGTATTCTTAGATGTGCAAACCTTTAAACCCCTGAGATTAAAATAAATATTCTACTCTTTAAGAAAAACTTTAAGATATCTAACTCACCTCCCACTTCCTGTTCACCCACTCCCCATTCCCCCCAGAGTCCTCAGCCAGGAAGTGCAAGTAAACCCCCATTTCCTCTCAGTGGTTAGGGATAATTGGGTGAAAAGAGCCTGATTTCCTGTAGCCCAGATCCTTAGCCACAGCCTGTTGAAGATGGTGTTCCAAGGAGCCTAAGAGCTCCAGACCCCAGCACCACACTGTATGGGACACCTAATATACCACCAACGGCAGCAGCACCCCTGAGAGGTGAACAACGGGTGACTGAAAGCAATCTCCAAGATATAAGCAGTATTTTAGATCAGAGCAAGGGAACTTTTCACATAGACCGTGTGAGAAAGGAGTATATTAGTGCAGATCCAGCCTCATGCCAGGACATACCTTCACAGTATATTATAGGAAGCATCTGTAGGACCCTTTACCTCAAATACTTTCTTCACTAATGCCTGAAACACAAGTCCTTTGGAGGCAAGCATTCCCTTCTTCCTGAGTCTTGATTTTCAAATCCTGACACTCTTAGAAATATACTTAGTTGAAAACTTTGTTGTGAATGAATTTATTAGAATTGGAAAGATGAGAGTAGATGATAGCAGCAGGATATAAAAGAAAAATGAAAAGATTCCAGGACACAAAAACTGAATTACAAAAGCAATCGTTAATGATTTTGCACTAAGCTAGCTATGGTGAGAGAAGTTCTGAGCAAGTGTAGAAAATATAAGGGAAAGGGGTAAATTAATCTAAGTTTGTATTAGGTCAGATATATTGACAACAGATCACAATTCATTTCCCTGGTGTATCTTTTTATTCTGTACTTCACAATCTGGCAGAATATGGCATTAATGTTTTGTTTATTTAAAGAAAATTTTCCTACTTGCTTTTTGCTGTGTTTAGAGTTTATTGTGATGCTCTCTCTCTTCACTCAGACTTAGCTCCATTCATCAAACACCTACTGAATAACTGCCAAATGCAGACCAGTAGGTCAAATATAGAGAGAATGAAGGAAAAAGAGTAAGAGAGAGATGGTGGTAAACCAAAGGATACCACCTCCCAGAAACTTTTTAGAACGTAGTTAAGCAGATAAGACATTGTGTTGTTGCCTCAAATATAAGGCAACATACATGTCATAAGGGCCTAAAAATGCCATATCTGCTGCTGTAAGATTTTACAGAAGAAGCCAGGGATCCCAGGGGCCTGGGATAAGGAATGGAATTTCAGGATGTGAGTCAGGAAAGTCTTCCAGGAGAATGAGAGTTTGGGCTGAGCCTATTAAGAATGGCAGGACTTCAATAAATACAGAACAGAAAGATATTTTTCAGATTTCTAAAAACCCATCAATTGTACTGCTTTGTATAGGCTCACCTTCTATTACCCTCATGTTCTTCCTACCTGCTTCCACCAAGTAAGATTTGGGCATGGACATATCAGTCTTGAGGTTTCAACTGGCTGTCCAAAATAGAACTCGTAGGAGCCAATCTTCATGTATTTTTGACATAAAATACCTGGTAGTAAAATTTCCCGACCTAGTCTGTATTCATCTTTTTTATTTAGATCAAGAAACTTTAGCCCAATCAGAATTAAAGTAATTCCCCTATAGGAACATTGTTAAATTCCACTCCAAATGGATCAAATAAGAATACTACATCAAAGCTGAATGGAATATGAGTGATGGTTTAGTCTAAGCTCTAATTTTAAAGGTGAAGAAGGTAAGAGAGAAGGAGCTATTCATGTCTCATGATGAATTAAGCCTGGACTTAAACCAAGGATTCAAGAAATTTTTAAGACAATGTCCTCACCAAAGTCATTTCCATCTTGCTAGTGTCTCATGGCATTAATGATATGGATAATTTGTTCACAATTATATCATCTGTGGCAAGGTTTTGTCTTACTTAGTTACATAGGAAAGGTCAAATATCACATAAACGCAAAAGCTGAATTTTATGCCTCTGCCTTTATACATAAAAGGGGTGGATATTTTGAATCACTTAGATCTACTTTAAAAAGAAAAAAGTTTAAGCCCCCTCAAATTAGAGATACAAGCCAAGACAATTTATATATCTTTTCCCTATAGTGTAATTTTGAAATATAAAATATATTAAAGTAAAAAAAAAGGGAAGATGGTGGCAGAGTAGGAGGACCCTAGGCTCACCTCCTCCCACAAATACAACAAGATAAGGATCAAATCATCCTAAATGCCTCAAAAATTGACCTGAAAATTGCCAGAACAAATTCCACAACTAAAGGTAGAAAAGAGGCCACATCGAAGAAGGTAGGAAGTGCAGAGATGTGGCTTGGTAGAGAAATGGATTGTAGTCCCTGCAGTGGGGATGGAGCCATGGTGGTGGAGAAGGATGAGAGACAGACTAACCCAAGGGGGAGTGCATGGGGAAAAGGAATCCCCATAGTAATTGGCTTGGAAAGGAAGAGGGGATGAATTTTGTGACTTCTGACAACCACCTGGGCTTAAAGCCTGGAGTTTTAAAGGTCAGTGGGCTTGGCTCCAAGACAACATAGAGAACACTGGGGCTGCTCTTGGAGAAAAAGCAGGGCAAAGAGGCTGTGAACATACAGCATGAAAACAGCAATCTGGAGAGCACCTGGGGCACAGAGTGGGGAGGTTATTTGCTCATTTCAGAGCATGTACCTAAGAGGCAGTATTCACAGAGAGACCCCTCCAGTAGCAAAGAGACTGGGAGGCATCATTCCTCTCCCATCCCTTCAGCATAAGCTCACTATTTAACTCGCTTACACCAAGACCTGAACCCCTTCACTCCAGTGGAACAACCCTTCCCTTCCCTGTCATGCTTATGTCAGTAGAGGGCGGTGGAAACCCTCCTTCAGAAGTCTTGGGAATTTTGCAGGGACATGATTCTGCAGGTGGTGGCAACAGGTACAGTTTTACAAGCAGACTAGAGCACAACTTCTTAAAACTTGCCACATTCAGGTCAGGGACCAAACAGTGTACACAACAGGCAAAGAAAGCTTCTGCAGACTACTGGCCTAAAAGATAAAGCAACCTGGATAAACCAGCAGAGTTCACACTCCGAAACACCAGGCCCTAGAGAATGAAGGACACTACACTGAAGGGCAATTCAGGACCTCTTCTATATAAATTCATTGCCTCAAGAACAGATGTAGCTGATTTTCCTAGCACAGAGAAACAGGCACTGAGACTTAGGCAAAATGAGAAAACAGAGGAATTTATCCCAAGTGAAATAAAAGGACAAGGCCACAGTCAGAGATCTACCAAAACAGATATAAGTACATGCCTGATAGAGAATTGAAAGCAATGATTGTAAAGGTACTCACTAGACTACAGAAAAGAGTGGAAGGCCTCAGTGAAATCCTTACCACAACGATAAAGAATAATATAGCAGAGATAAAGTGTTCAATAAACAAAATGAGAAACACACTAGATAGTATGGACAGCAGGCTGAAAGAAGAAGAGGAATGAATTAAGGACCAAGAAGACAGTAATGGGAGGCACCTGGGTGGTTCAGCCATTAAGTATCTGCCTTCAGCTCAGGTCATGATCCTAGGGTCCTGGGATCAAGCCCCACATCGGGCTCCCTGCTCCGTGGGAAGCTTGCTTCCCCTTTTCCCACTCCCACTGCTTGTGTTCCTGCTCTCGCTATCTCTCTCACCATCAAATAAATAAATAAATAAAATATTGAAAAAAAAAGAAGACAGTAATGGAAAGTAATCAAGCCAAACAAAAGAGAGAAAAAAGAATTATGCAAAATTATATCAAACATAATAACATTCATATTATAGGAATCCAAGAAGAAGATAGAGAAAAGGGGGCAGAAAATATATTTGAAGAAATAATAGCTGAAAACACTCCTAAACTGGGGACAAAACAGATATCCAGACCCATGAGGCAAAGAGAACCCCCAACAAAGTCAACAAAAGCAAATCCACACCGAGACATATTGTAACTAAATAGGGAAAATGTAGTGATAAAGAAAATATTTTAAAAGAAGCAAGACAAAAAAAAAAAAAAAAAAGACAGTTACATACAAAGGAGAACCCATAAGGCCATCAGCAGATTTTTCAGCAGAAACTTTGCAAGCAAGAAAAAAGTGGCATGATATATTCAAAGTGCTGGATGGGAAAAATCTGCAGCCAAGAATATTCTATCCATAAAGGCTATCATTTGGAATAGAAGGAGAAATTAAAAGTTGCCCAGACAAACAAAAACTAAAGGAGTTTGTGACCACTAAATCAGCCCTGCAAGAAATATTAAAGGAGACTGAGTGGAAAGGAGAGACCAAAAGTGATAGTAAGAAGGTAGGAAATACAAAAGCAGTAAAATAAATATTCTGTAAAAAAAAATAACTCAATAAGTCACAAAATAAAAGATGTAAAATATGATACTGTATACCTAACACTTGAGGAGGAAAGGAGAAAAGAATGGAATCAAACTTAAATGACCATTAACTTAATAAAAAATGCTATATACAGAAGAGGTTATATAAAAGCCTAATGGTAATCATATATCAAAAGCCAGTAATACATATGCAAAGAAAAATACAGAAAGAAATCCAAATATATCACTAAAGAACCCCCCCCAAAAAAAAACACATGAAAGACAAGAAAGGATGAGAAAAAAATCTTTGGAAACAACCACAAAGCAAATAATAAAATGGCAATTAATGCATATCTATCAATAACTACTTTGAATTTAAATGGACTAAATGCTTCAATCAAAAGACATAAGGTGACAGAATGGATAAAGAAAACAATCAACCTAAATGCTGCCCAGGAGACTCATTTTAGACCTAAAGAAACCTACAGATTGAAACTGATGAGATGGAGAAAAACTATTCTGGAGAATGTTCCAAGTGTCAATAATAGGGGACTCTAATGCCACACTTATATCAA
The DNA here is from genome assembly GCF_003265705.2 of Callorhinus ursinus. NCBI lineage: Eukaryota > Metazoa > Chordata > Mammalia > Carnivora > Otariidae > Callorhinus > Callorhinus ursinus. The sequence continues at coordinate 4,653,370 of NW_027397102.1, read as the reverse complement.
TGGACAGATTATCCAATCAGAAATCAACAAGGAAACAATGGCTTTGAATGACATATAGGACCAGGTGGATTTAACAGGCATATTTAGAATATGTCTTCCTAAAATAGAATACACATTCTTTTCAGGTGCACACAGAGGATTCACCAGAATAGATCACATATTAGGTCACAAAATAGGTCTCAACAAATTCAAAATGATTGTATTCATACCATGCATCTTTTCTGACCACAGCACTATGAAACTGGAATTCAAATACAAGAAAAAAATCTGGGAAGACCAAAAAAAAAAAAAAATGAGGTTAAATAAATAACATGCCATTAAACAATGAATGTGTTAACCAAGAAATCAAAGAAAAAATCAAAAATTACATGGAAACAAATGAAAATGAAAACACAATGGTCCAAAACCTTTGGTATACTGTGAAAGTAGACCTGAGAGGGAAATTTAGAGCAATAGAGGCCTACCTCAAAGAGCAAGAAAAATCTCAAATAAACAACCTAACCTAGGAATAAACCTAACCAAAGAATTAAAAGGTCTGCACTCTGAACAGTATAAAACACTGATGAAAGAAATTCAGGATGACACAAAGAAATGGAAATATATTCCATGAACATGGATTGGAAGAACAAATATTGTTAAAATGTCTTTACTTGGGACGCCTGGGTGGCTCAGTCATTAAGCATCTGCCTTCAGCTCAGGTCATGATCCCAGAGTCCTCGGATGGAGCCCTGCATTAGGCTCCCTGCTGAGCAGGGAGCCTGCTTCCCCCTCTCCCACTCCCCCTGCTTATGTTCCCTCTCTTGCTGTGTCTCTCTCTGTCAAATAAATAAATAAAATCTTTTAAAAAAATAAAATAAAATGTCTTTACTACCCAAAGCAATCTACAAATCTAATTCAATCCCTATCAAATGCCAATGGCATTTTTCACAGAAGTAGAACAAAAATCCTACAATTTATATGGAACCACAAAAGGCCGTGAATTGACAGAACAATTTTGAGAAAGAAAAGCAAAGCTGGAGGTATCACAATTTCAGACTTCAAGTTACATTACACAGCTGTAGTAATGAAAACAGTATCATACTGGCACAAAAAAATAGACACATAGATCAATGGAACAGAATAGAATACTCAGACAGAAACTCACAACTATATGGTCAGTTAATCTCAAACAAAGCAGTAAAAAATATCCAATTGGAAAATGAGAGTCCCTTCAATAAATGGTGTTGGGAAAACTGTTAACCTGCATGAAAAAGAATGAAACTGGACCACCTTCTTACATCATACACAAAAATAAAAACTTAATGTGAGACATAACACCATAAAAATCCTAGAAGTTAGCCCTGGCAGTAATCTCTCTGGTATCAGTGAAGGAACATTTTTTCTAGATATGTCTCCTGAGGCAAAGTAAGTAGAAGCAAAAGTAAACTATCAGTACTATATTAAAATAAAAAGCTTTTGTACAGCAAAATAAATCATCAATAAAACAAAAGGCAACCTACTAAATGGGAGAAGATATTTGCAAGTGACATATTCAATAAAGGTATAAAAAGTATGCAAATAAATAAGGGACTTATACAAATTAACACCCAAAAGCCAAGTAATCTAATTAAAAATGGACAGAAGAAATGAATATATATTTCTTCAAAGAAGACCTACAAATGGCCAACAGACACATGAAAAGATGCTCAACATTGCTCATCATCAGGGAAATGAAAATCAAAATCACAATGAGATATCACCTCACACCAGAGTGGTTAAAATCAAAAACACAAGAAATGACCTGTGTTGGTGAGGATGTGAAGAAAAAAACCCTCTTGCCCTCTTGGTGGGAACACAAACTGGTGTTCCCACTGTGGAAAAGAGTATCAGTTCCGCAAAAAGTTAAAATAGAACTACCTTACGATCAAATGATGGTGCTACAGAATATTTACCCCAAAAAATACAAAAATACTAATTCAAAGGGATACATGGACCACTATGTTTATTGCAGCATTATTTACTATAGCCAAATTATGAAAACAGCCCAAATGTCCATCAGTAGTTGAGTGGATAGAGAGGATGTGATATATATATATATATACAATAGAACATTATTCAGTCATAAAAATAATTAAATCTTGCCATTTGCAAGAACATGGATTGAGCTAGAAGGTATAATGCTAAATGAAATAAGTCAGTCAGAGAAAGACAAATACCATATGATTTCACTCATATGTGGAATTTAAGAAATAAAACAAAGAACAAAAAGAAAGGGAACAAACCAAGACACAGACTCTTAACCTTTAAGAACAAACTGATGGTTATCAGAGGGTAGCTTGGTGAAGAAATAGGTTAAATAAGTGATGAGGATTAAGGAGTGCACTTGTGATGAGCACAGGCCAATACATGGAAGTGTTGAATTACTCTATTGTACACCTGAAAGTAAAATAACACTGTATATTAAGTCTACTGGAATTTTTTTAAAAGATTAATGAAAATGAGTCTGTTTCCCCTTTTTCAGGGAGTCATGGCTTTGTAAATTATTCTCCATAATCTCCTACTTATACAAATAATGATGATCTTGTGAGACAAAATAATAATAGCAATAATAATAATTAATAATAAAATTGTACGGCACCTGGGTGGCTCAGTTGGTTGATTTTTGCACGTTGCTTTTCTTTCCTGCAACATTACAGAATTCATTTATCAGTTCTAGTATGTTTTTGGTGGAGTCTTTCAGGTTTGCTATATATACGAGATAGTATAGTACGTCATATGCAAACAGTATAAGTTTTACTTCTTCCCTGCCAATTTTTTTTTCATTTTTTTATTATGTTAATCACCATACATTACATCATTAGTTTTTGATGTAGTGTTCCATGATTCATTGTTTGTGCATAACACCCAGCGCTCCATGCAGAATCTGCCCTCTTTAATACCCATCATGAGGCTAACCCATCCCCCTACCCCCTCCCCTCTAGAACCCTCAGTTTGTGTTTCAGAGTCCATCGTCTCTCATGGTTCATCTCCCACTCCAACTTACTCTTCTCCATTCTTCCCTCCTGCTATCTTCTTCTTCTTTCATTTTTAACATATATTGCATTATTTGTTTCAGAAGTACAGATCTGTGATTCAACAGTCTTGCACAATTCACAGCGCTCACCATAGCACATACCCTACCCAATGTCTATCACCCAGCCACCCCATCCATCCCAACCCCCACCATGGAGCACCCTCAGTTTGTTTCCTGAGATTAAGAATTCCTCATATCAGTGAGGTCATATGATACATGTCTTTCTCTGATTGACTTATTTCACTCAGGATAACACCCTCCATTTCCACTCATGTTGTGGCAAATGGCAAGATCACATTCCTTTTGATGGCTGCATAATATACCATTGTGTATATATACACCACATCTTCTTTATCCATTCATCTGTTGATGGACATCTTGGCTCTTTCCACAATTTCGCTATTGTGGACATCACTGCTATAAACATTGGGGTGCACATACCCCTTCGAATCGCTACATTTGTATCTTTGGGGTAAATACCCAGTAGTGCAATTTTTGGATTGTATGGTAGCTCTATTTTCAACTGTTTGAGGAACCTCCATACTGTTTTCCAGAGTGGTTGCACCAGCTTGCATTCCCACCAACAGTGTAGGAGGGTTCCCCTTTCTCCGCATCCCCGCCAACATCTGTCGTTTCCTGACTTGTTAATTTTAGCCATTCTGACTGGTGTGAGGTGGTATCTCATTGAGATTTTGATTTGGATTTCCCTGATGCCGAGCGATGTTGAACACTTTTTCATGTGTCTGTTGGCCATTTGGATGTCTTCTTTGGAAAAATGTCTGTTCATGTCTTCTGCCCATTTCTTGATTGGATTATTTGCTCTTTGGGTGTTGAGTTTGATAAGTTCTTTATAGATTTTAGATACTAGCCCTTTATCTGATATGTCATTTGCAAATATTTTCTCCCATTCTGTCGGTTGTCTTTTGGTTTTGTGGACTGTTTCTTTTGCCGTGCAAAAGCTTTCTATCTTGATGACATCCCAATAGTTCATTTTTGCCCTTGCTTCCCTTGCCTTTGGCGATGTTTCTAGGAAGAAGTTGCTGCGGCTGAGGTCGAAGAGGTTGTTACCTGTGTTCTCCTTTAGGATTTTGATGGACTCGTGTCTCACGTTTAGGTCTTTCAACCATTTGGAGTCTATTTTTGTGTGTGGTATAAGGAAATGGTCCAGTTTCATTCTTCTGCATGTGGCTGTCCAATTTTCCCAACACCATTTGTTGAAGAGACTGTCTTTTTTCCATTGGACATTCTTTCCTGCTTTGTCAAAGATGAGTTGACCATAGAGTTGAGGGTCTATTTCTGGGCTCCCTATTCTGTTCCATTGACCTATGTGTCTGTTTTTGTGCCAGTACTATACTGTCTTGATGACGACAGCTTTGTAATAGAGCTGGAAGTCCGGAATTGTGATGCCGCCAGCTTTGCTTTTCTTTTTCAAGATTCCTCTGGCTATTCGGGGTCTCTTCTGGTTCCATACAAATTTTAGGATTATTTGTTCCATTTCTTTGAAAAAAAGTGGATGGTATTTTGATGGGGATTGCCTTGAATGTGTAGATTGCTCTAGGTAGCATTGACATCTTCACAATGTTTGTTCTTCCAATCCATGAGCATGGAACGTTTTTCCATTTCTTTGTGTCTTCTTCAATTTCTTTCAAGAGTATTTTATAGTTTTCTGAGTACAGATCCTTTAGCTCTTTGGTTAAATTTATTGCTAGGTATCTTATGGTTTTGGGTGCAATTGTAAATGGGATCGACTCCTTGATTTGTCTCTCTTCTGTCTTGTTGGTGTATAGGAATGCCACTGATTTCTGTGCATTGATTTTATATCCTGCTACTTTGCTGAATTACTGTATAAGTTCTAGCAGTTTTCGGGTGGAGTCTTTTGGGTTTTCCACATACAGTATCATATCATCTGCAAAGAGTGAGAGTTTGACTTCCTCTTTGCCAATTTGGATGCCTTTGATTTCTTTTTGTTGTCTGATTGCTGTGGCTAGGACTTCTAATACTATGTTGACTACCAGTGGTGATAGTGGACATCCCTGCCGCGTTCCTGACCTTAGGGGAAAAGCTCTCAGCTTTTCCCCATTGAGAATGATATTTGCTGTAGGTTTTTCATACATGGCTTTTATGGTATTGAGGTATGTACCTTCTATCCTTATACTCTGAAGAGTTTTGATCAAGAAAGGATGCTGTACTTTGTCAAATGCTTTTTCTGTGTCTATTGAGAGGACCATATGATTCTTGTTCTTTCTTTTGTTAATGTGTTGTATCACGTTGATTGATTTGCGGATGTTGAACCAGTATTGCAGCCCAGGGATAAATCCCATTTGATCATGGTGAATAATCCTTTTAATGTACTGTTGGATCCTATTGGCTAGTATTTTGGTGAGAATTTTTGCATCCATGTTCATCAAGGATAGTGGTCTGTAAATCTCCCTTTTGATGGGGTCTTTCTCAGTTTAGGGATCAAGGTAATGCTGGCCTCATAAAACGAGTGTGGAAGTTTTCCTTCCATTTCTATTTTTTGGAACAGTTTCAGGACAATAGGTATTAATTCTTCTTTAAATGTGTGATAGAATTCCCCTGGGAAGCCATCTGACCCTGGGCTTTTGATGACTGCTTCCATTTCCTTAGTGATTATAGGTCTGTTCAGGTTTTCTATTTCTTCCTGGTTCAATTTTGGTAGTTGATACATCTCTAGGAATGCACCCATTTCTTCCAGGTTAACTAATTTGCTGGCATAGAGTTGCTCATAATATGTTCTTATAATTGTTTGTATTTCTTTGGTGTTGGTTGTGATCTCTCCTCTTTCATTCATGATTTTGTTGATTTGGGTCATTTCTCTTTTCTTTTTGATAAGTCTGCCCAGGGGTTTATCAATCTTGTTAATTCTTTGAAAGAACCTGCTCCTGGTTTCGTTGATCTGTTCTACTGTTCCTTTGGTTTCTATTTCATTGATTTCTGCTCTGATCTTTATTATATCTCTTCTTCTGCTGGGTTTAGGCTTTCTTTGCTGTTTTTTCTCCAGCTCCTATAGGTGTAGGGTTAGGTTGTGTATTTGAGACCTTTCTTGTTTCTTGAGAAAGGCTTGTATTGCTATATATTTTCCTCTTAGGACTGCCTTTGCTGTATCCCAAAGGTTTTGAACAGTTGTGTTTTCATTTTCATTGGTTTCCATGAATTTTTTTAATTCTTCTTTAATTTCCTGGTTGACCCATTCATTCTTTAGTAGGATGCTCTTTAGCCTCCATGTATTGGAGTTCTTTCCGACTTTCCTCTTGTGATTGAGTTCTAGTTTCAAAGCATTGTGGTCTGAAAATATGCAGGGAATGATCCCAATATTTTGGTACCAGTTGAGACCTGATTTGTGACCTAGGATGTGATCTATTCTGGAGAATGTTCCATGGGCACTAGAGAAGAATGTGTATTCTGTTGCTTTGGGATGGAATGTTCTGAATATATCTCTGAAGTCCATTTGGTCCAGTGTTTCACTTAAAGTCTTTATTTCCTTGTTGACTTTTTGCTTAGATGATCTGTCCATTTCAGTGAGGGGGGTGTTAAAGTCCCCACTATGATTGTATTGTTGTCAATGTGTTTCTTTGCTTTTGTTATTAATTGCCTTATATAATTGGCTGCTCTCATGTTAGGGGCATAGATATTTACAATTGTTAGATCTTATTGTTGGATAGACCCTTTAAGTAGGATATAGTGTCCTTCTTCATCTCTTATTACAGTCTTTGTTTTAAAATCTAATTTGTCTGATATAAGGATTGCCACCCCAGCTTTCTTTTGGTGTCCATTAGCATGGTAAATGGTTTTCCACCCCCTCACTTTCAATGTGGGGGTGTCTTTGGGTCTAAAATGAGTCTCTTGCAGACAGCATATTGATGGGTCTTGTTTTTTAATCCAATCTGATAGCCTGTGTCTTTTGATTGGGGCATTTAGCCCATTTACAATCAGGGTAACTATTGAAAGATATGAATTTAGTGCCATTGTATTGCCTGTAAGGTGACTGTTACTGTATATTGTCTGTGTTCCTTTCTGATCTATGCTGCTTTTAGGCTCTCTCTTTGCTTAGAGGACCCCTTTCAATATTTCTTGGAGGACTGTTTTCGTGTTTGCAAATTCCTTTAGTTTTTGTTTGTCCCGGAAGTTTTTTATCTCTCCTATTTTCAATGACAGCCTAGCTGGATATAGTCTTCTTGGCTGCATATTTTTCTCGTTTAGTGCTCTGAAGATATCATGCCAGTCTTTTCTGGCCTGCCAGTTCTCTGTGGATAGGTCTGTTGCCAATCTAATGTTTCTACCATTATAGGTTACATATCTCTTCTCCCGAGCTGCTTTCAGGATTTTCTCTTTGTCTCTGAGACTCATAAGTTTTACTATTAGATATCAGGGTGTTGACCTATTTTTATTCATTTTGAGAGGGGTTCTCTGTGCCTCCTGGTTTTTGATGCCTGTTTCTTTCCCCACATTAGGGAAGTTCTCTACTATAATTTGCTCCAATATACCTTCAGCCCCTCTCTCTCCTTCTTCTTCTGGGATCCCAATTATTCTAATGTTGTTTCATCTTATCGTATCACTTATCTCTCGAATTCTGCCCTCGTGATCCTGTAGTTGTTTATCTCTCTTCTTCTCAGCCTCTTTATTTTCCATTATTTGGTCTTCTATATCATTGATTCTCTCATCTGCCTTATTTATCCTAGCAGTTAGTGCCCCCATTTTTGATTGCACCTCATTAATAGCCTTTTTGATTTCGACTTGGTTAGATTTTAGTTCTTTTATTTCTCCAGAAAGGGTGTCTCTAATAACTTCCACGCTTTTTTCAAGCCCAGCTAGTATCTTTAAAGTCATGATTCTGAACTCTAGGTCTGACATTGTACTAATGTCCGTATTGAGTAGGTCCCTGGCAGAAGATACTACTTCTTGTTCTTTTTGCTGAGGTGATTTTTTTCGTCTTGTCATTTTATCCAGAGGAGAATAGATGAATGAGAGAACAAAATGCTAACAGGTTAACAACGTCTCCAGCAAATATACTCTATACAAATCAGAAAAGACCTGAAACCAGGGGAAAAGAAAAGGAAAGAAAGAAAAAAGAAAGAGAAAAAAAAAGAAAAAAAGAAAAAGATAAAGATAAAAACAGAACAAAACAAAAAAAAAGAATATGATCAAATATGATCAGACTAGTATATAGATCAGTGTCACACACTAGATTTTGGGCGTATTTTGGTCTGTTAGAAGAATGTGCCTCCTAATATTTTAAAGGAAGAAAGACTTATACATGTACATAATAAGTGTTGATACAGTGAAGGGATGGAAGATGAGTGTAAAGTTGAAAATTATAAAAGATTTTATAAAAGGAATTGATAAGAAGTTGTTTAAAAAAAGAAAGAAGAAAATTAAAAAACAAAGAAGAAAACGAAAAAAGAAAAGGGAGAGAATGGGATCAGGCAGGAGACTAGAACAAAGCCATACATTAGTGATTTAGGGTATATTTTGATCTGTTAGAAGAAACTGTATCTCAAAATTTTAAAGAGAGAACAACTTATATATATATATATGCCAAAAATAAGGGTAACTACTATGAAGGGATAAAATATGACTCTAAAAAATGAAAAATAATTTTTTAAAAGGGATTGATAAGATGTTGGTTGAAAAAGGGAAAAAGAAAAATTCAAAAAAAGAAAAAAACAGTTAAAAAAATCAACTTTGAGAAACTAATGAATCATGGTAAAAAAGCCATGAATTCTGTGTGCAGTATTCCCCTAGCGCTGGAGTTCTCCCGTTCTCCTTGATAGGTAAACTTGGTCTTGGCTTGCTGGCTGTTCGTGATGATCTTCTGGGGGAGGGGCCTGTTGCCGTGGTTCCCAAATGTCTTTGCTGGAGGCAGAATTGCCCCGCCCTTGTCGGTCTGGGCTAAGCAATCTGCTCAGGTTTGCTCTCCTGTGCTTTTGTTCCCTCCAAGCTCTCGGTACAGCTTTGGAGGACCAGAGTGAAAATGGTGGCCTCCCAATCTCCGCCCGGAGGAGCTGAGAACTTGGGGCCCCGCTCCTCAGTGCGCCCCCAGAGAAAAGCAGTCACTCCCGTGTTCCCAGTCTCTGGCCACACTCCGTGCTCACCCGGCCTGTGACTGAGTGTTTCTATCTCTGGCACCCGACCCCGTGTGGAGTCTCCAAACCCAGCAGATCCCTGCGGTGCACTCCCGTGCCGCTCCTCCCGGGGAAGAAAGGGGAGTCTCCCTAGTTCTGCCGCTTGTTGGGTCCCTGCTGGAGGAGCAGTGCCCCGACTGGGCCGCAGATCACAGTCTATGGCAACCCCGAGCTGAGAGCCCGCGCCTCGGCTCCGTCTCTGCAGCCGGCTTCCCTGCTCTGATACCCAGGAACTGTGCTGCACTCAGGAACCCCTGGTCTTTTTGTGACTCTGAGGGTCCTGAGACCACACTGTCCCGTGAGGGTTCCACCCCCCGCTTAGCCACTGGAGTGAAGTCCCTCAGTGGAGCTGACCTCTAAAAGTTCTGATTTTGTGCTCCGCGGCTCTAGTACTTGCCAGAAGTGGCCGACGGAGGTCCCCTCCCCTGTCGTCTCTCCTCCCGAATATCACCACCTCGGATTCACTTCTCCGCACGTCCTACCTTCCAGTAAGTGGTCGCTTTTCTGTTCAGAGAGTTGTTGCTATTCTTCTCTTTGATCTCCTGTTGAGTTCGTAGGTGTTCAGAATGATTTGATCCCTATCCAGCTGAATTCCTGAGACCAGACGAATCCCAGGTCTCCTACTCCTCCGCCATCTTGCTCCTCTTCCTTGCCAATTTTAATGCCTTTTATTTCTTTTGTCTCGGGTCATGATCTCAGGGTCATGGGACAGAGCCATGCATAGGGCTCCATGCTCAGCACGGAGTCTGCTTGAGATGCTCTCTCTCTCTCTCCTGCTTTCCGCCCCCCAATTGTGCACAGTCAGCACTTTATATCTGCACAGTGCTTTATGCTTTGTTATGTAATTGCACAAAATTAACACGTCATCATCAATAAAACATTAGGTGCTGCAATTAACAAATTAAAATACATTTAAAAATAGGTTACCTAAATTATTTTCTTTGTCAAGTTACCAGTTAAAATACTAATCATATTTATTCCTTCTTTAAGTAAGATACTTTTTTTGGAGAATGTTTGATAGCCTGAGAGTTGGCAATCCACTCAGCACTGTGCTACCACGTTTGTTATATTTACTCATTCAAACAACCCTATATTTTAGAGATTTTGTGTCCCCATTTTATAGTTAAAAAGTAGGCTAAAGGGGTGCCTGGGTGGTTCAGTCATTAAGCGTCTGCCTTCAGCTCAGGTCATGATCCCAGGACCCTGGGATCATGCCCCGCACTGGGCTCCCTGCTCCTTGGGAAGACTGCTTCTCCCTCTTCCATTCCCCCAGCTTGTGTTCCCTCTCTCACTGTGTCTCTCTGTGTCAAATGAATAAATAAAAAATCCTTTAAAAAAAAGCAGGCTAAAAGATGTTAAGTAACTTTCTCTGAGTTATACAGCTTTGGTTGTCAAGAAATGCTAAAAATTGATTTTCAGGTTTGAAATCAAGATTTCAAGACACAGGGATGCCTGGGTGGTTCAGTTGGTTAAGTATCTGTCTTTGGCTCAGGTTATAGTTTTAGGGTCTTGGGATGGAATCCCACATCCGGCTCCTTACTCAGCAGGGAACCTGCTTCTCCCTCCACCTGCCTCTCTCTCTCTCACTCACTGACAAATAAATAAATAAAATCTTTAAAAAAACAGTTTAAAGATTTCAAGACACAATATCATTGCTGATTTTCAGGCTATAGTAGTACTTTTTGGTATAGTATAATATTGCAACCAAATTATACTAATCATTATAAATATGAGGACAATAAACAAATAACTTATAAATGTTGATTCAGGAGATGCACGTGGCCAAGAGAAAAATTCTCACATCTTTGGGATTATGGTGTAAGGTAGATTCCATATTTGTGAAACTCCCACATAGTCCTAAATAGATGGCAAATTACCTTTCATTACCAAAATTACAAGCAGTCCCAGGCAGATCACCTGCTTAACTCCTTCCTTCTTTGCCAAAGTTTTCAGTGATATCTTATACCTGTATGTTTTGTTTTTCCTTGGGGGACAGTCTCTGACTTGATCATGAAAGGAGGTGGGAAAACAGAATTCACTTTACAAAAATTTCCTGAATCCAGGAAGAAAGAGAGGAGGAATTGATGGAAAGTTGTTTCTATCCCAAATAGCCCAGTGGCCAAAGAGTCAGTTTACTCAAGACCATGCTCATTTGTTATTATGTATGGAGGCAGGACCATATGGCTTCACAGGAGAATTCTACCACACATTTAAGGAAGAGTTAATACTTATTCTTCTCAAACTATTCCAAAAAAAATAGAAAAGGAAGGAAAAATCCAAATTCATTCTATGAGGCAAGCATTACCCTGATACCAAAATCAGATAAAGACAATATAAAAAAAAAGAACCATAGGCCAATATCTTTAATGAATAGAGTCGAAAAATCCTCTCAGCAAAATACTAGTAGACCAAATTCAACAATACATTAAAAAAGCATTTACTACTTGGGATTTATTCCTGCTATGCAAAGGTGGTTCAATATTTGCAAATCAATCAAAGTGATTCATCACATCAATAAGAGAAAGGATAAAATCCATATCATCATTTCGATAGACACAGAAAGAGCATTTGGCAAATTACAACATCCATTCATGATAAAAGCCCTCAACAAAATATATTTAGAGGAAACATACCTCAACATAACTAAGGCCATATATGAAAAACTTACAGTAAACATCATACTCAGTGGGGAAGTACTAAGGTCAGGAATGAGAGAAGGATGTCCACTCTCTCCACTTTTATTCAACATAGTATTGGAGGTCTTAGCCATAGCAATCAGATGACCAGTTTGGAGCCTGGAGGGAGCCTAATTTGTTATTTTGAAAATGTTCAGAGAATATTCTACTAAAAGTCACAGTGTAAGAGCAAATGAGCACTGAATATCTCAATCAAAAATAGCACTTAAGGGAAATAAGCAAAGGGGTGCTGTTTGGTTCTGCATGCTTAGACCAGAATTCAAGGCAGGAGTGGTTATATTGTTACTGATTTTAAGTCTTTATAATTAACAATAAGTGAGAGTATCTTTTGTATCAGACCCTTGTGATAGGGGATTTAGCAGGAGCCCATAATTGTCACTTTATAAAGCCTGTATTCAGATGTACACATGTGATTTATCCTTCATAGAAAGAAACACCTTTATCCATGGATAAACTAGAAGGTCACTTGTCCTACATGACACAGTATTCAATTCAAGTGTTATAATCCCCAAAAGCCCACTCATATACCTGCCACCAGGTCTGAAAAGTAAGTATTCCAGATGTGTCCTTTTTGGTTCTTCCCCTTCATTGTCATTTTTTGCAAAAACAAACTATTGAGAAGGGTAACATGTATAGCCTCAAATTCCTTATTTACTGTAAATCTATTAGGTATCACTTTCAGTGGGGATCCTGGCAATTTGGGGACAATTAACAGGAAAGGAATGCTGGAAGGGTGTGGGGAAATATCCACCACCAATTTTTGCCTTCAGCCAAACATACTGACCACATAAGAGGCTCACAGGGTATTGGAAGTAAGAGGGTTTTTAAGGAGGGCACTTGATGTAATGAGCACTGGGTGTTATATGCAACTGATGAATCACTATATTCTACCCTTGAAACTAACAATATAGTATATGTTAACTAAATTGAATTTAAATCAAAAAAAAATTTTAGGGTCCCTGGGTGGCTCAGTTGGTTAAGCGACTGCCTTTGGCTCAGGTCATGATCCTGGAGTCCTGGGATTGAGTCCCGCATCGGGCTCCCTGCTCAGCAGGGAGTCTGCTTCTCCCTCTGACCCTCTTCCCTCTCGTACTCTCTATCTCTCATTCTTTCTCTCTCAAATAAATAAATAAAATCTTTAAAAAAATAAAAATCAATCAATCAAAAAAAATTTTAAAGGAATTTTTAAACATCTTCCTGTACAGGAGTTTTTACTGGTGAGCCATGCATGGACTTCAGAAGGTCCCGGAATTTCTGAAAGCATTTATAAAAAAAAATTCTGTGTGCATTCATATGAGCACTTTTTTGGGGAAAAAGTCCGTATTTTAATCAGATCTTTGAAGGGGCTGGGACCAAAAATTTTAAGAACCACTGACTAATGAGGGTTGCCACCATAGACTGTGCTATCAGAAGTGCAACCTGACAGGAAGGGCCAGAAAATGAGGGTTTTCAGATAATAATCCCCCAAATGTTTACAAACTACTGGTCTGTCCAACTTCCTCATTTTACAGGTGAGGAAACTGAAGCCCAAAGACAATTATATAATTGTCCAACATAGCATAATTATAATTACAGTATACTAGTATAGTATAATGTAGATGAGCTCAAGCAGGCCTTTTTAGCTTCACTTGTCACTTGTGTCACTGTGTTGCTCAGAACAGCTGAGCCCAGCATCATGACATCTGTCTTTGATAACTACATCAACCAAACTGTTGCAATTACAACTTCTGAGGAGAGAATGATTGTGGGAACACTGCAAGCTTTTAACCAATTAACTTGAGTTTGGATGAAAGCCATGAACTAGTGTTTAGCTCTTCACAGGAGTAAAACAAGTGATACTACGGATATACATTGTAACAAGTCACATTGTCGCAGTGATTGGAGAAATTGATGAAGAAACAGATCCTGCACTTGATTTGGGGAATATTTCAGAAGAACTTCTAAACTCTGTAGCACACTGAGGAAAAACTACATACCTTGGTCATCTATAAATCTTTGTATAGAAATTCATTATTCTGAGGATGATGTGTGGAATCTTTATGAATGTTTAATGGTGGACTTTGACTCCATATTGATTCATTGTAATATGATATGTAAATTAAAATATTTCTACTTTTCTTTGAATAAAATATAGATGAGCTCTGTGTAAATTATTTTGAGTCTAATGAGAAATAATCTCTCTTATCCTCTTTCTATTTTCCTTGATGTTTCTTTTCTGGGAGTCACTGTAAATGGAAGAGAGGGTGCTCATTGTGTTGGTTACAGGCTTACGCTGGTATTTTTGGATCTGAGTAATGATAGAAGAGAAGTGGTATAAAGGGAAAAAATGTTGAATTCCAGGGTTACTGGCATGATATTTGATAAAATTTTAAAACACAGGTACCTCAGCTTAGAGAATCTCTGAAATTGTATGAAATTTTTTGAGTGTGTGTGTGTGTATTTTATGGAAAATACTGTATAGATTTTATAAGCGTCTTAAGAGTCCATGACATGCAAAAAAGTTAAAAACCACTGACCTCATTTATTCATTGAAGTAAACTAAGGCCCAAAGAGGATAAGGGACTCACATGTTTCATAGTTAGGAAGTAAAAACTAAGACAAGAACCAGTCTCTCAACTTTGGTTCAGTGGTTTTTACACTGTGCCCCAAGCAACCTTTTCCTCTACCACCTTGTCTTTCTAAATAAGATGTATTTATGCGTTTTGCCCTATTTAATACCTGTGGGAAAGACCTGATGAGATATACTCAAGACCACAGACACTTGTAGACTCAATACAGAAAGGTATTTTTAAATGAGTGAAAGGAAGTCTTCTGAACCTCAACTCATTCAACTAATGCATTTTCAAATGAATCTAGCCACTGTAATTGGGGTAAGAAGTTAAAGTTATATAGGTTAAGTTTTTAGTTACTGACACTGTAAAATTGGATCTACTTGATTTATATAAGAAGCAATTTGTTAAAGATTATTAGATAAATCACTAGATCTCCAGGAGAGACAAAAAAACAGGCTCAGATGCCACACAGCTAGGGGTAATTCAACCAGGAGCAAAGTCACATGATGAGAATATTCTAGGAGAATATTCACTATCCAACACTTAGTACTATGACATTAGAGACTGTATGTGACATTTTGCCCAGATTGTCTAAAAGAATTGGATGCTTTTGCCATAATGATTTCCATAAGATCCAAGCCCACTCATATGACCCTAACCTCATATTTCTTTCTTCTACTTCCAAGTAGAAGAAGACACTTCCAAGTGTTATAAATTTTCATCTGCTTAACCAAACTTGGGTCACATGCCTGTACATCAGCTGCCAAAAAATAATTTAAAAATATATGTGTTTGTGTATGTATGCATACATGAAATGTAGATTTTAATTTTCTAACTTAATTGTACAAGAATCCAAACTAGAATGAGGTTGGAATGGGTATTGGATAAACAAACATAGAATATCTTCCATGGGAGGTAAGATTAGTCAACTATTTTACATTGCAGTATGCAAAGGGGGCTAAGGTTAGTGGGTCACTCTAAGAATAATTTAAAATCAAAACTGGCGTGCTGAAACCTTGGGACACTACTAAACCAGTTAACTTCATAGTGCATTGGTATGACACAAAATTCTTCAGAATTTTAGTTAAAGGTAAAATACCCCAAATCCATGTCTACAATTCTTAAAATGAAATGCCTGTTTTAGAAATTGTCTGTGTTTTTGCATGTTGCCATAGAGAATTGACTATATCAGGAGTTTGAAGGGACTGAGGGGTGGGACCCTTCCAGCTCAGGAATGCCTGATCCTGGTTCAAGAGCACAATGAGGTAAAAACAAATTAACAGCAGAGTAAATGGAATGGAGATAGATAATTGAGTGCTAGGTATAGAGAGAATGCAAACAGCCTGATAGTTGAGGGGAAAGGAAGAAAGAAAAATGGTTTAAAAGTGGAGGTGGTGAAGAGACTTTTTGGCTAGAATAAAATATGAGAAGTTCATAGGAAACATTCTCTGTGTCTGTGCTGAACTCTGGAAGGAAACAGTAGTCTTGGGGGACCAAGGAAATGCGGCCAGTTGGAGGAGGCCACAGTGTGTTGATTTTCCTGCCCTGCATCCCAGATCTGACTAAAGGAGCAGAGACTAATAACTTATGAAAATGCTTTTCTTTTCTAGGTCATATGGAGGAGAAGTCTTTTTTTATAGGTATAGTTTCCATAGATTATTCATATACAGTAGAAAATAAAAAATGATCAGTAAAAAGCAATTTTTCCTTGGCCTAAAGAATTGGACTAAATTGGTTCCATCAATCCCTTCTAATTTCAAGGGTTTGCTGAAACTTCTTTGGTTGAGGAAGAAGTAAGTTAATTTGAAATCATCTATCAGAGCAAAATATCCATACCCAAATAGGTTATTTATATTTATTCTTAATTAGGATGTGCAAATTTCATGAGCCACACTGCTTATATTTCCAATCTAGAATGTGCCAACTTCTTTTAAGCCTATTTTCCCAGTCATTTTGCATTGAAAATTATACTTAGCAACAAATGAAATGTTTAATATTGACCTACTTTCTAGCTTATATTAAACCAAAGGTACTTAAAACTATTTATTTATGAGCGATTGTCTTTTTAGTTTTGCTTGTCACCACTTGTTAAACAAAGGTCACATCTCCAACTCATCATAAGCATCAACTGAACTGTTAACAGGAATAGCATCAACTCAATTCTCTGTTAGCCCAGCAAAATGCAAGTGATGTAGTATCACCAAACAGCTCCTTTTGCCACTATTTAGAGAGTATCTGAGTCTCTGATTCCCCATCCCAAAAGGCCATGCTCCATCTCAAGTAATTAATCAAATACCCAATAGGTAAGGTCTAAGCCATCTGCTCCTTTTTGAAGCCTTCCTATATGTCTCATTACTATTCCTTTCACTCTGTTCTCTATATGTCCTGGGTAAGGGAAAGAAGTGTAAGCATTTTAATTCTTAGGGATTATCATCATATTAACCAAGATACCCTCTGCCCTACCCTGGATGTTTAAGTAAGGACTGTGTCATATGCAAGTGACTAAAACCCTATTCAAACTGGACCTAGAAAAAAAATGTTTTAGCTGATATACCTGAAATTTCCAGGATTTCAAACATTTCTGGATCTAGGTTACAGACAATGAAAGCAGAGAAACATGCTTCTTATCATATATTGTCTCTTCTTTCCTCTAGTTTGGCTTTATTCTTAGGTAGACTTTCCATAAATGGTGATAATCTGTACTTCCAACAGTCCTGAAAGATAAGTAGAGCAGGTATTATTATATTCTTCTTACATGTGAGGAAAATGAAACAGAAAGTACTTAAATACTTGAGAGGATAGCTCAAGGTTACGTAGCTTGGTAAGTAGATGATTGTATCAGACACCTCTCAATATTTCAGACCTACATTTTACTCTGGTGGTTTCTGAAACAATTAGCTATAGACAGATATAACCTGACAGCATCATGCCTCAACCACACCATATATATGTCTCATTTTTGGCTCAAGGTTTCTCTGTGCTGCATTACATGCTTACTGGAAAACTTGAAACTGTGACCATGGTTTTAAAATGTTCACAATTGTAGATCCAACAGGATCTTAACTAGGATTGGCTTTAATAAGATGGATTTTGAATAGGAAAATGTCTTACCTTACTCTTTTATCAAAAAAAATGTCATCAGCCAGAGAACAGTAGTATTGTAGCTAAGCAGCAACGCAAGTAGAAAAGAAGAATTTCAGCTGACCTCATGCTCAGTGAACAATAAGCAACAATCACCAGCAACAACAAAAATAAATGTCATGTTAGGGTGAATTAATGGAAATTAACTAGGATGATAGTATTGATAGTTATATTCTACTCTAAGCTGGTCAGGCCACTCCTAAGATAGTTTATGAAATTCAGGCAGTCACACTTGAGGAGAGAATATGATGACAAGAGAATATCTAAGATGATAAAAATATATTTACAAGATAAACTATTTGAAATAACTGAGGACATTTAGTGGGAGTTTGGAATGAAGAACATGATATCTACCTTTAAATAACTCAGTGGCTGTTACATAATATAATAATACCTTATTCAATGATTACTATGCACCAGCTACAGAGCCAAGCTCTTTACGTGAGCAGATCAATCAATGCAATACTAAAAGGAGAATTGGAAGAAATAAATACAAAATCTCAAGAGACATATGTTTGCTGAATGTAAGAAAAAAACATTAAAGCAATTATTGATGTCAAATGATAGAAAAGACAGCATAGTCAAGCAAATGAGTTCCTTGTCCCCATGGAGGTCTGAAAGCAGAAGCTGGACTATTCATGATGGTGACTGCTATGGACTGAATTGTGCCTCCCCAAAATTAATCATATGTCGAAGCCTTAATTTACAGCATGACCATATTTAGAGAAGAAGCTTGTGAGTGAGTTATAGGTTAAATGAGTTTATAAGAATTGGGCCTTAATCCAATAAGCTGGTAACCTTATAAAAAGAGGAAGAGATATCAGAACTCACTTCCTCTCTTTCTCTCTCTCCACTCACACACACACACACACACACACACACACACACACACACACACACAC
>NW_027397102.1:4571431-4634874 GCF_003265705.2 Callorhinus ursinus | reverse complement strand
ACACACACACACACACACACACACACACACACACACACACACACACATACTTACTCTCCCATGTAAGAAGGGACCTATCTGTAAGCCAGGAAGGAAGCTCTCACCAGAAACTGAACCTGGGTCTGGGACTTTCCAACTTACAGAACTATGAGAAAATCAATTTCTGTTAAGTTACTCAGTCTATGGTATTCTGTTATGGCAACCTGTATGGTATGAGCCACATAGCTAGTTTGTGCAAGCACACTCTGTCTCTGTTAATCTTGAGAATGTAGAGATCCCGCCCCGTTCTATATTCCTATCAATCTGAATGTGTAGAAGAATGTGTTGTTCAATCTTCAAGGTCAGGGGTTCCAGGTGTGACCAACCCAGAGCATCTCCTTTATAATGAAGAATGTCCAGATGGCAAGCCTTGATCTCCTTGGAATGCTGGTTGTGCAAGGAGGAGAAGGGATGCACATAGTTGCTAGGCTACTCTATAAAAGCTTGCTGCATGTAGGGATGTAGATCCCAGCAGCAGATGCTTTGTCCCATTGGCTGCTCTTAAACTCCTTTACATAAGTTCTCTGATAAACGTACACCTCAATCACTGTCTCCAGATCTTTTCTTTAGCTTTGCCAAACCATCATCCGCCTTTGCTTAGAGTCTGCTGGGGTGCAGTTACATACATTCTGAGCAGACTAAAACAGAATTGTTGCAGAAGAAATTTAAGCAAAGGAAGAAAACAGTCTACAACAAAGATTCTAAAAATGTTTGAAAAAGCCCTGGAGGATCTGCAAAGGCAGACAACAACTTAAAAAAAAAAAAAAAAAAAAAGCTCAGGGACAAAGAGCTTTCTTGGCTGCTTTCATGATTTTCTCTTTATCTTTGGCTCTTAACATTTTGACTATGTGTCTGTTTGTAGACGTCTTTGTGTCAGTACAATTTTGAAAGTTTTTAAAATTTCTTGAATGTAAATATTAGTGTTTCTCACCACATTGATAAAATTCTTTAAATATTTTTGTCATTTTATTCAATTTCTTTTCTTCTGCTATTTCCATTATGCATGTGTTAGTCTGCCTCATCTTGTCCCACTTTAAGACTGTTCATCTAACTTCACTCCTATTTATGTCTTTCAGATTGCATAATACATATTGATCCATCTTCAAGTTTGCTGATTCTTTATTCTGAAAACTACATGTACTCTTGAACCTTTCCATTGGATTTTTCATTTGCTTATTGTATTTTTATTTTCAGTATTTCCATTTTTTATCATCTTTATATCTTTGATACTATTTACTTGATAATATACATTTTCATGCCTTTATTTAAGTCATTAAACATAGTTTCCTTCAGCTTTTTGTACTTATTTATAATAATTGCTTTGGAATCTTTGCTAAGTCTAACATCTGGACCCTCTCAAAGGTCTTTTCTATTGCTTGTTTCTTTTCCCTGTGCATAGGTCATAGTTTCCTATTTCTCTACATATCTTAAAGTTTTGTTGATAACTGCACAAGAGATATATTGTAGTAATTTGATACTGAGTTTCCTCCCTTGATGTGACTTGTTTTTGATGTTTATTTGGTCATTTGTTTGACTAATGACTTGGGTGGACTACTTCTGTGAAGTTTATTTCTTTTGTCATTGTACAGCCTCTGATGTCCACTCTCAGATTTTCCCTTTTAAAAAAAAAATCTTTTAGTTTGGCTTCTCGTGTTCACCCCTTGTTTATTATAAGGCACCTATTGGTCAAAGCTTGTGCTTAAGGTCACTAAACCAATTAGATCATTGGATGTGTGTGTTTCTATAGTTCAGCAAATTTGGATTTTGCTTCAGTCTCATCCTGGAATAAATGGCTCAGAAGATCCCTCTGTGGCTGCCCATGAGAGAATTTCCTTCTTTAGTTACACAACCTTGGGTGTGTACAGTCTTCGAGACCACTAGAGTTAAATGTGATCTTATTTTTCTGCCTAGATTTTTAAGAGTCACCCTGGGGTCAGAATAGTTTATTGTTTTTCCTGTGCTTGATCAGAGGTTGTACTTAAGCCCCTCAAACCAATAAGGCTTCTACTTTTTGCTGAGTGATTTGTATGTGGCTTGGAGAATGTTTTTAAGCCTGCCCCATAGCCTGCTATGACTATTCATGAATAATAGTGCACACAAGCTTCCCAACTTCCACAGTTGGGTATGATCCCAGGAGAGATTTTCTTAACTGTCTTCCTCTAGTTATCTCTACTAAACTTCTGGCTACTCTGCTGTTTTGCTTATATCAGAGCTACAGGCTGCCTATTAGTTGCTCTCCCCACCAAAATCTCCCTTGTTTTGATAAGGCCCTTAGACATGGAGTTCTCCCGTCTGTATGCCAAAAAGTAAGTCTATCCCCTCAGGCAGAGTTGTCATTGTAGTTTGTTTCCTTTCTTGGGAGGATCTATGCCACTGGACAGGAGCTAAAGGTGGAGACAGCACACTGCTTCTCTTGGAGTGGCAACCTTACTCGACTAGTGGGTTCTGGTGGAGAGAAAACTATAGTTGTTCTACCAATGGGTTCTGTTGTGGCAAGAAGCATAGTAGTCCCTGATTGTTATTCAGCTTGCTTTTCTCAGAGTGGAATCACTGCCTTGTGAGCAAATTGGGGTGAGGCCAATCAGGCTGCAGTATTCTCTGTCACTGTTGGGGCAAAGTCTTAGCCCTATGAGTAGGATTTCGGTGGCAGGATGGACTTTCAGCCCTCTCATCCATGTCTTCTGAGAATAGTGTTTGAACAACATAGCTCTGGGGGAAGGCATAAGATACACATATATCCGGGGCACCTGGGTGGCTCAGTCGGTTAAGCGTCTGCCTTCGGCTCCGGTTGTGATTCCACGGTCCTGGGATCGAGCCCCACATCGGGCTTCCTGCTCTGCGGGGAGCCTGCTTCTCCCTCTGCCTCTGCTTATCTCTCTCTCTCTCTCTGTATCTCATGAATATATAAATAAAATCTTTAAAAAAAAAAAAAAGATACACATATATCCTACCCTTATAAAGTTCAACTATACAAGTGCCCAGAGTAAAACTTCCTTAACACAGAGCTGGGGATGGCAGAGAATGGGAGAGGTTCATAAATCAAATGCCACAGACTATGACTCTTATTGCTGAGATTTACTATATTTAGCAGATTTTCTTGGATAAGTATTTCACCATTTACTATGTGCTACTTAGATCAATTTTCAGAGAGTTTAAATCATTGTTTTTTATAATTTTTACCACTTAAGTGTTTGTTGGTCTACAGAGAGTCTATACTGAGCTCCTCCCACTACCAACCTGTCTTCATAAATGAAGTTTTATTGTAATAGAGCTATGGTCATTCAAGTATGAGCTCACTCATTAATGTATATATGTCTATGTCTGCTTTTAAACTCAAAGACAGTGTTGAGTAGTTGCAACAGAGATCATTTGGCTTGCAAAGCCTAAAGTATGCACTATCTGGCCCTTTACAGAAAATGTTTGCCAACTTCTTACTTAGACATTCTTTTAGAAGCTTCTCTTTTAAGAGGCAAATGATCTTAGAAAACTGTGGGAATATAGTTGACTTGGTCAGTGATCCAAAGCATGTTATAAACTGGTATGATCAGCTGCTCCAAGGGAATGAAAATTCCAATTTGGAAGCTGGTGGCTATGATCTGAGAGGTAACTAGAGATTCTGGTGATTTTTGAGAAGGGCAGGCCTGGATAGAGGGCTGAGGAAGGGAATTTTGACTAGTAAAAGGACAAAATGAGGCTAGAGAGTGTGAGTGGAGAGATGGAAGAAAAGATTCACAGAAGTGCTAAAAGAATATTGAGAGTTACCTGCACCCAGTTTCCTTTGATGCAGTTTGAATTACTCTGGCTTGCTGACCTATATTTTCAACATTATGCTTCTTGCCTTTGCAAGAAAAAATACACATTTTTAATTATCAGACTTATGAAATATGAAACACTGCAGAAGCAGATATTTATTAGCTTTTTGGAAGTTACTTTCCTCCCAAGCTCTTAGCCTTCTTTTCCTTGGAGCTTCAGGCATGCAGAAGTACATGTTTCTCATGCTCTACTCACTATTCCCAAATGGGATATAGCTTTTCCAAATTTGGCCCTGAAGCTGTGAAATTCCAAGCATGATTTGTAACTTTTCTATTATCTCACAGCTGTGCATAGCTGTTTCCCTTGTTATGAAAAGCTCTCGTGTTTTCCTCCTAGGTATTTGTACTCTATCCATGACTAAATCCCCTCTGCACACAGAACACCTATATCATTCACTTTTCAGGCTCTCCAGGTAACTGGACAGTAAGGATGCATAATTTTAGGTAATCTATAAAGCTGAAATTAATAGTCTTTTCTAATAGAGTCTCCCTTTAACCACAAAGTGCCTCTGCTCAGACTGCTGTTTTCTTGTTACAAGACTATAACTGTCTCTGAAGTACAAAGAAATTGAAAAAAAAAAAAAAACTGCAGACAAGGAAAGCTGGGCTTTCACCCCAGCCCTCTCACTAACTCAGTGTGTAACCTACTTACCCCACCTCTATTCACCCAGGCCTATTTCTTCCTCTATAAAAAGGAGGTGTTAGGTTAGATGATTTCTTAGGCCACTTACAACCTCACAAATTTCTGAAATCTACTAAATCTTTGATTTCTTTTCCCCAGTTGTGTCCTTTGGGTTGGAAGAGTTTCCTGCGGGGGGGGGAGGGTGGATTTTTCCAGCAATACATAGAGCCCGAAGCATACATTTCCCATGATCCATTCATATCACCCAGTTTGGGCCACAATCTCTGCAAATTTGGCCTCAGAGCCGTGAATTCCAAGCTTGATGCATAACACTGCATTTCTCTCACAGCTGTGAGCTGCTGTCTTTCTCCATTCTTGCAAGTCCTCATAAGCCCTTCCTTTCCACTTGAGGATTTACACTCTTTGAAAGATGAAAGCCTCACATATACCTGTAGATCAGCACTTTCTTCCTTCAACTGTATAGCAAGCATCCCCATAAAGCAAAGTACATGTGGTTTGAGGTCTTGCAAATTGAGCAACTACAGCAACTATAGAGGATATATACAATTATTTCTTTTTATTGTATTTTATTATGTTATGTTAATCACGATACATTACATCTTTAGTTTTTGATGTAGTGTTCCATGATCCATTGTTTACGTATAACACCCAGTGCTCCACTTAGTACATGCCCTCTTTAATACCCATCACCAGGCTGACCCATCCCCTCACCCCCCTCCCCTCTAGAACCCTCAGTTTGTTTCTCAGAGTCCATACTCTCTCATGGTTCGTCTCCCCCTCCAATTCCCCTCCTTCATTTTTTTCCCTTCCTGCTATCTTCTTCCTTTTTTTTTTTTTTTTTAACATATAACGTATTATTTGTTTCAGAGGTACAGGTCTGAGATTCAACAGTCTCACACAATTCACAGTGCTTACCATAACACATACCCTCCCCAATGTCTATCACCCAGCCACCCCATCCCTCCCACCCCCGCCACTTCAGCAACCCTTAGTTTGTTTCCTGAGATTAAGAATTCCTCATATCAGTGAGGTCATATGATACATGTCTTTCTCTGATTGACTTATTTCACTCAACATAATAGCCTCCAGTTCCATCCATGTCATTGCAAATGGCAAGATCTCATTCCTTTTGGTGGCTGCATAATATTCCATTATATATATATATGTATATATATACACACCACATCTTTATCCATTCATCTTTCGATGGACATCTTGGCTCTTTCCATAGTTTGGCTATTGTGGACATTGCTGCTATAAACATCAGGGTGCACATAACCCTTCGGATCCCTATGTTCGTATCAGTTATTTCTAATAGAAGTCTTACTTAACATAGCATATGAAAAGCCAAGCTATTGAGCTATGAGTAATAGTCTCAGAAACATTACTTATTTAATTTCTAGTATTCAAAAAGTATATGAGATTCTCTGGACTTTTTTCTCATCTGTTAAGTGAAAATAATAATGCTTGCTTCACTCACTCCATAGTTGTAGGTACTTCTCTTAGTTAATGATGTGAATGAAAAGTATTCAGTACTGTACCATAGATATAGTAAATGCTTACAACAAGGTTTTCAATGGTAAATAAATAAGTTGTTGCTATTGTTGCATAAAAATATGTTAAAGGGATTCTCTTGACCGCTACTATGTATATAGCATAACTCTGGCCATCTAAAATTGTTACTAATTAGGATGATGGAGAAAGTGTTTCTTTCATCTGAAGAAGCCAGCTAATTCATCAGTACCAACAAAGGGTTTATTTTGGGATCTCAACACATCCTCACAGTGAATCATGAAAGGAAAACTTTGATTTTTAGAAACACAAATTTTGGATTTGGATTTTCAATTTCCTAATGTATATCTCTTTTAGAACCACCAAGGTATGTGACCAGATTCACAAAAAAGATGCCACAACAAATATCTCTTCTACTTTCCTTAAGTATTTGAAATATCCCCAAGTAAAATATGTGTGTGTATGCCCACATGTGTGCCTGTGTGCATGCACACACAAACACACATCTGTGGCTTTGTTTAAAGCCTTCATCCCAGTCCAAATAAAACAAGAAATGTTACATGTAATAGATGTTAAGTAGAGATTTGTTGAGTGTATTGAAATGACAGTCCATTCGAAGGGTAAGCTGTTCTTATCATTTTAGGGGAAAGAGTGCAAGTTAAGTCAGAACAAGAAGGAAAGAGTAGCTTAATGGGAAGAGGGAAGAAAGGATAAAAAGCTAGAAAGTGGGGGAAAAGAAACCATATATTTGTATGGTTTTCTCTAGCATTGACCAAAACAAAAATACAGGTGTAGCCTTCTGAAATAAAGCTTGTAGTGAATGATAAGTTAACATGCTTCAAATGTCAGGCTTTTTTCATTCAGGCAAAAGTATAGTTAATGTAAATGCTTATTTTCTGTATTTTTTTAATTTTTTTCATTTTTAAAATTTTTTAGAAGGGAGGGAGAGTTCAAAAAAATGACCCTAACATTTTTTTTCCTAAAATTTCCTTCCAGTTTCATGATGGCTCATTGAGGGAAATGGAATTCTTATCAGGGTAATGATAATCATTAGGATATTTTTTCCTGGATTTCTTAAACTTAATTTTCAGGAATTCATAGAAAAGTCCATTATCGTGGAATTTACATGGTTTCTCTTTATTATTCAGACATAAAATTTCCCTTTGAGATAATACACTTGAAACTGAAATTTCAAAGTTTTAAATTGATATTTAAGGCACTTATTTGGTTTTAGATTCTGGCTTGAACTCTCATATTCTCTTTTAGAGAGCTCAGTTGGTTGATTACTCAGAGTTCTCTAATGGCAAGCTTGCATCTCTGGGAAACAGAGTTTGAAACTTGAAGCTGCTCAGATTGAAATCATGTCCCTGAGTGCTTAATCTATTGCTAATTTTAAAGGTAAAGAGGTTATTGTTTTTTGTTTAAGCCGTCTGGCAACACTGAAGATTATTTAGTGGAGTGCCAGGTTGTGTTTGAGGAAGAGACTGATATAAATGCAGGTGGTCATGAGTGCTATGGAGAACATATTCAAGGGGTACTATATCAAAAATTAAAACATAAGTTAAATTGATTGCTTTGGAGAAAGAGGTCAAGATTTTTTTGTTTAGTTTTGGATGTGTTTGGAGTTATATTTCAACATAAGTTTAGTCTATGAACTTTGTGGCTTAGAAAATAACAGCTTTTCCTTTGTCAATTAGGCTTATTTCTTTAGATTCATGGATTGGGTACAAGTTAAGTGAAGAGACATGGGTAGAAAGAACCAGCTAGTTTATGCTCACCACACTGATCAACTAATCCTAATAGAAATGCTAAAATAGTCTGTGAAATGGAAAAATATATGCCTTTCTACCCATCTGAATCAAAACTGTCCTTCATCCTTCAAAGGTCCTTGCAAATATTCAATAATTATCAGTCTCTTAGGTCTTGGGATTTTATTAACCTCATTTACAATGAAATTATTATTCACTACCTTTTTTCTAGGTATATTCCCCTTCTTAATTAAATGATAAGTAAACTGGGGAACACAGTCCATAATAAACTCACTTAAAGCCTATTGATTAAATGGCTAAACAAATTAATGTGATCTTAGAAATGAGTAAAAAGCAAGGAGGAAACTAATTTTGGGAAGTTATAGGGCCCAAACAGCATGGTATATGTTTATTCCAGTGGACTGCATGCCAACCTACATGTCTTAAACTTTAATATATATAGCAGGGTTTTTTTGGGGGGGCATCCCTGTTCTGTCTCTGTCAGAAGTGGGGTTAAAGTCTCACTTTGAGTAAGGCAGGTTGGCTCGACAGGATAGACTTGAGAGATCTGGAAAATCTCTTCATGATGCCATGCCTCTCTGGTAAATTTACTCTCCAGTAAGTTCCCAAATCTATACTTTTTTTTTTTCATTAACAGATAAATACTAATGGGTTTTAAATGTCTGATCTCACATATTCACTTTGATTTTAATAGTTACCCTTGTAGGGGATTTTTGTTTTAAAACCAAGGAAGTGATGTTATATCCTGTTTTTGCCAGTGGTTTATGAATAGCAACCAAAGTTCATTTCTCGGCAAAGTAATGAGTCTGTAAACTGAAACAAATAAAATAATCGATTCAGAACTTCTTCCATAAAGTGCCACGAATTTAATATAAGAAATGCAGAATGCAGGTCATCCTGAAGCCAAGAGTTTTGAAATAATGCAAAGTAAAACATTTCTATGCTTGCCACTGTTCAAGGATAGGCTGTAATCTTAACAATGATTATTAATGATCACACTAATAATTATGCCAGAATACAGAGAAATAAGGAATCTCTGCCTGAAAACATTCATAGGACTATTATTAGTATCTTAGAGTGTTTAGATTAGATTAATCAATCATGTCTTTATTGATAACTGAAATTAATACTAATATTACTAATTAGCTCCATTTTTGGACACTTATGTATTAATCACTGTCCTTGATATTTTATATGCATTCTGTTGTTCAATCTATGAGGTATGTGTTATGCCATCATCTCCATATTAAAAACCAGGAAACAGACTCAGAAATGTTAAGTGATTTGCTTAAAATCATACAATCAAATAAAGATAGTAGCAGCACCCTTTGTAGTCCTTTAACCATTATGCCATATTTTCAATCTTGCTTTAAGCTTCAGGTAGAATTCAAAGAGGCAAAAGATAAGATTCCTGCTCTCTAGGAGCTTATAGGCTAGTTGGTAAGGCATGACTCACAGCCACATGCATTTCACAGGCACTATAAGTTTTCAGTTTCAGGGCTCTAACTTTAAGTGTTATAAGCACCCAGATAGTCTAACTTAGTCCAAGGCACTTCTCAAAATCATGTGAATGGAATTTGAGCTGGTTTTACTGCACTGAAGAGTCACCTAGGAATAGCAGAGGTAAAGAGGAAAACCACTAACATTTACTGCCAATTTACTATTTTACAGGTACACAATTCTTTTTCATTTTTAATAAAGAAATTTTATTGTATATAATAAGCATAGGAAAAGTTTTTTGTTGTTGTCATTGTTTTAAGTTTTTAAAGTTTTAATTTTAATTTCAGTTAGTTAATGTACCATGTTATATTAGTTTCAGGTGGGCAAGGATGTGTAGGAAAAGTTTTTTTAATGAGAGTTTCATAACATTTTTCAAAAGTTTTGAATTTTTTGAGAAAAATTATTGCAAAGCTATCTAAGGTAGAAATAATATTTGACTGTCAGAACAAATGATAATCCCTTTCATCATATTCTGTATTTAAAGCAAAACATTTTCAATTCAATTAACATAAAGTGGCTTTTAAGTTTTCGTGTCATCTGCATTAGGTTTCTTTTTTTTTTTAATTTGAGTATAATTGACACATGTTACATTAGTTTCAGGAATACAATGTAGTGATTCAGCTTTTCTATACATTATGCTATGCTCACCATAAGTGTAGCTACCTTCTGTCCCCATACAATGCTATTACAATAATATTGACTATATTCCTTATACTGTGCCTTTTATTCCTTTGGCTCATTCATTCCATAAATGGAAGCCTATATCTCCTACTTACCTTCACCCATTTTACCCATCCACCTGTTCCTCTTCTCTCTGGCAACCATCAGTTTGTTCTTATAGGTACA
The DNA here is from genome assembly GCF_003265705.2 of Callorhinus ursinus. NCBI lineage: Eukaryota > Metazoa > Chordata > Mammalia > Carnivora > Otariidae > Callorhinus > Callorhinus ursinus. The sequence continues at coordinate 4,624,753 of NW_027397102.1, read as the reverse complement.
CAATTTTAATTAAACCCACCATAGCCTTTGTTAAAGAGTATTTTTTAAATAAGGAGACTTAAATTTACAAAACTTAATTTCCCAGGATATCCCTGCAGAAAGTGGTGGGGCTGAAATTTGGATCCAAGTGTGTCTGATTCCAAACCCCAGGAAACAAATATTTTACAATTGGAAGAGCATAGATATGAAGCTTCACTGTTCCTATCAGTAAGAGTGGGATGAAAATAATACCAACCGCCTTATAGTTATAACATTGAATCACAGAGTTAAAACAGCATTACCTATTCAATGATTTTTCAACCTTTTGGATAAGGTTGTTATATGAAGTAAATAGAATGATGTATGTATGAAAAGTCTCTCATATATATTAGATAGATGATAAATTAAAGTTATTGCCATTTTTATTATTGTAATGCATCAAGAAGGATATTTATAATGATGCATTAATTTTGAAGCATTTTGGTCTTGATGCTTTTTAAATATTGAAGATGAATGAACTGTAACAAATCTTTGGACAATTATTGATTATGTCTGTGTGGAGATAACTATTATTATTTTTTACAGATAAAATCCCCAACAGAAAAATGGACCAGTCAGACTTTAACAAGAATAAGTCTTCTTGGAAACTGGTGCTATCCATTGTGCTTATTTCCATTACCTTTTATTTGTTATTTATAATAGTATTTCCTACCTTAAGCCCTCAGTGCTTTACATCAGACAACATACTGAGTCTAATACTGCAATCCTAGGCAAGATGAGGTTTGTGTAATCCTGTCCATGATTTCTTGATAACAGTAAAAGAGAAGAGTCCTCACCCTAGTTGTACTGCGCTTTGGTCCCAGGGAACAAAAGGAATTCTCTACTGATCCTTTGAGTGGGCACTGTCCCATAAGATGTGGAGATGCTACTCTAAAGCTAGACATAAGTTACAGAATAAATTATGAGAGTGTTTACTAAAAAGTGAAATAATCACATGTGATATAAGCTCTGTATTAAGTATATTGAATCACAGGCTTAAGAAAGCATTTCCTCCTCAATTTTCTTTTAATATTTCTGATTATATTGAAGATAAAGTCTCTACCTTTAGCCATTTGTGTTTCTTTAACATGTGATAATTTCCTTTTTATCATAGAATGAACAGATCTCAGTCTCAGAGCCTTAAGCAAGTTTCAGTGTCTGGAAAAAAACTTAATTTTAATGTTTTTATTTTACTGAATTTATTTTTAATATTATTTTATATTTGTGATAAATTATACTGATTTCTATTTATGATAACATTTTAAAATTTAAATTAATTAAGAAATAAGGCATTAGTCAATGTAAAGGAAAATGAACTAAATTATAACTCATGGTAACCAAGTATAACAAAAATAAAAAAGATGGTATGAAGTGTGGTGAACACACATAAAAAAACTTTATCATCTATAGAAACAAGAATTTAAACTCAAGAGAATCAGAAAGATTTATTGTTTTCTAATTTCTGTGAATATTTAGTGAACATAGAATTATGTAAACAAAATGAATCTAAGTGTTTTGATTAAAATTAATTATCACTTTCTTTAATGTAGTCAAACTCATTTTTATGTGCATGAACATCTGCAAAAAAAGAACTGAACACAAATGGTCTGAATAAGAATAAAGTTGCTCATTAAAAAGTTGCTCATCCCTATAAAATGTATATTTTGAATATAATTGGAGAGCACTTTTTAAGAAAAATATATAAAAGTATAAATACATTTAAGGCATAGGTACTTGAAAGTGGCCCTTGCAATGAAAGGCCCTGATATTTAAGCTTCATTTACATAATGCTAAATTTTCCTCCATGTAGGCACTGTGGTTTTCTTCCACTTTAGCCATGAACACTCACAATTTTAGGAATACTTTGGGTTTCCAGACTAACATCTGGACAATACTCTCAGGTGAGATAAAAAGTAATAGGCCAATAAGAACATGCACAGCCTATTTGGGTCTCCTAAAAATGATGTTCAGAAATCTAATTTGGCACACCTTTGAAGTCATAATAAAATGGAAAAGGATAATACAGAAAATTGTTATAGGCAAATTTTAGTAAAGTGTTACATGACTAAACATACTATATAGACAAATTTTAGTAAAATGTTATAATCAACCATTAATAAAAAGTTTAAACAAGTAGTCTTGATGATAGTCATGCATATTACATAGTTTCAGTTCTAGAAGGAACCTGTCAGTTCATTTTTTGTCCAAGTAAAATCCAATTCATGATACTTCATCCCAACACTACTCAACTCATTTAATTATTACCTCTTGTATATCTTTTCCAACTCAGAGGATGACATGGCACAGTAAGACTTGCATTTTTTACTTTGCATTAAAAGTACATCTTCCTAAATGAATAAGTCATGGTGATGTAATATAATGTACAGCATGATGACTATAGTTAATAATAAGGTGTTACATATTTCAAAGTAGCTAGGAGAGTGGATCTTGAAAGTTCTCATCATAACAAAAAAATTGTGACTATGTATGGTTATGTATCTTAACTGAATTTATTCTGGTGGTTATTTTGCATTATGTACAAATACCAAATAATTATGTTGTACACCTGAAACTAATAATGTTACGTCAATTTTGCCTCAGTAAAAAAAACAAATTTAAAGTAAAAAAAAAGTTGTTCATTAAAAGTTAATGTTGCTCAGGCACCTGGGTGGCTCAGTTGGTTAAGTGACTGCCTTCAACTCAGGTCATGATCCTGGAGTCCTGGGATCGAGTCCCACATTGGGCTCCCTGCTCAGCGGGGAGTCTGCTTCTCCCTCTGACCCTCTTCCCTCTCGTGCTCTCTATCTCTCATTCTCTCTCTCAAATAAATAAATAAAATCTTTAAAAAAATTAATGTTGCTCAGGGGTGCCTGGGTAGTTCAGTCATTAAGCATCTGCCTTCGGCTCAGGTCATGATCCCAGGGTTCTGGGATCGAGCCCCACATCAGGCTCCCTGCTCAGCAAGAAGCCTGATTCTCCCTCTCCCACTCCCCCTTCTTGTGTTCCTTCTCTTGCTTTGTCTTTCTCTGTCAAATAAATAAAATCTTTTAAAAATAAATTAAAAAATGAAATAATAAAAATTAATATTGCTCAATAAAATTAGTTATTTGCCTCCCTCGAGCCAACTTTCAGCTAGTTATGTTTGGTCATTCTGGGAATAAATGACACACACAAGCACATATGAATATTACATGTACACATTATGCCCCCTCCTACTACACACACATACACACATCCATTTAGAGTGTACTAATTTGTACCTGAAATTGGTCTGCTCCATTTATAGTCTATAAGATGTTGGAAAAGTAATTCCACTTTTTTTTGTCATGACCTGAACCTTAACTAAAACAGTTAAGACTTTCCAACCAGAATGTATTATCTCTAAAGTTCTAAATTTAATTGAATGTTAAGTGAGAGTAAAAAATAAAGAGGGGACTAGACACATGAGTATGGAAGACAGGATTCTAAAAATAAGATGAGGCTCATAGAAATTTTCTCCATCATTGAAATTTGTAGGGACAGTGTTGTATGACAGAAATCCATTTCAAGCCCTCATATGTCACACCTTATGAGGTCTTAGAAGTTTGAGGAAAGGGACTTTAGAATCAAAAACTTGGAATTGATTATCTTCACCAATTATAAGCTGGGCAACCTTTAATTTTTTAAAATTTGGTTTCCTCATTTAAAAATGGGAAATAATAATAGTATTATAATAACAGAATCCACTTTATAGGGTTTTGATAATAATTTTGTGAGATAAGTTATGAAAAGTACTTATTATAGTCTTATAAGTGTAACACTTGATAAATAGCAATTTTGTTATTATTAAATAACATTTCCCAAAGTTAGTTCTTTTGAAAGCTAGTTTACATAAATAAGTGAATCAAGAAGTAACAATCATTACTTTTATAAAAGGGCTTTATAGACAAATACTTTTGGGAAATGCTGCTAGGTAATAGTCTCCATTAAGAGATTATCAATGCAATTAACATATTAAACCTTCTGCAAATTTCTTCAGTAAAAAAAAAGCTACTAAATTTTATCTCAGTCAATATCTTAGAAGAAAACAAAGTTCACCTAAAGTAATTAGTGTAAAGATATTTTAATCAAGTAATGTCTTACACAGTCCTGGTCAGAGGTAGCTGAGCAAACAAGGGATGATGAGGGCGCCTGGGGTGGCTCAGTCATTAAGCGTTTGCCTTCAGCTCAGGTCATGATCCCAGGGTCTTGGAATCGAGTCCCACATCAGGCTGCCTGCTCGGTGGGCAGCCTGCATCTCCCACTCCCCCTGCTTGTGTTCTCTCTCTCTCTGTCGAAAAATTAAAAAGATAAAAGAAGAAATCTAAAAAAATTAAAAAAACAAACAAACAACAACAAAAAAACAACAAGGGATGATGAGTCAACCAAAGAATAACCACAAGCCATTTTTACCCTTAGGGTTAAAGGGACCAGGGGAGTTAATAGTATTTTCTTCATTTTTGAAAGCCCAACTTCTAAACATTTTTCAAGACTAAGCTCAAATGTCATTTCCTAGGTAAAGTCTCCAGTTATTTTCACCAACCCACTAATATCTTATAGGTATCTCCCTTGGCCAGGGAACAAGAGACCACAGATGATGAAATTCTCAGGAGTTAGCTTTCAGGGACACAGCAAGACAACGAAGTTAAGAAGAATGGCAGAGATGGAAGCCAAATAGGGAATATCCAATGCCCTTAGTGTTCCCTAAATATATTTCACTAAAGATCTTCTTTAAAAATAAAAATATCCAATAGCATATTCGTTTCCTGTGAGACAAGTTTTAGAAAAATTACTATAAGGGCAATGATCTTCCTTAAAGTCTAACTTGTCCCAGCAGCTGCAGTGTAGGGAGATTTTGTCAGAAGACCTGAATTCAGTGAATACCACTGACAGATAGCCCTTACATATTAAGTGAGACAAACAGATTTCAAACTACTAAGTATAGTTCTAATCTCCATAATAAATATGCATTCATTTGCATGAAATCTTCAAAAAACAACCAAAGACAAACAAAATAAGTTTACAGAAGCTTTGAAAAATAATCAAAGGTTGATAGCAATCAAGCAAATGCCCAATCAAAAAAAGAAGAAAAAGCCAAACAAAAACTATAGTAGCCATTATATTATTTTTACTCACCCTTGTCCTACTCCCTTACCTTATACTATACCTGACATGGTGTGACCTTGGTCTGGAGGAGGTGGCAGTTCAGTTTTTAATTCACTCCCAGGAACAAAAAGGGAGCAGAATAGGCATTATTTGCAAAATTTAACCAGTCTATGGACTGCTTCAAAGACTCCTATATGTTTTTCCTAACCCAAATCTCAGGCAACGATAAGCAGCATAACTCAGTTCTCACATGAAGAAAGTGTTAAAAAGCAGAGGGCACTGCTCAGAAAAGCTGCAAGGGAACTACAGACCTTCAGATGCCTGGAACAATAGATTATGGGTGGAAACATACAAGAGACCATCTAAGGACACAAAAGACACTGAAATGAGATTGTCTGGGAAATTAAATTATTGAAACACAGCTGTGTATACAATGAAATTTAAAAGCTACATGTAGGACTCAGCAAGATGCACACCCAGAAAAGACCTGAGAAGGCTCTAAGCTTTCATTCCAGGTTGATCTTAAGTTTCAAAGTATGCTCAGCTACTCAACAGATGTTTAAGGAATCTCTGTAAAAACAATATTTTACCCTAAGCTAATGAAACAAACTTCAGGGCTCATACTATAAAACAACAGTTACAAAAATGATTTACAAAAGAAAATAAACAGAAGACTAGGGTGGAGACTTTGGAGACTGCAGTTGCAGATCTGAAAAAGATGGCAGAGGAGTAGGGGACCCTATTCCAGCCAGTCTGTGGAATTGAGCTGAATATCTACCAGACCACTCTGAACACCCATGAAATCAGCCTGAGATGTAAGAAGATAGATCTGGATCACTACAAACAGAATATCACAGGCGTTTGGTTTCAAGGTACAAAAAAGTGAGCCGTGATTGTGCGGGCAGATATCAGAGGATAAATGGAAGGGGGAGGGAGCCGAGCCGTGGGGATCCTACCCTGCCAGTGAGCGATAGCCTCCCATGGTGGGGACATGGCAAAAACTTGCAGACCAGTAGCAATGGGGAAAGGATGTTAGGGCAACCCCCAAACTAACACCAGAGCGGTGGGGCTGCTCCTGCCAAGTGGGGGTGGCAGGTGGTTTTAGAAGCAAAAAGGGCAGGGACTTGCTCAGTGCCCAAACTGGAGGCAAAGACTGAGAGTGCTGCTGAGGGACGCACAACCCAGGATGCTTCAGTTTATAGCAGCACAGACAGAAACGGGGATAGTGTGGCCTGGACAGCTCACTGAAGAACAGACTGTGATCTCTCTGCTCTGAGGCGGAGGGTTGGAAATGGTCTCTTCTGCTCTGACTCTCAGAAGAGACGCGGAAGGCCGAGAGAGAACAAAAGCCCCCCAAAAAACGGTTTTCACTGAGCCCATCCCCCCCACAGGGGGCAGGGCAACTCTGCCCAAACAGGGTTGCCTGAAAAACAGTATGGCAGGGCCCTCCCCCAGAAGACAGGCTGGGAGAAAAAGAGGCCAGCAACCTTAAGGTCCCTAGAAAACATGTGCTTCTTGCTTGGCTTGTGGTCAATAATTTGGACTCTCTACATTCTCTCAACCACCCCTCAATAGAATGACTAGTAGGAGGAACCCCCAAAATAGGAAAGACTCAGAGACTATGACTTATGCCACAGATTTACAAATGGATTCAGATATAACCAAAATGTTGGAGATGGAATTCAGGCTAGCAATTGTGAAGACAATCGATAGAATGGAGAAATCAATGTCAACATAGAGTCTCTAAGGGCAGAAATGAAAGCTGAATTGGCAGAACGTAAAAATGCTATTAATGGTGTCCAATCTAATCTAGATAATCTAACAGCTAAACTAAGGTAAACGAGGCAGAAGAATGAATTAGTGACCTAGAAGACCAATACATACACAAAAAGGGAAACGAGGAGGCCAGGGAAAAACAACTCAAAATCCATGGAAATAGAATCAGAGAAATAAGTGACACCATGAACAGTTCCAATGTCAGCATTATTGGAATCCCGGAGGGAGTGGAGAGAGAGAGAAAACTAAAAGATATATTTGAGCAAATCGTAGCTGGGAACTTCCTTAATCTGGGGAATGAAACAAACATTCATGTCCTAGAGGCAGAGAGGACCCCTCATAAGATCAAGGAAAACAGGCCAACACCCCGGCATGTAATAATAAAACGCAAATCTTAGAAGCAAGGAAACCATCTTAAGGGCAGTTAGGGGGAAGAGATTCCTTACGTACAGAGGGAGGAACATCAGAATAATGTCAGACTTATCCACAGAGACCTGGCAAGACATATTCAGGGTACTAAATGAGAAGAATATGCAGCCAAGAATACTTTATCTGGCAAGGCTGTCATTTAGAATGGATGGAGAGGTGCAGAGCTTCCAAGACCAGCAGAAACTGAAAGAATATGTGACCACTAAGCCGACTCTGCAAGAATTTTTTTTTTCCTGCAAGAAATATTAAGGGGGGTTCTATAAAAGGAGAAAAAAACCCAGGAGTGATATAAAAAAGAAATTTACAGGGACAATCTATAAAAACAAGGTCTTCATGGGCAACATGATGACAATAAATTCATATCTTTCAATAATCATTCTCAACGTGAACGGCGTAAATGCTCCCATAAAATGGCACAGGGTTGCAGATTGGATAAAAAGACTTACCCATCCATATGCTGTCTACAAGAGACTCATTTTGAACCTAAAGATACATCCAGACTGAAAGTGAAGGGATGGAGATCCATCTCCCACACCAACAGACCTCAAAAGAAAGCTGGGGTAGCAATTCTTATATCAGACAAATTAGAATTTAAACTAAAGACTGTAGTTATACAGATGAACACTATATCATTCTTAAATGGCCTATCCAACAAAAAGATCTAACAATTGTAAATATCTACACCCCCAACATGGGAGTAGCCTTCTACATAAGCCAACTGTTAACCAAAATAAAGAATCGAATTGATAACAATGTGTTAATTATAGGAGACCTCAATACTCCACTCTTAGCGATAGACAAATCATCTAAGCAGAAAATCAACAAAGTCCTTTGAAGGATGCACTGGACCAGATGGACCTCATAGATATATACAGAACATTCCACTTTAAAACAACAGAATGCTCATTCTTCTCGAACACACATGGAACTTTCTCCAGAATAGACCACATACTGGGTCATAAATCAGGTCTCAACTGACACCAAAAGATTGAGATTATTCCCTGCATCTTCTCAGACGATAATGTTTTAAAACTGGAACTCAATCACAAGAAAATTTGACAGAAATTCAAACACTTGGAAGCTAAAGACCACCCTGCTCAGGAATGTTTGAGTCAGGGGGCGCCTGGGTGGCTCAGTCATTAAGCGTCTGCCTTTGGCTCAGGTCGTGGTCCCAGGGTCCTGGGATCAAGTCCCACATTGGGCTCCCTGCTTGGCGGGAAGCCTGCTTCTCCCTCTCCCACTCCCCCTGCTTGTGTTCCCTCTCTCGCTATCTCTCTCTCTGTCAAATAAATCAATAAAATCTTAAAAAGAAAGAATGTTTGGGGTCAACCAGGAAATCAAAGAAGAACTTAAACAATTCATGGAAACAAATAAGAATGAAAACACATCAGTCCAAAACCATGGGATACTTCAAAGGCGGTCCTAAGGGGGAAATACATAGCCATCAAAATCTCAATAAAAAAAAAAAAACAAACAGAAAAATCCTGAATTCACCAACTAACTCTACACTTTAAAGAACTAGAGAAAAAGCAAAAAACAATGCCTAAGCCATGCATTAAAAGAGAACTAATTAAGATTAGATCAAAGATCAATAAATTAGAAACCAGAAACACAGTAGATCAGATCAATGAAATTAGAAGTTGGTTCTTTGAAAGAATTAATAAGATCGATAAACCACTGGCCAGACTTATCCAAAAGAAAAGAGAAAGGACCCAAATTAATAAACTTATGAATGAAAGGGGAGAAATCACGACTAACACCAAGGAAATAGAAACAACTGTTAGAAATTATTATCAACAACTAATGCCAATAAACTGAGAAACTTGGATGAAATGGATGCCTTCCTGGAAACGTATAAACTCCCAAGACTGAAACAGGAAGAAATTGACAACCTGAACAGGCCAACAACCAGGAACGAAATTGAAGCAGTGATCAAAAACCTCCCAAAAAACAAGAGTCAAGGGTCTGATGGATTCCCTGGGGAATTCTACCAAACATTCAAGGAAGAAATAATACCTATTCTACTGAAGCTGTTTCAAAAAATAGAAATAGAAGGAAAGCTTCCAGACTCATTCTATGAGGCCAGCATTACCTTAATCCCCAAACCAGGCAAACACCCCATCAAAAAGGGGTTTTCATTTCAGACCTACATCGCTGATAAATATGGATTCCAAAATCCTCAACAAAATGCTAATTAATAGGATCCAACAATACATTAAAAGGATCATCCACCATGATCAAGTGGGATTTATCCCTGGGATGCAAGAGTGGTTCAACATTTGCAAATCAAACGATGTGATAGAACACATCAATAAGAGGAGAGAGAAGAACAATATGGTCCTCTCAATTGATGCAGAAAAAGCATTTGACAAAATACAGCATCCTTTCCTGATTAAAACTCTTCAGAGTATAGGGTTAGAGGGAATATTCCTCAAGTTCATAAAATCCATCTATGAAAAACCCACAGCGAATTTCATCCTTAATGGGGAAAAGATGAGAACCTTTCCCTTACGATTGGGAACACGTCAAGGATGCCTACTCTCACTACTATTGTTCAAAATAGTACTAGAAGTCCTAGCCACAGAAATCAGACAACAACAAAAAATAAATATATTCAAATTGGCAAAGAAGAAGTAAAGTTCTCTCTCTTCACAAATGACATGATAATTTATGCAGAAAACCCAAAAGACTCCACCCCCAAATTACTAGAACTCATGTAGCAATTTAGTAATGTGGCAGGATACAAAATCAATGCACAGAAATCAGTTGCTTTCTTATACACTAACAATGTAACTGTAGAAAGAGAAATATAGAGAATTGATTCCATTTACAATAGCACCAAAAGCCAGTAGATACCTTGGAATAAACCTAATCAAAATGGTAAATGATTTATACTCTTGGAACTACAGAACACTCATGAAAGAACTTGAAGAAGACACAAAAAGATGGAAAAACTTTCCATGCTCATGGATCGGAATAAACATTGTTAAAATGTCTATGCTACCCAGAGCAATCTATACCTTCAATGCCATACCAATCAAAATTCCAATGACAATTCTCAAAGTGCTGGAACAAACAATGCTAAAATTTGTATGGAATCAGAAAAGACCCCAAATCGCTCAGGAAATGTTGAAAAGAAAAACAAAGCTGGGGGCATCACGTTGCCTGATTTCAAGCTATTTTACAAAGCTGTGGTCACCAAGACAGCATGGTACTGGCAGAAAAACAGACATAGAGACCAATGGAACAGAATAGAGAACCCAGATATGGACCCTCAATGCTATGGTCAAATAATCTTTGACAAAGCAGGAAAAAACATGCAATGGAAAAAAGACAATCTCTTCAATAAATGGTGCTGGGAAAATTGGACAGCCACATACAGAAGAATGAAACTCGACCATTCCCTAACACCATACACAAAGATAAACTCAAAATGGATGAAAGACTTCAATGTGAGACAGGAATCCACCACAATCATAGAGGAGAACATAGGCAGTAACCTCTTGGACATCAGCCACAGCAACTTCTTTCAAGATACATCTCCAAATCCTAGTGAAACAAAAGCAAAAATGAATTTTGGGGACTTCATCAAGATATAAAGCTTCTGCACAGCAAAGGAAACAGTCAACAAAACTAAGAGGCAACCCACAGAATAGGAGGAGTTATTTGCAAATGACAGTACAGATAAACAGCTGGTATCCAAGATCTATAAATAACTTCTCAAACTCAACACCCAAAAAACAAATAATCAAGTCAAAAAAAAAATGGGCAGAAGACATGAACAGACACTTCACCAATGAAGACATACAAATGGCTAACAGACACATGAAAAAATGTTCATCATCATTAGCCATCAGGGAAATTCAAATCAAAACCACATTCAGATACCACCTTACACAAATTAGAATGGCAAAAATGGACAGGGCAAGAAACAACAAATGTTGGAGAGGTTGTGGAGAAAGGGGAACCCTCTTACACTGTTGGTGTGAATGTAAATTGGTACAGCCACTTTGGAAAACAGTGAGGAGGTTCCTCAAAAATTAAAAATAAAGCTACCCTATGACCCATCAATTGCACTCCTGGGTATTTACCCCAAAGACAAAGATGTAGTGAAATGAAGGACCATATGCACCACAATGTTCATAGCAGCAAAGTCTGCAATAGCCAAACCGTGGAAAGAGCCGAGATACCCTACAATAAATGAATGGATAAAGAAGATGTAGTCCATATATGCAATGGAATATTATTCAGCCATCAGAAAGAATGAATACCCAACTTTTACATCAACACGGATGGGATTGGAGGAGATTATGCTAAGTGAAATAAGTCAAGCAGAGAAAGTCAATTATCATATGGTTTCACTTATTTGTGGAACACAGGGAATAGCATGGAGGACATTAGGAGAAGGAAAGGTAAAATGAAGGGGAGGGAATCAGAAGGAGAGATGAACCATGAGAGACTATGGACTCTGAGAAACAAACTGAGGGTTTTAGAGGGAAGGGGGGTGGGGGGTTGGGCTAGCCCTGTGATGGGTATTAAGGAGGGCACGTACTGCATGGAGCACTGGGTGTTGTAAGAAAACAATGAATCGTGGATCACTTCATTGAAAACTGGTGATGTATTATATGGTGCATAACATGACATAATAAAATAAAATTTTAAAAAGTCAATAAACAAAACCAAGAAAAACCTAAAACAAGCAATAAAAAAAGGAAGAAAGGAAAAATCTTATTTCCAAAAACTGATTTCTAAAAGTTGCCACATTACATTATTAAAAATGTCCAGTCTTAAACAAAATATTGCAAAGCATACAAAATCAGACCCATCCATTCATAGGAAATTAAAAAAGGATATAAACAGAAGCTATTTCTGAAAAAACACAGTCATTGGATTAATGGACAAAGGCTATTATCACCTACCTTAAACATACTCAAACAGCTAAAGGAAACCATGCACAAGGAAAAACAAAAAAACACATAGAAGAAAAATGTCTCATCAAATTGAAAATACCAATAAAGAAATAAAAATTATAAACAGGAACCAACTGAAATATAAACATCAACCAAATTGAAACTGAAAAATGTAACCGCTAAAGTGAAAAAAAAAATACTGGAAATCTCTGACAATTTGAGTATACAGAAGAAACAATCAGTGAACTTGAAGACACACCAATTGAGATTATCCAGTCTGAAGGAACAGAAATGATAATGAAAAATAAATAAACAAAATGAGCCTAAGAGACCTGTAGGACATCATCACATATACCAACTTACACATAATGGGAGTCCCAGAAGGAGCAGACAGAAAGAGGCAGAAAGAATATTTGAATAAATAATGGCCAAAAAATAAAAAACCTTTCCAAATTTTAATGAACTATTTGAGTCTACATATCCTAGAAGCTCAAAAAATTCCAAGATAAACATAAAGTGATCCACACTGAGATATATTATAGTCAAATATTTGAAAGACAGAACAAATAGAGAATCTTGAAAGCAGAGAGTTGTGTGATGTATCACTCAAAAGATATTCTCAATAAAATTAATAATAAGATTCTCAGTAAGTTTATTCTGAAGATAATTTCTCTTTGGAAAACCATGGATAATAGAAGGCAGTGGCATGACATATCTTAAGTGGTGAAAGAAAAAGCTGTCAATCAAGAATTTTACATCTAGCAAAACTATCATTCAAAAAATGAAGGAAAAAAATGAATAATTTATCCTGCTTTGGTGTCAGGATGGTACTGTCTTCATGGAATGATATTGAATGTGCTCCCTCTATTCCATTATTTGTAAGATTTTGATAAAGATTGTCATTAATTATTTTTTTAAATGTTTGTTAGAATTTGCCAATTAAGCCATGTGGTCTTGGGCTTTTCTGTGCTGGGAGATTTTTGATTCCTAATTCAGCTTTAATTCTTCTTATTGGTCAAAGAAGATTTCCTATTTTGGGGCGCCTGGGTGGCTCAGTCATTAAGCGTCTGCCTTTGGCTCAGGTCATGGTCCCAGTGTCCTGGCATTGAGCCCCACATCAGGTTCCCTGCTTGGGCGGGAAGCCTGCTTCTCCCTCTCCCACTCACCCTGCTTGTGTTCCCTCTCTCATTGTGTCTCTCTCTGTCAAATAAATAAAATAAAATCTTTAAAAAACTAATATTTCCTATTTCTTGGATTTAAGATTAATGATTCAATCATGGTAATTTGTGTATTTTTAGGAATTATCTGTTTTTTTCCCCTAAGTTACCTGATTTGTTAGTATATAAGTGTTTATAGTAATCTGTTATCACACTATGTACTTCTGTGGTTTTCTGTTGTATTGGTTTCCATTTCTCATTTTGGTTTTTGAGTCTTCTCTCTCCTTTTTTTTTTCCTTAGTTAATGTAGTTAAAGCATGGGCAATTTTTGTTTTGTTTTGTTTTTGTTTTTGTGGAAAAACTGGCCATTACTTTCAATCTTATGTTATTTTTTATTCTTACCTACATTTTATTTATTTTGTGATTTTTCTTTGTTGTTTCCTTCCTTTACTATTTCAGCTGAGTTACTTCTTTTTCTACTTCCCTGTGGTGTAATGTTAAGTTTTTTATTAGAACTTTTTTATTTTTTTATTTTTTTTTAAGATTTTATTTATTTATTTGACAGAAAGACAGCAAGAGAGGGAAAACAAGCAGGGAAGGTGGGAGTGGGAGAATCAGGCTTCATGCTGAGCAGGGAGACTGATACAGGACTTGATCCCAGGACCCCTGAACCATGACCTGAGCCGAAAGCAGACACTTAACCAACTGAGCCACCCAGGAGCCCCTATTTGAACTTTTTAAAATATTTATTTATTTATTTGAGAGAGAAAGAGAGGAAGGAGGGGCAGAGGGAGAGAATTTTCAAGCAGACTCCCTTCTGAGCACAGAGCCTGACTTGGAGCTCAATCTCCTATGAGCTCATGACCTGAGCCAAAACCAACCAACTGAGCCATCCAAGTGTCCCTGAACTTTTTTTTCCTAACACAAGCACTTATAGTATAAATTTCACTCTAATATCTGCTTTTGCTGCATTCCATAGGTTTTGGAATATTGTGTTTATCTTTTGTTTTGAAACATATTTTGATTTTCCATTTGATTTCTTATTTGGCCCGTTGCTTGTGCAGTGGTGTGTTGTTTAATATTTACATATTAAATATTTAATACTTACATTATAGATTTTCCAGCTTTGTTTTATTATTCATTTTGTTTTGTTCCATTGTGGTTGAAGAATATACTTGATATAATTTCAGTCTTTTCAAATTTATAATATTTGTTACATCATTTTTATGTGATTTAACCAGGGGATTCTTCTGTGTGTACTGGAGGAAAATGTGTATCCTACTTTTCTTGGATGGAATGTTTTATATACATCTTTTAGAACGTATGATGAAGTATGCTTCAAGTAAAAATATTCTTGTTGAGAAAAGTATAATAACTTTAACTGAGGGTACTTCTTTTAAATAAAGCATAACAGAGGGGAAGTGGTTGGGGGGGATGGGTGAAGGGGATTAAGAGTACACTTATCATGATGAGCACTGAGTAATGATATATAAGACTGTTGAATCACTATATTGTACACCTGAAACTAATATAACACGGTATGTTAACTATACTGGAATTAAAATAAAAAAACTTAATGAAATAAAAAAATGAATAAATTTATTACTATATAAATAAAAGCTGAGAGAATTTGTTACAAGTAAACCTGTCCTATAAGAAATTCTGAAAGGAGTTCTTAGGGCTGAAAAGAAAAGGTACTATACAGTAATTAAAAATTATACTAAGAAATGTTAAAAATGTTAAATGTAACTGTATAGATAAATATAAAAGCCAGTATTCCTGCATTATTGGTTTAAATCTTTCTTTTTTCTGTCTTAAGACACAGATGAATATAACAATTATAAACCTATGCTAATTGACACACAATGTATAAAGATTTAATCTGTAACAAAAACAACATAAAAAATGAAGAGATGGAGATATAAACTAGAAGAGTTATTGTATACTACTTTTAAAACTAGGTTGATATTTGAACTTCAATGTACTAAAGTTAAGATGTTAATTGTAATCCCCAGGGTAACTACTAAGAAAAAAATACAGAAAAAGAGGGAGAAGGTAATCAAAATATTAAACTTGAAAAAAAAAGTCACATTGAAAGCAGTAACAAATTGTGGAACAACAACAATGAAAAAGACAAGACATTTTGAAACCAAATAGAAAAATAATAGTAGTAAGTCCTTCCTAATCAACAATTAATTTAAACATAAGTGATAATTCATTAATTGAATAAAAAGTAAAAAGTAATTATTTTAAATATAAATTAAAAACTTTAATTAGATAGATCAAGGAAAGGCAATAGAAGAGTCTAATCACTGCAGTCAGAAATAAACATGGGGCCATTACACAAATAAAAAGGATTATAAGAGAATACTATGAACAATTCCACACTAATTAGATAATACAAATGAAACAAATTCTTAGTAACAAACTATCAAAAATGACTCAAGAAGAAAGAGAAAAAAAGAAGAGAAAATATGAATAAACCTTAAAAGAAAGTAAAGAGAATCAGGAATCAAAACTTCCCACAATAATAAAGGAAGAAAGAAAATAACACCACAGGGCCAGATGGCTTCACTAATGAATTCTACCAAACATTTGAAAAAGAGCACTAATCATTTTAAACCTATTTCAAAACATAGAAGTGGAAAGAACACTTCATAACTCATAGTCTAAGGCCATCATTATACTGATACAAAAGCCAAATAAAGACAACATAAGAAAAGACAACTATAGACAAATACCCTTTGTGAATATATATGCAAAAATCTTCACCAAAATTCTGACAAACCAAATCTACCAGCATATAAAGAGCATTATACACCATGACTAGTGGGATTTACCCCAAGATTATAAGGTCTGTTCAACATAAGATAGTCAGTTAATGTAATAAACCACAGTAATAGAATAAAGAAAAATTAAAACAATGATGACCACAATCAATGCAGAGAAATATTTGACAAAATCCAACGTGGTTTTGTGACAAAAACATTCAGCAAATTAGAACTAGAAGGGAATTTCCTAAACTTGTAAAAGAACCTTTTTAAAAAACTCACACCTAACATTATAATTCAGTTGTGAAAGACTGAAATCTTTCCCTCAAAGATCAGAAACAAGGACAAGGATTCTTGCTTTTATCACTTCTATTCAAAATTGCACTTGAAGTTCTAGTCAGAGAAATTGTGTAAGGAAAAAAATCCAAATTGGAAATAAAGAAGTAAAATTATCTCCATTCTCACATGACATAATCTTATACATACAAAATCTTAAGGAATCCACAAGAAAACTGATTAGATCTAATAAAGGAATTGACCAAAGTTGTAGAATACAATATCAGCATGCAAAAATCACTTGCATTTCTATACAACATCAATGAACAGAAATTAAAATTAAACCATGTGTATTTACAAGAGCATTAAAAATATTAAAATACCAATAAATGAAAAGGTACACCATATTCATGGGTTGTAAGACTTAATATTTTTAAGATGGCAATATATCCTAAAGCATCTACGGATTAAATGAAATCCTTATCAAAATCTCAGTACCACTTTTTACAAAAATGGGAAATCTGATCCTAGTCATATGGAATTGCAAGAGACACTGAATAGTTAAAACAGTCTTGAAAGAGAAGAACAAATTTGGAGGACTCATACTTTCCAATTTGCAAATGTAATGCAAATCTACGGTGATCAAAACAAGTGTGATATTGACATGTGGATATACACGTAGATCAGTGGCATGGAGTTGAGAGTTCAGAAATAAAACTCTTTGCCTCTGATCAATTTATATTTGACAAAGGTGCCAAGACATTCAATAAGAAAAAAAAATAGTCTCTTCAACAAATGGTACTGGGAAATGTACTAGTCAAATATAAAAGAATGAAGTTAAACTTCTACTATATATACTCTATATTGTATAGTACTATACTATATACTAGTATTATAACTACTATATATATAAAAACTTCTTATATAGGGCGCCTGGGTGGCTCAGATGGTTAAGCGTCTGCCTTCGGCTCAGGTCATGATCCCAGAGTCCTGGGATTGAGTCCCGCATCGGGCTCCCTGCTCCTTGGGAGCCTGCTTCTCCATCTGCCTCTCTCTCTCTCTGTCTCTCATGAATAAATAAATAAAATCTTTAAAAAAAATTAAAAAAAATAAAATAAAAACTTCTTATATATACATATATATATACTTACATATACTTATATATATATATAAGCTTCTACCTCATGATATATATATATACACATATATATATAAAATATATAAAAGCTAATTCAAAATTAATCAAAGACCTAAATTTAAGAGTTAAATGGACAATAAACACATGAAGTAACGCTCAATATCATTAGCCGTCAGGGAAATGCAAATCAGAACCACAATAAGAAGCTAATTTATACCCATTGGATGGCTATATTTAAAAATAGGAAAATGTGGAATAAATGAAACCTTCATATATTGCTGGTTGGAATGTAAAATGGTATAGCTGCCATGGAGAATAGTTTGTCCCTCTAAAGGTTTTACATAGAATTCTATATGATCCAGACATTCAACTCATATTATATACCAAAAACAATGGAAAACAGATGTCCAAGCAAAAACACTCATCTATGATTATCCATAGCAGCATATTTACAATAGCCAAAAGATAAAAACAACCTGAATGCCATAGACTGATGAATGGATAAACATGTGGTATAGACATACAATGGAATATGATTTGGCCATAACAATGAATTAAATGCTACAACATAGATGAACTTTGAAAATATTATGGCAAATGAATGCAGCCAGACACAAAAGTCACATATTGTATAATTCCACTGATATGACATATCCAGAATAAGTAAATGCATACAGACAGAAAATAGATTAAGTGATTGTCAGGGCTGGGGAATGAGAAGAATGGAGAGTGACCACTTAATGGTTTTGAGTTTTCCTTTTGGATCATAAAAAATGTTTTGGAACTAGATAAAGGTAATTGTTGCCCAACAATTTGAATATACTAAATGCCTTTGAATTGTACATATTAGAATAATTGATTTTATAGTATATAATAATTTTTAGACAAATTTAAAAAACTTATTATTGGGCTCCACCCAAGGCTATTTAAATCATAATACCTGGGCCACATCTTAATTAAAAAAAATAAAACTAAGCAGTTTACCAAGTAATTCTAAATGTACAGCCATAGTTAATAACCACTTTGACTAAAAGAGCTGAGAAAAAAACTGGGTTTTTACATGACATCCATAGGTGATTGTAAAGCTGACCTGCAATTAATTGCTTATCATCCCAACCTGAGGATTTTTTCCATATGAGGAGAAATTACATTAAAACAAACATTGTAACATCAAAAACTAATGATGTAATGTATGGTGATTAACATAACAATAAAAAATTTTTTAAAATAAAACAAATATTGTAGCGGCTCCTGGGTGGCTCAGTCGGTTAAGTGTCTGCCTTTGGCTCAGGTCATGATCCCAGGGTCCTGGGATAGAGCCCCACATCAGGCTCCCTGCTCAGCAGGAAGCCTGCTTCTCCCTCTCCCATTCCCCTGCTTGTGTTCCCTCTCTCATTGTCTCTCTCTCTGTGTCAAATAAATAAATAAAATCTTTAAAAAAAATTCCAATACAGGAAGTTAAAAACAAAATAGTACTTTAAGCCGTGTTCTCCTTTGAAGAGCATAGTGTAAAGAGATACAGGCAAGATGGCAGAAGAGTAGGGGACCTCAGTTCATCTGGTCCTTTGAATTTAGTTGGATATCTATCAAACCATTCTGAACATCCATGAAGTCAGCCTGAGATGTAAGAAAATATATCTGGAACTCTACAAGTAGAAAAGTGATTGCTTTTTGCAGGGTAGGAGATGCAGAAAGGTGAATCTGCAGGGAGATATTGGAAGATAAAAGGAGGGTGGAAGGAACCTCCTAAACCAGCTACCAGAAAGTGCTATAGCCCCAGAAGGCAAAATTAGAACCCTTAGAAATCTGCTCCAGTAAGAGACATCTCTTTCTTACCAAAAGGGGCTCAGGGGATGAAAAGGGCAGAATTCTAGGTGTGTCAGTGTGGTCTCAGCATCCCAGGAGTCACAGAATGGACGGGGGTGCCTGAGCCGGTAAATGGAGTGGGGTAACTGGTTATGGTCAGTGAGCCCAGGAGGGGACTCTCAGCTTGGGTCACCATAAACCTCAAGCCAGGCCAGTCAGGTGACCACTCTCCCCCTGAGCACCCTGAAATGAACTGGAAAACATGGGCTGTCTGTCATCCTCTGGGAGGGGCGAAACAGGTGTGCCCATTACAGGGCAATAGATCTCAGGGTGGGGGCCCCAGAAAGGAAAGTGGAGTGACACCCAGCCATCCCTGGGAGCAGCTGAGTGGGTATGTAGAAGAATCCGAGACTGCTCTCAGCCCCAGTACACACAAAGGGCAGTAACACCAGACCCTCAGACTCCTCCTGGGAAGATCGCAGTGGGCACACACCAAAGGAGTTTGCAGAGTTTGGCACACACAAAAGTGAAAAATGTATATCCAAGAGGGTTTATTGAAGAGGAGGGAATGTGATCTCCCAGCTCTAGGGCCGGAGATTAGGGCACGGCCATTCTGATCCTCTAAAGAGGTGCAGAAAGCCTCCAGGAAACAAAAGCCTCATAGAGAACCAATTTCCATTGAGCCCAGCTCCCTGGCAAGGGGTGGTGCTACTCCGCCCAGGCAAAGACAACTGAGAAGCAGCACAGCAGGACCCTCCCCCAGAAGACCAACTGGAAGAATAGGTGGACAACTAGTTTATGGATCCCACAAAACTGTAAAACTCCGGCTACAGGGTAAAATAGGATATTTATCTCGAGGTTTTTTTCTCACGATCCATTTAACTCTCACTCTAAGATTTTCCATTTCATTTTTTTTCTATTTTCCCAGCTGTCTTTTATTTTACCAACTGTTTTTATTTACATTTTAATGATATATGCTTCATTTGGGGGCTTTTTCACTCTATTCAATTTTATTTTTATATATATATATATGTTTTGCTTTCTTTGCAATTTTGGGATTTAGTGTCTTCTAACAGAGAGACAAAAATACACTCAGGAACAAGTAGATGATGATGCTTTGTCCACCCTGTGAGATTATAGTCTCTCCCCACCCCCCACTTTTTTTCTCTTTTTCTTTTTTGCTTTGGATTTGTTATCTTTTCTATTTTGGTTTCCGAACACTTCAGATTTCTCTAGTGTGTATTTTGCTTGGGTCATGGTTGATATTTTGGACCCTACTCACTCTTTCAGCCATTCCTTTCCGGGCAAAATTACTAGAAGGAAGAATTCACAATGAAAGAAAGAACCAGAGGTAATGTTCTCTGCCACAGATCTAATCAATAAGGATATAGGTAAGATGTCAAAGATGGAATTCAAGAGAGCAATTATAAAGTTAATAGCTGGGTTTAAAAAAAACCATAAAAGACAGTAGAGAATCTTAGTGCAGAAATGAGATCTAATCAGGTTGAACTTAAAAATGCTATAATTGCAATGCAGTCTAAATTGGATGCTCTAAGAGCTAGAGTGAATGAGGAGGAAGAGAGATTAAGTGATCTAGAAGTTAGGTTGATGGAAAGGAAGGAAGTTGAGGAAAAGAGAGAAAAACAAATCAGAGCCCATGAAGAAAGGATTTGAGAAATTAATGATGCCTTGAAATGAATGAATATCAGAATTATTGGTGTGCCTGAGGGTGAAAACAGAGAGAGAGAGAAGGCCAGAAAGTATATTTGAGCAAACCATGACTGAGACCATCCCTAATGTGGAGAAGGAAACAAGCATTAATATCCAAGAGGCAGAGAGGACCCTTCCCAAAATCAATAAAAATAGATCAACAATCCAACATATAACAGTGAAGCTCGCAGATTTTAGAGAAAAAGAGAGAATCATGAGAACAGCTTGAGACAGAAGGTTGCTTACCTACAAAAAAGGAATATCAGACTAAGATCAGACCTATCCACAGAAAACTGGCAGGCCAGAAAGGGGAAGCATGATACATTCAGGGAAATAAATGAGAAAAACATGCATCCAAGAATACTTTATATAGCAAGGCTCCCATTCAGAATGGAAGAAGACATAATTCCAGGACAGACAGAAAGGGAAAGAATACGTGACCACCAAGTAAGCCTTGCAAGAAATGTTAAGAGGGATCCTGTAAGCAAAGAGAGAGCCCAACAGTAACAGACCAGAAAGAAGTAAAGACGGTCTACAGAAACAGGGACTTTACAGGCAATACAGTGGCACTAAATGCATATCTTTCAATAGTTACTCTGAATGTAAATGAGTTAAATGCTCCAATCAAAAGACACAGAGTGTCAAATTGATTAAAGAAACAAGACCTATCCATACGCTATCTACAAGAGACCCATTTTAGACCTAAGTACACCTCCAGACTGAAAGTGAGGGGGTGGAGAACCATTTACCATGTTAATGGACTCAAAAGAAAGCTGAGGTAGCAATCCTCATATCTGACAAATTAGATTTTAAAAAAAGACTATCATAAGAGATGAAGAGGGACACTATATTATAATTAAAGGGTCTATCTAACAAGAGGGTCTAACATCTGTAAATGTTTATGCCTCCAACATGTGAGCAAACAGTTATATAGACTAATTAATAACCAAAATAAAGAAACACATCGATAATAATACAGTAATGGTAGGAGAATTCAACACCCCACTCACAGCAATGGACAGATCATCTAAGCAGAAGATCAACAAAGAAACAAGGGCTTTGAATGACACACTGGACTAGATGGACTTCACAGATATATACAGAATATTCCGTCCTAAAACAACAGAATACTCATTTTTCTCGAGTCCACGTGGAAATTTCTCCAGAATAGGTCACATACTGGGTCACAAATCAGGTCTTAACTGATACCAAAATATTGAGATTATTCCCTGCACATTTTCAGACCACAATGCTTTGAAATTTGAACTCAATCACAAGAAGACATTTGGAAGGAGTTTAAACACTTGGAGGTTAAAGAGCATCCTGCTAAAGAATGAATGGGTCAACCAGGAAATTGAAGAAGAATTTAAAAAATTCATGGAAACTAATGAGAATGAAAACACATCTGTTGAAAACCTTTGGGATACAGCAAAGGCAGTCCTAAGAGGGAAGTGTGTTACAATACAAGCCTCTCTCAAAAAATTTGAAAAATCTCAAAGGCAAAAACTGACCTTACACATAAAGGACCTGGAGAAAGAACAGCAAATAAAGCCTAAACCAAGCAGGAGAAGAGGAAATAATAAAGATTAGAGCAGAAATCAATGAAATAGAAACCAGAAGAACAGTAGAACAGATTAATGAAACTAGAAGCTGGTTCTTTGAAAGAATTAATAAGATCAATAAACCTCTGGCCAGACTTATCCAAAAGAAAAGAGAAAGGACCCACATTAATAAAATCATGAATGAAAGAGGAGAGATCACAATCAACAACAAAGAAATACAGAGAATTTTAAGAACATATTATGAGAAACTATATGCCAACAAATTAGGCAATCTGGAAGAAATGGATGCATTCCTGGAAATTTAAAAACTACCAAAACTGAAACAGGAAGAAGGAGAAAATCTGAGAAGACACGTAATCAGCAAGGAACTTGAATGAGTAATCAAAAGCCTCCCCAAAAAACAAGAGTCTGGGGCCAGATGGCTTCCCAGGGGAATTCTACCAAACATTTAAAGAACAATACCTATTCTACTGAAGTTGTTTCAAAAAATAGAAATGGAAGGAAAACTTCCAAACTCATTGTATGAGGCCAGCATTACCTTGATCCCAAGACCAGACAAAGACCCATCAAAAAGGAGAATTACAAACCAATATCTTTGATGAACATGGATGCCAAAATTCTCACCAAAATACTAGGCAATAGGTTCCAACAGTGCATTAAATGAATTATTCACAATGATCAAGTGGGTTTTATTCCTAGGATGCAAGGGTGGTTCAACATTTGCAAATCAATCAATGTGATAGATCACATTAATAAAAGAAAAGACAAGAACCATCTGATCCTCTCACTAGATGCAGAAAAAGCATTTGACAAAATATAGCATCTTTTCTTGGTTAAAACTCTCCAAGGTGTAATGATAGAAGGAACATACCTCAATATCCTGAAAGCCATCTAAAAAAGCCCACAGCAAATATCATTCTCAGTGGGGAAAAACTGAGAGCTTTTCCCTTAAGGTCAGGAACACGACAAGGATGCCCGCTTTCATCACTATTGTTCAACATAGTACTAGAAGTCCTAACCTTAGCAATCAGGAAAAAAAAAGAAAGAAAGAAAGAAAGAAAGAAAGAAAGAAAGAAAGAAAGAAAGAAAGAAAGAAAGAAAGAAAGAAAGAAAGAAAGAAAGAAAGAAAGAAAGAAAGAAAGAAAGAAAGAAAGAAAGAAAAGGCATCCAAATTGGTAAAGAAGTCGTGACATAATACTTTATGTGGGAAACCCAAAAGACACCACCCCAAAATTGCTAGAACTCATACAGCAATTCAGCAATGTGGCAGGATACAGAATCAATGCTCAGAAATCAGTTGCATTTATATACACTAACAATGTGACTGGAGAAAGAGAAATTAAGGAATCGATCCCATTTACAATTGCACCAAAAACCATTAGATACCTAAGAATAAACCTAACCAAAGAGGTAAAGGATCTGTATTTTGAAAACTACAGAAGACTTAGGAAAGAAATTGAGGAAGACATAAAGAGATGGAAAAATATTTCATGATCATGGATTGGAAAAATAAACATTGTTAAAATGTTTATGCCGGGGTCACCTGGGTGACTCAGTCATTAAGCAGCTGCCTTCGGCTCAGGTCATGATCCCAGGGTCCTGGGATCGAGCCCTGCATCGGACTCCCTGCTCCATGGGAAGTCTGCTTCTCCCTCTCCCACTCCCCCTGCTTGTGTTCCCTCTCTCACTGTGTCTCTCTCTGTCAAATAAATAAATAAAATCTTTAAAAAAAGTTTATGCTGCCCAGAGCAATCTACACATTCGTTGTAATCCCTAACAAATTACTATCAACATTTTTCACAGAACTGGAACAAACAATCCTCAAATTTGTGTGGAACCAGAAAAGACCCTGAATAACCAGGGGAATGTTGAAAAAGATAACCAAAGTTGAGGGCATCACAATACCTGACTTCAAGCTATATTACCACGCTGAGATCATCAAGACAGCATGGTATTAGCACAAAAACAGACACATAGATCAATGGAACAGAATAGAGAACCCAGAAATGGACCCTCAGGTCTATGGTCAACTAATCTTTGACAAACCAGGAAAGGATATCCAGTGGAAAAGAGACAGTCTCTTCAATAAATGGTGCTGGGAAATTGGACAGCCCAATGCAGAAGAATGGAACTGGACAATTCTATTACACCATACACAAAGATAAACTAAAAATGGATGAAAGACCTCAATGTCAGACAGGAATCCATCAAAATCCCAGAAGAGAATACAGGCAGTAACCTCTTCGACCTTGGCTGCAACAACTTCTTACAAGACACGTCTCTAAAGGCAAGGGAAACAAAAGCAAAAATGAACTTTTGGGACTTAATCAAGATAAAAAGCTTCTGCACAGCAAAGGATACAGTCAGCTAAACTAAAAGGCAACCTACGGAATGGGAGAAGATATTTGCAAATGACATATCAGATAAAGGGCTGGTATCCAAGATCTACAAATAACTTATCCAGCTCAACACCCAAAAAACAAATAATCCAGTCAAGGAATGGGCAGAAGACATGAACAGACATTTCTCCAAAGAAGATATACAAATGGCCAATAGATACATTAAAAAAATGCTCTGTATCACTTGTCATCAGGGAAATACTAATCAAAACCACAATGAGATACCATCTTATACCAGTTAGAATGGCTAAAATTAACAAGACAGGCAACAACAAATGTTGATGAAGATGTGGAGAAAGGGGAACCCTCTTACACTGTTGGTGGGAATGCAAGCTGGTGCAGCCACTCTGGAAAACAATATGGAGGTTCCTCAAGAAGTTAAAAATAAAGCTACCCTATGACCCAGCAATTGCACTACTAGGCATTTACCCCCAAAATACAGATGTAGTGAAAAGAAGGGGCACCTGTACCCCAATGTTCATAACAACAATGCTCACAATAGCCAAACTTTGGAAGGAGCCAAGATGTCCTTCAATAGATGAATGGATAAAAAAGATGTGTTCATATATACATTGGAATATTACTCGGCCATCAAAAAGGATGAATACATACTATTTATATCCATGTGGATGGAACTGGAGGGTATTATATTAAGTGAAAAATTCAATCAGAGAAAGACATTTGTCATATGGTTTCACTCATGTGGAATACAAGATATAGTGCAGAGGATAATAGGGAAGGGGAGGGAAAACTGAATTGGAAGAAACAGAGAGGGAGAGAAACAATGAGAGTCTCTTGACTCTGGGAAACGAATTGAGAGTTGCAAAATGGAGGTCGGTAGGGAATGGGGTAACTTGGTGATTTGCTTTAAGGAGGGCACATGTTGTGATGAGCACTGGGTGTTATATGCGACTGATGAATCATTGAGCACTACATCAGAAACTAATGATGTATTATATGTTGGCTAATTGAATTTAAATTTTAAAAAAAAAGAGTATAGTGTAGGAAGATCTAGAGTTCACCTCCTACCACAAACACACTGAAGTTACAACTACATATAGAATAATTCCCTCCAAAAAAGACTTGAAGACTAGAAAAGTTCTTCCAGTACAATGGGGGGAACAACCACATTGAGATGGGTAGGGAAGGCAGAGAAGCAGTGTTGCAAGGACCCCACTCTCAGTGCAGAAACCCATAAGTATGAGGGATAGCACACATGCCCAGCTCCTCTCTGAGTAACAGGGGGTTCAATCCCTACATTGCACACTCTAGCTTATGGGACTTGCACTAGAATGGCAAGCCCCCAAAATAACTCATTTTGAAAACAAGTGGGGCTGATGTCTGGGAAACCCAGAAGATTGTAGGAAATAGAGACTCTACTCTTTAAGAGCTTGCACACATTCTCACTTGCTAAGAGATCTAAAACACAGGCAGTAGCTTGAGAAATGTCTGGGCAGTGTCTTTTTGTTGATTAGTCTCACCAGGGGACAGTGATCTGTTGAAGATCTCTCCAGGAACAGAAGTATTGGCAGACACCATTGTTTTTTTTACTTTCCTTATTCCTTGCGAGCCTGGCGCTTATGGGTGCAATCTCTGGCTTTCTTAATCTTCTTTGCTAGCATTGTTTCTTTGCCCCCAGCATTATCTTGTAGCCCCCACCCTGCTAGGCCTGATACAGAGGGTTGCCTTGGTCTGGACTTATTCACCATGGTCCCCACCACACAAGATCTGGTGGGCAGGTTTGCCCCAATTCAGCACTCCTCCACCAACAATGCTGCCCCACCAGCCCCAGGGGTGGGCTTGCCCTGACCCAGTGCTCTTCCACTGTGACACTGTCCTCTTCTTTCTCAGAAGGCATATGCTCTCAACACAAGGAACACTCCCCTCCCCCCATGAATACCTGGTACTTCTGGCTAAAATAAAAATATAAGAAAGCTCCAAACGGAACTTAGAGACCTGAAAAATACAATAATCAAACTTTAAAGTATACTATAGGGGATCAACATCAGATTGGATGAAGCAAAAGAACGGATCAGTAAGCTGGAAGAAAAAGCAATGGAAATCACCCAGGCAGAGCAGCAATAAAGAAAAAAAAAAGGTAAAGGTTCTTTAAGAGATCTCTGATTCAACATCAAGTGGAATAACATTCACAGTATATAGGTCTCAGAAGAAGAGAGAAAAGGGCCAGAAAATTTATTTAAACAAATAATGGCTAAAACTTTCCTAACCTGGGGAAGGAAAAGACATCCAGGTTCAGTAAGCCTCGAGAATTCCAAATAAAATGACCAAACAAATCTACACAAAGACACATTATAATTAGAATGGCAAAAGATAAAGATAAAGACAGAATCTTAAAAGCAGCAAGGGAAAAACAACTTCTTATGTACAGGGGAAACCCCATAACAAAATGAACAGACTTCTCAGCAGAAACTCTACAGGCCAGAAGAGAATAAAAAGACATACTCAAAGTGCTGAAATGAAAAAACTTCCAAACAAGAATTCTCTACCCAGCAAGGTTAACATTCAAAATTGAGAGATCAAGAGTTTCTCAGGTAAGCAAATGTTGAAGGAAATCATCACCATTAAACCAGCCTTACAAGAAATGTTAAAAGGACTTACTTGACCTGAAAAGAAATAGCCCTAAATAATAACAAATATATATATATATATATAAGTAAAAATCTCTCTGGAAAAGATAATTATACAGGAAAAATAGTATATCAGTCACTTATGAAGCAAGTAAAAAACAAAAGTAGTAAAATTAACTAAAGCTGCAGTAATTAGTCAAGGGATGCATAAAATAAAAGGGGTGGTGTAAAAATGTAAGATTTGGAATATGTTCAAATTTAAGTTGCTATCATCTTAAAAGAGACTATATATATATAGATAGATATGTATATATATATACATATATATATATATATGGCTATACGTGAACCTCATGATAACCACAAAGCAAAAACTCATAGTAAATACACAAAAGAACATGAAAAAAGAATCTAAACATAACACTAAAAAAAAATCTATCAAAATATAGAAGAAGAGTGAAGAAGAAGAAATGAACAGAGAGGAACTAGGAACACAGCCATACAACAATAAACAAAATAGCATTAAGTACATACTTGTCAATAATTGCTTTAAATATAAATGCACTAAACTCTTTAATAAAAAGCTATAGAGTGTCTATTTTTTTTAGTGTC
Source organism: Callorhinus ursinus (assembly GCF_003265705.2). NCBI lineage: Eukaryota > Metazoa > Chordata > Mammalia > Carnivora > Otariidae > Callorhinus > Callorhinus ursinus. The sequence continues at coordinate 4,596,477 of NW_027397102.1, read as the reverse complement.
TAAATGGTTTAAAAGAAAAAGTAAGAGTCCCCTATATGCTGTCTATGAGAGAATTACTTAAGAAGAAAGGACAGGGCGCCTGGGTGGCTCAGATGGTTAAGCGTCTGCCTTCGGCTCAGGTCATGATCCCAGGGTCTTGGGATCGAGTCCCGCATCGGGCTCCCTGCTCCTTGGGAACCTGCTTCTCCCTCTGCTTCTCTCTCTCTCTCTCTCCCTCTGTCTCTCATGAATAAATAAATAAAATATTAAAAAAAAGAAGAAAGGACACACAGACTGAAAGTGAAGGGATGAAAAAAGATATTTCATGCAAATAGAAACAAAAGGAAAGCTGGTGTAGCTGTACTCATATCAGACAAAATAGACTTTAAAACAAAGACTGTAATAAAAGACAAAGAAGGGTATTACATAATAATAAAAGAGACAATCCAGCAAAAATATATATCATTTATAAATATATATGCATCCAACATAGGAGCACCAAAATATATAAAGCAAACATTAAGGGAGAAAATTAACAGAAATACAATAATAGTAGGGGACTTTCACCCCACTTACACTAATGAATAGATCAACCAGACAGAAAAATCAATAAAGAAACATCAACCTTGAATGATACTGTCCAGATGGATTTAAAAGATGTATATAGAACATCTATCTCAAATCAGCAGAATACACATTCTTCTCAAGTGCACATGGGATATTCTTCATGATAGAAGTCTTGATAAATTTGAGAAGAATTAAATCATATCAAGCATATTCTTTGACCATAATGGTATGACAAAAAAATCAATTACAAATAAACTGAAAAAAAACACAAAAAGTGTAGATTAAACAACATGCAACTGAACAATCAAAGGGTCATTGAAGAAAGGAAAGAAGAAATTGAAACGTACCACGAAGAGATGAATGAAAACAGAAATACAACATACCAAATCTACAGAACATAGCAAAGTTAGTACTAAGTGGTAAGTTCATAGCAGTACAACCCTGCTTCAGGTAACAAACAATTAATTTCAAATAAATAATCTAACTTTATACTTCAAGGAACTACAAAAAGAAGAACAAATGAAGTAAAAGAAGGAAATAATATCAGAGTAGAAATAAATGAAATATAGACAAAAATAATAGAAATGATCATTGAAATCAATAACTTGTTCTTTGAAAAGATAAAATTTACAAGACTTTAAGTGGAATAATCATGGAATTAAGAGCAAAGATTCAAATAAAATCAAATGAAACAGAAGTTAAAACTGATACCACAAAAATGCAAAAGATTATGAGACCACAATGAACAAATATATGACAACAAATTGGAAAACCTAGAATAAATGGACAAATTCTGAGAAAAATAATCTTCCAAGACTGAATCATGAGAAAATAGAAAATCTGAATAGACCAATTATTAGTAAGAAGATTGAATCAAAACCTCCAAATAAAAGTGCAGAAACAGCTTCACTGGTGAATTCTACCAAACATTCAAAGATGATTTAATAGCTATCTTTCTCAAAGTCTTCCCAAAATTTGAAGAGGAAGGATTGCTTCAAACTCATTTTCTGAGGCCAGCATTATCCCAATAACAAAAGCAGACAAGGACTACACACACACACAAAGAAAATTATTGGCCAATATCCTTAATGAACATTGATGCAAAAATACTCAACAAAGTATTAGTCAAATGGATTCAACAATACCTTAAAAGGATCATATACCATGATTAAGTGGGACTTATTCAAGGGATGCAAGAATGGTTTAACATCTATAAATCAAACAACATGATACACTACACTAACAACATGAAGGATGAAAACCATATAATCATCTCAATAGAAACAGAAAAAGTATCTGACAAAATTCAACATCTTTTTATGATAAAAACTCTCAACAAACTGATATAGAATAGATGTACTTCAATATATAAAGGCTATATATGACAAACCCACAGCTAACATCATGCTCAGTGATGAGAATCTGAAAGCTTTTCCACTAAGGTCAGGAACAAAACAAGGATGTACACTCTTGTCACTTTTATTCAACATAATACTGGAAGTCCTAGCCACAGCAGTTAGATAAGAAAAAAGAAAAGAAAAGCATCCATTTCAGAAAAAGAATAAGTAAAACTTTCACTATTTGGAAAATGACATAATACTTATATAGAAAACCCTAAAGGATCTACAAAAAAACAAAACAAAACAAATACCTGTTAGGGCTGTTAGAATAAATTAATTCAGTAAAGTTTCATTATACAAAATCAATCTAAAGAAATGAGTGACATTTCTATGCATTAATAACAAACTATCAGAAAGAGAAATTAAGAAAACAATCCTATTTGCAATTGCATCAAAAAGAATAAAATACTGGGAATAAATTTAATCAATAAAGTGAAAGATCTATACACTGAAAACTATAAGACAATTGATGAAGGAAATTGAAGACACAAATACATGAAAAGATATTCCATGCTTGCAGATTAAAAAATCAATATTGTTAAAATATCCATGATGCCCAAAGCAATCTAGAGATTCAATACAATCCCTACTAAAATGTCAGTGGTGGGGCACCTGGGTGGCTCAGTCGTTAAATGTCTGCCTTGGGCTCGGGTCAGAAGCCTGCTTCTCCCTTTCCCACTCCCCCTGCTTGTGTTCTGTCTCTCCCTGTCTCTCTCTCTGTCAAATAAATAAATAAAATCTTTAAAAAATGTCAATGGCATTTGTCAAAGAATTAGAACAATAATTCTAAAATTTGTATGGAATCACAAAAAATTCTTAATAGCCAAAGTGGTCTTGAGAAAAAACAAAGCTGAATGTATCATTCTCCCTGACTTCAAACTACATTAAAAAGCTATAGTTATTGAAGCAGTATAGTACTGGAATAAAAGAAAACACACATATCAATGGAAAAAGATTGAATGCCTAGAAGTATATATATGTAATTTATGATGAAGAGACCAAGAACATACAATGGAGAAGAAAACAATCTGTTCAATAAATAGTGTTGGAAAAGTGGTCAGCTACATAAAAAATAATGAAACTAGATCACTCTTTTACACTCTATACAAAAATCAAGTCAAAATGGATAAAGACTTGAACATAAGACCTGAAACAATACAACTCCTAGAGGAAAACATAGGCAGTAACCTCCTTGACATTGGTCTTAGTGATGTTTTTGTGAATCTGACTCCAAAGTCAAGGGAAACAAAAGCAAAAATAAACATATAAGATTACAACAAACTAAAATTCATTTTGCACAACAAAGGAAGCCAACATCAAAACACAAAGGCAACCTACTAGAGGATATTTGCAAATCACATATCCAGCAAGTTTTCAATAGTCAAAATATGTAAAGAACTCATAAAACTTAAAAACAAACAAACAAAAAACAACCTGAGTAAAAATGGGCATAAGATCTGAATAGACATTTTCCAAAGAAGTCATACAGATGGCCAACAGGTACATGAAAGTATGTTCAACAGCACTAATCATTATGAAAATGCAAATTAAATGTGATTACAATGTGATATTACCTCATACCAGGTAGATTGGCTATCATCAAAAAGGCAAGAAATAACAACTCCTGGAGAGGATTTGGACACAAAAGAACCCTCATACACTGTTAGTGGGTTACAAACTGGTGCAGCCACTATGGAACACAGTATGGAGATTTTTCAGAAAGTTAAGAATAGAAATACCATATGATCCAACTATTCCACCACTCAGTATTTATCCAAAAAATATGAAAACACTAATTTATGTATGCACCCTAATGTTCATAGCAGCATTATTTACAACTTGAGGAAACAACTTAAATGGCCATCAGATAAATGGATAAAAAAAGATCTGTATATATATACACAATATAATACTACTCAGTTGTAAGAAATAAATCTTGCCATTTGCAATAACATGGATGGACCTTCAGGGTATTATGTTTGGTGAAATAAGCAGAAGGAGAAAGACAAAAACAGTATGATTTCACACATAAATGGAAGTTTAAAAAAAAATCACAACCAAACTAAACAAAACAATAACATCAAAAAACAAATAAATGGGGGGAAAAAACAAAATAAAAACAAACTCATAGACACAAAGCAGAGATTGGTGTTTATCAGAAGGGAAGGGATTTGAAGGGAGGCAAAATGGATGAAGGGGGTCAAATGTATGGTGATGGATGGTAACTAGAATTTTCGATGTGACTACTTTGTAATGAATACAGATGTCAATTTATAACATTGTACACCTGAAACATATAATGTTATATACCAATTTTATATCAATAAAAGAAATACTTGTGCTCCTTGGCACTGTTGAATTCATAATGTAATTCAACTCTATGAATATAAAGTCTCCTTCATTACTAGTGAAGAAATAAATTGTTCTGGCAAATACAGAGGGAGTTGTATGCACTTTATATGACAGCTGTTTATAGAATGTAAGAGAAATATTATAATTAGTACTTTCTAAGGCACTAATTTGTCAGAAATATGCCATTTCAACTCAATTATTCTCTCAAAGACAGGTAGAGCAGGATCTATACCCATCATTTTTCCTCCTGTATACAACAAGTATTTGTATTCATTCCTTATTTGAAAATCACAATGCACCAGAGACAGACCCATATGGGGTTCTCATTGCTCACTTCAGGGACAATTAGAAGTCCATTTAGCAGAATAATTTGTGTGACTAACTCACAGGCTCTGAAGTCTGCAAGCTTAATTTCATACCCTAGCTTACCAACTATTTTATATGTGATAATGACCAAGTCACTTGCCCTCTCTAATCTCTGGTTTCTTATCTTAAAACTTGTTATTAGGATAAAATAAGATTAAACTTTTAAAATACCTAGCAGAATTCGAAGATGGCAGCAGAGTAGGAGGTCCCTAGGCTTGCTTCATCCCACCAGTACAAATAGGTAACCATCAAGTCATTCTAAATACACCCAAAAAATGACCTGAAGACTGGCAGAACAAACTCCATAACTAAGGGTAGAGAAGAGGCCACATTGAAAAAGGTAGGAAGTACAGAGATGTAATATGGGAGGGAAACAGATTGTGGCTACTGTGATAGGAAGGGAGCCATGGTTATGAAGAAGGGCAAGGGAGAGAAAAACACACAGTGGAGTGAATTGGGAAAATGAATCTCCACAGGAATTGGCTTGGAAAGTGAGAGGGGGAAAAATTATGTAACTTCTGGCAACCCAGCAGGCCTTAAAGCCTGGAGTTTTAAAGGTCAGTGGACTTGGCTGGGTTGAGCCTAGAGGGCATTGGGGTTGCTCCTGGAGAGAAGGCAGGCAAACAACCTGAGGACACACAGTGTGGAAACAACAATCTGAAGAGCATATGAGATGCATAGTGGGGAGTTTACTTGCTTATTTCAGAGCATCTCCCAGAGAGGCAGCATTCCTGGAGGGACATCAAGAACAAAGGAACTGACCAATGCTATTTCCCTACCTGTCCCTCACCATAAGCATAGGGCCACCTGTGGGAACCAATCTGGCACCAATACTCACTACCTAACTTGCTTACACCAAGCTCCACCTACACCCCCCCCCCTTCATGATACAGTGGAAATACACTTTCCTGTCTCACTTGTCTCAGTCCTAAGAAGAATGGCTCAAAACCCTGCACACATCCCATATCCTGGCTTGGGAATTTGGCATAGGCTCAGTTCCAGTGGCATTGGTGACAGGTTTCATTTCACAGGTAGATCAGAGCACACTTAGTTAAAATGCACCACATTCAGGTGAGGAATGAAGCACTGCCCAAAACAGGTAAAGACAACATTTGCAGAAGACTGACCTGAAGGATAAAGAGACCAGGATAAAACAACACAGTACATGCAATACACATTGGACACACCCCTGGAAGCACCAGGCCCTGGGGAACAGGGGACATTACCCAAAAGGGCACTACAGAAGTACTTCTTCATAAGGCTGTTACCCTCAAGAGCAGGAGATATAGCACACTTTCCAAAAACAGGGAAACAGGTACAGAGACTTAGACAAAATGAGAAAACAGAGGAATTTGTCCCAAATGAAAGAATAGGACAAGGCCACAGTCAGAGATCTACCAAAATAGATATAAGTACATGCCTGATAGAGAATTGAAAGCAATGATTGTAAAGATACTCACTGGACTACAGAAAGGAGGGGAAGACATCCGTAAAACCCTTACCACAAAGATAAAGAATCACATAGTAGAGATAAAGCGTTCAATAAACAAAATAAGAAACATGCTTGATAGAATGAACAGCAGGCTGAAAGCAGAGGAATGCATTAAAGACCAAGAAGAGGGTGCCTGGGTGGCTCAGATGGTTAAGCGTCTGCCTTCGGCTCAGGTCATGATCCCAGGGTCCTGGGATCGAGTCCCGCATCGGGCTCCCTGCTCAGTGGGAAGCCTGCTTCTCCCTCTGCCTCTCTCTCTCTCTCTGTCTCTCATGAATAAAATAAAAATTTAAAAAAAAAATAAAAATAAATAAAGACCAAGAAGACAGTATTGGAAAGTAATCAACCTGAACAAAAGAGTTATGCAAAATGAAAATAAACTTAGGGAAATCAGCAACTACATCAAACGTAATAACATTCATATCATAGGAGTCCCAGAAGAAAATGATAGAGAAAAGGGGGCAGAAAATTTATTTGAAGATACACTAGCCGAAAACTTCCTTAATCCGGGGAAGGACAGAGATATCCAGATTCAGGAGTCACAGGAACCCCCAACAAAATCAACAAAAGCAGTTGCACACAAATATATATTGTAATAAAATTTCCAAAATACAATGATAAAGAAAAAAATTTTAAATAAGACAAAGGAAGGTAGTAACATACAAGGGAAACCCCATAAGACTAGCAGGGAACTTTTCAGCAGAAACTTTCCAAGACAGAAGGCAGAGGCATGAGATATTCAAAGTGCTGAAAGGGAAAAATAAGCAGGTAAGAATATTCTATGCACCAAAGCTATCATTCAGAATAGAAGGAGAAATAGTTTCCCCTACAAACAAAACTAAAGGAGTTCATGACCATAAACCAGCCCTGCAAGAAATATTAAAGGGGACTGTTTGACTGGAAAAGAGAGACCAAAAGTGACACTATGAAGATAGGAAACACAAAAGCTTTTAAATTAATATTTCTGTAAAAAATCAGTCAAGGAACTTACAAAATAAAAGGATGTAAAATATGACAACATATACCTAAAAGGTGGGGAAGAGAGGAGAAAAGAATGGGTTCAAACTTAAACAATAATCACCTTAATATAGACAGTTTTATGCAGAACAGGTTCCAAATAAACCTGAAGCTAACAATATATCAAAAAACACTAATATATAGGCAAAAAATAAAGAGAAAGAAATTCAAATATATCACCAAGGAAAATCAGCAAACTATGAAAGAGTGAAAGAATAGAAAGGATCAGAGAAAACCACAAAACTAGTAATAAAATGAAAATAAATACATATCTATCAATAATTACCTTGAATGTAAATGGATTAAATGCTCCAATCAAAAGATATATAGGGTGACAAACTGGATAAAAAACACAAGATCCATTTATACGCTATGTACAAGAGACTCATTTTAGAACTAAAGACACCTGCAAATTGAAAGTGAGGTGATGAAGAAACATCTATCATGCAAATTAATGTCAAAAGAAAGAGTAGCAGTACTTGCTTTGGACAAAGTAGGCTTTAAAACAAAGACTGTAACAAAAAATAAAGAAATACACTATATAATAAAGGGGACAATCAAACAGAAGATATAACAATTGTAAATATTTCTGCACCCAACATAGGAACACCCAAATACACAAAAAATTTAATAAACAAAGAAACTAATCAGCAAAAATAAAATAACAGTAGGAGACGTTAACACCCTACTTATATCAATGGATAAGTCCTCTAAACAGAACATCAACAGAAAGCAATGCCTTTGAATGACACACTAAAGCAGAATGATTTAACAGATATATTCAGAACATTCCATCCCAAAATAGCAGAATACACATTGTTTTTAATTGCACATGGAACTTTCTTTACAATACATCATATATTAGACCACAAAATAGGCCTCAACAAATTCAAGAAGGTCAAAATCATACCATGCATCTTTTCTGACCATGAGGCTATGAAACTAGAAGTCAACCACAAGAAAAAATCTGGATATACCACAAACACGTGGAGGTTAAATAACATGCTACTAAACAATGAATGGGTAAATCAAGAAGTAAAAGAAGAAATCAAAAAGTACATGGAAATAAATGAAAACTCAAACACAATGGTTCAAAACCTTTGGAACAAGGCAGAAGAAATTCTAAGAGGGAAGTTTATAGCAATACACAGCTACTTCAAGAAGTGAGAAAAATCTCAATTAAACCACCTAACCTTACACTTATAGGAGCTAAAAAGAGAACAACAAACACAACCTAAAACCATCAGAAAGAAGGAAATAATATTAGAGCAGAAATAAATGATATAGAAACTAAAACAAACAAACAAAACAAAACAACAACAACAAACACAATAGAACAGATCAATGAAACCAGGAGCTGGTTCTTTGATAAACTCAATAAAATTGATAAACCTCTAGCCAGGAAATCAAGAAAAAAGGGGAAAGGACTCAAATAAAATCACAACTGAGAGAGGAGAAATAACAACTAACACCACAGAAATACAATTATAAAAATTATTATTAAAAATTATATGCCAACAAATTGGAAAACCTAGAAGAAATGGATGAATTTCTAGAAACATATAAGCTACCAGAATACATAAAATATAAATATAAACTGAATATAATATATAAGCTGAAGCAGGAAGAATAAAAAATTTGAATAGATTGATTACCAGCAAGGAGATTTAATCAATAATCAAGAAATTCTCTAGGAACAAAAATCCAGGATCAAATGGCTTCACAGGAGATTTCTCCCAAACATTTAAAGAACAGTTAATACCTATACTTCTCAAACTATTCCACAAAATAGAAAAGGAAGGAAAACTTCCAAATTCTTTTTTGACAGCATTACCCTGATACCAAAACCAGGTAAAGACGCCACCAAAAAATAGAACTACGGGCCAATATCCATTATGAATATGGATCCAAAAATTCTCAGTAAAATCCTAGCAAACCAAATCCAAACATATATTTTAAAAAATCAGTCACCATGATCAAATGGGATTTTTTCCTAGACTGCAAGTGTGGCTCAATATTCACAAATCAGCTAATGGGATACACCACATTTATAAAAGAAATGGTAAAAACCATATGATCATTTCAGTAGAGGGAGAAAAAAAATCACAGTCTAACATCCATTCATGATAAAACCCCCAACAAAGTAGGTTTAGAAGGAACATACCTCAACATAATAAAGGCCATATATGAAAAAAAAAAAAAAACAAAGGTAATATCATCCTCAATGGGGAAAACTGAGAGCTTTTCATTTACAGTCAGGGACGAGACAGGGCAGTCCAGTCTCACCTCTGTTATTTGACATAGTCCTGGAAGTCCTAGACACAGCATCAGGCAACAAAAAGAAATAAAAGACATCCAAATTAGTAAGGAAGAAGTAAAACTTTCACTATTTGCAGATGACGTGATACTATATAAATAGAAAAACCAAAAGACTCCCCCCCAAAAAAAATGATTAAAAAAAATGCAGTGAAGTCTCAAGATACAAATCAATGTACAGAAATTTGTTGCATTTCTATACATTAATAAAAAAAAGCAGCAGAAAGAGAAATTAAGTAAACAATCCCATTTATAATTGCACCAAAAACAATAAGATACCTAGGAATAAATCTAATCAAAGAGGTAAAAGATCCTTATTCTGAAAACTATAGGACACTTATGAAAGAAATTGAAGATGACACAAAGAAATGGAAAAATAGTCCATGCTCATGGAACAAAAGAACAAACATTGTTAAAATTTCTATACTAACCAAAACAATCTACACATTTAATGCAGTCCCTATCAAAATACTACCAGCATTTTTCAAAGACCAGAACAAACAATTCTAAATTTGTACGGAGCCTCAAAAGACTCCAAATACTGACCAGCAAAGCAATGTTGAAAAAGAAAAGCAAAGCTGGAGGCATCACAATTCCAAGTGTCAAGTTATATTACAAAGCTGTAGTGATCAAAACAGTATGGTACTGGCACAAGAATAGACACATAGATCAATAGAATAGAATAGAGAACCCAGAAATGGACCCTCAAATCAATGGTCAACTAATCTTAACAAAACAGGAAAGAATATCCAATGGGATAAAAGATAGTATCTTCAATAAATGGTGTTGGGAAAACTGGACAGTAACATGCAAAAGAATGGAACTGGACCACTTTCTTACACCCTACACAAAAATAAATTCAAAATGCATGAAAGACCTAAATGTAAGACCTGAAACCATAAAAATGCTAGAGTAGAACACAGGCAGTACCCTCTTTGACATGGATCATAGCAACTTCTTTCTAGATGTGTCTCCTTAGGCAAAAGAAACAAAAGCAAAAATAAACTATTGGGACTTCATCAAAATAAAAATCTTCTGCAGAACAAAGAAAACAATCAACAAAACTAAAACATAACCCATGGAATGGGAGAGGATATTTGCAAATAACTTATCTAATAAACGGTTTTTATCCAAAAGATATAAAGAATTTATCAAGTTGAACTCCCCAAAAACAAATAATCCAGTAAAAAAATGGGCGGAGTCATGAACAGACATTTCTCCAAGGAAGGTATACAGATGGCTGGTAGACACATGATAGGTGTTCATCATCACTTACCATCAGGGATATGCAAATCAAAACTACAATGAGACATCACCTCACAGCTGTCGGAATGGCTAAAATCAACAGCACAAGAATTATTGGTGAGGATGTGGAGAAAAAGGAACCCTCATGCACTGTTGGTGGGAATGAAACTGGTGCAGTGACTGTGGAAAACAGTATGGAGTTTCTTCAAAACAGAAATAGAACTACCCTATGATCCAGCAATTGCACTTACAGGTATTTACACAAAGGATACCAAAAAAACCATCAATTCAAAGGGACACATGGTCCTCTATGTTTATATAATCAATATTCACAATTGCCAAATTATGGAAGCAGCCCAAGTGTCCATTGACTGGTGAAGGGATAAAGAAATTGTGGTATATGCACAATGGAATATTATTCAGCCATAAAAAGAATGCAATATTGGCATTTGTAGCAACACAGATGGAGCTAGAGAGTTAAACAAGACAAATACCATATGATTTCACTCATATGTGGAATTTAAGAAACAAAACAAATGAACAAAGGGAAAAAGAGTGAGACAGAGAGAGAAACCAAGAAACAGTTTTGTAATTATAGAGTTCCAGAAGGAAGGTTGTTGGGGGAGTGGGATAAATAGGTGATGGGGAGGGGCGCCTGGGTGGCTCAGTCGTTAAGCGTCTGCCTTCGGCTCAGGTCATGATCCCAAGGTCCTGGGATCGAGCCCCACATCGGGCTCCCTGCTCGGCGGGAAGCCTGATTCTCCTTCTCCTACTCCCCCTGCTTGTGTTCCCTCTCTCACTGTGTCTCTCTCTGTCAAATAAATAAATAAATAAAATCTTTAAAAAAATAGGTGATGGGGATTAATTATTGCACTTATGATGAGCACCAGGTGTTGTATGGAAGTGTTAAATCATTATGTTGTACACCTGAAACTAATAAAAAAACCTGTATGTTCAAAAAATATGGGGAGAAAATTAAAATAATAAAATAAAATACCTGGTAGAGCATCTGCCACCATATTAAGTACTCAGTAAAATTAAACTAATAATTTTACAAACATGAGATAGTTTGTAACCCTCCCAATCTATATTCCTTTGATACTCATGTCTAAAATGACTCTATCCTTACAACTCAAAGACTGTTGATTTATATTAAAATGGAATTGCCTCCAGGAGGGGGACATAGCATTAGTTATGCAGAATTACAAGTACAGAAGGTTGTGCTGTCAAAAAAAAACACATTATCCTATTAAGCTATTTTTCTGAAACAAGGCCTGCTCTTTCCAGGAGTAGTACATTTTGTCTGGAAAGCTTCCAAGAGGAGGAATTGCTTCTGTCTTAATAGAAATAAATGCCCTCTGCAGGAGTCATGCTAAGCTGTCCCTCTCATGAATCACAATATCTGTGCTTTCCACAAGTGGCAGTTGATTGTACCTCTTATCCATGTTGGCTCCAAGTCTCTCAAATACACTTTTCCCTCTCCTCAGGTGAGTAAATAGTAATGAATTCATTGTCCATCAGAAAGACTTCCTTAAGAGACGTTTTCTTATCATCAAATCCAAATATTGACTTTTCTTTCCAGTGTGCCTTTGAGTATAGAGAGTAACGCAAAACAATAATGGGATCTTTTGGTTCTTTTTAAACAAACTTGCTGGCATTGCAACCTCTCTGCCATTTGTCATAACAGAAAATAACATATAAGCCTAGGCAACAGGGTCCATAACCTCATTTCTTCTTATCCAATTTACTCACTTAACCAGAAACTCCAGGGAAGTGCATCTTACTTGTTGACTTTGGGTGGCTTTTCCTTTAGTTAAATCTTAGACCATTATCCCTGGCTAATTTACTATTAAGGCAGAATAGATAGAATTAATGAATCTGGCAACAAGTCCTCAGAGAATCAGATGAATAAAAATATGGCAACCATACTGTTAAGGAAAGAGATCTAATCTCTAGTTCCAGTTTCTTGTCAGGAATGATCTTATCCTTTATCCTGGGGACACAAAGCACCAAGAATGCCTGAAGAAATAAAATCCTCACCACATTTGTGTCTTCCACTTTTCTTTTCACTTACACAAGTAATACATGTTGATCGAGTCATTTGTTCACTTATTCATTTATCGAATATTGTTGAGCACTTAATATGTTCCATGCAGAGTGCTAGGTAGACACTAGAAATACAGTGGTGAGCAAGAGACATAGCCCCTACCATCAAGGAGCTTACAGATTAGTGAAGTATAGAGGAATAAAATAAATTTATATTTGATTGTAATTACAAATTATGCAAATGTAATATAGAGAGAATACCAAGTCCTGTGAAGGAGTAGAACAGAATTTAAACTTGGGAGTCAAGGGACGTCTCTGTGTTTCATTCACTTTGAAACTGAGAATAAAAATAAAAATGAATCATGAAATTTTTCAGGAAAAGCATTTCAGGCAAGGGTCTTGAGGTAGGGGCGGTCTTCAAAAGTTCAAAGAACTATTGAGGGTTGCCTGGGGGGCTCAGTTGGTTAAGTGTCTGCCTTCAGTTCAGGTCATGATCCCAGAATCTGGGGATCAAACCCCACATCAGGTTCCCTGCTCAGCAGAAAACTTGTTTCTCCCTCTGCCCCTCACCCCATCTGTGCTCTCTCTCTCTCTCTTATAAATAAATAAAATCTTAAAAAAAAGAACTGTTGGAATAGAGGAGGCCAGGAAGGGAAAGTGATAGAAAGTTAGTTCCTAGGAGAGATCAGGGATTAAAGCATGGAGAATCTTTTGACTGTAGTAAAGAGCTTGGTTTGTAGTACTAGTTTGATAGGTATCTACTGGCAGCTTCTAAGCAACAGATTTACATGACTTGATTCATATTTGTGGTAAAAGATATTCTGAGGTCTCAATGAAGAATGTATGCTAGGGATCAAAAGTGGAGTGAGGAGTCCATTAAGAAGGTAAGATTTGGATAAAATTTGGAAAATGTATAAAAACACAGAAAATTATTTTTTCTTTGAGATAACCGCTATTGTGACTTTGGTGTGTTTTCTTCCCATTATTTATATAAACAAAAATGAAATTGTAATGTGCACATTGATATACAACCTGCCATTTGCATTAATGTTTTGAAGCCATTTTTATTTTTTAAACATCACAAATAAGATTTTTAATAGAACCTTCCAGAAAGAGAAAAGGAAAAACACATTTCCTGCTTCCCTATTTAACTGGACTTGGGTCTGGTCCCTGTTTGCATTTCACTAGCTGTCCCCTGGTAACAGTACTACTCCTTATGGTCTACATAAGCAGAGGGTGAATCAGGAGGCCTGGCTGTAGTATCAGCAGCCATAAACTATATCATCATTTAATCTTTACTTCTTTAAAATTGTAACCTTCTGAGGCCATTACTCCTCTACCTCAGAGACTTTGTGCCTTACAGCTTTCCCATGCCTCATGCACTTGAATCAATGTGCCTGGACTTTTCCGAGAAAGTTTGACATTCCTTATTAGAGCCACTGAATGGCAGAACTAGATAGGGCACCAGAAACCATAAATTACAACCCTTTCATTTGACAGAAGATTAATTAAGGCCCCAAAAGATCTAATGATTTGTGTTGGGTCACAACAAATGAGCAACACAGCATGGTGTGTCTTCTTGTGTCTTCTAAGTCCCAGGCCATACTCTCTTCCTAAAGCAGGAACATTTTCTCACAATTATCAGCAAATACAGGTAACAGCGCATGTTCATCAGTTACAGAGTCAAGGCCAAAGAGAAAAGAGAAACATGACAAAACCCAGACTTGGAAGACTGTAAACAATTTTAGTTTCCATAAAGTAATTATTGTCACTTTGCTGGCTTAAGTTTAGTTTGGACTCAAGGTTAGGGTGTAGGGAGTTCTAGCAAACTGGTTTCTTCCTATGGCTTCATTATTTACTTTATTCTTAACTTTCTCTTCCTTCCTTCCTTCCTTTTTCTTTCTTTCTTTCTTTCTTTCTTTCTTTCTTTCTTTCTTTCTTTTTCTTTCTTTCTTTCTTTCTTCTTTCTTCTTTCTTCTTTCTTTTCATTTATTAATTTTTATTCTTTTTTTAAAACCTGATTCATGCCACCTCTCTTGTCTGTGGCCACCCTGAGTCAACTTCTGATTATTAGTTAAATATCAAATTTGTAAATTGAGTCAAACCAAGATCTGAAGACATAATTCCTGGTAGTAGAATTCAGAGATTTAAATAAGAATAAGTTGTAATTTCCATGAAAATAGTTATCTCACCCAGGGCTTATTAGCATATGACAAATGTTAGCTATGTCCTTGAATCAGCATCTGTTATTAGATATTGAGAATTCTATTTTTATGTAGAGGACTAGAGTGGCTGCATGTTTTGGAAGCCAACCCATACAAATTCTTTTGACTGCTTACACTTTTCTCACATGCTTCTATTTCATTTGAGCCACTTGGAAACACCTCTCCTGCCATCTACCATTTTTAATTCCTTCTCCTTTTTCTCATGTAAATCTTAAATATGAATTGGTAGGCTGTGTGTTGAGAGGGATGTCAGGAGACATTATTGCATGTTCTTTCACTATTCTCATCTCCCAAACTGCAAGCTTAACTGAAGATTGGTGAAATACGGTATTACAATCACATAAAAAAGATGTACTAAAAAGCCACTCCCTAGTAATACAGATTGCACATGATATAGATTGTCATCACCAGGATGTCTTACACACCTTCTAGGTGCCATTGTACTAAGAGTTTTTATTTATATTTTCTCTTTATCTTATTTTTAGCTTCAATTCCCAGTGAGGAAACCAATCGTAGAGAGTTCAAGTAACCTGCTCAAAGTCAAATAGTTAATAGTGGAGCTGACATTTAGGCCCAGGGTTGCTCAATTTTAATGCCCAAAGAAGGGTAGAAACAAATAATTTCTCACTGTTAGAATCCAAAGTAACAGAGATAAAGTGAAATAAACCTGCTTGCCAAAGTTGGGTTTGACTCACCATTCTGGTGTTCAATCAACTAAAATTGAACTGATGTGAAGTTTAAGTTTTGCATCTTGTTAAGATAGTAATTATTATGTCATGTCTTGGTAATGTAAAGACTAAATCCTGGCCCTGAGATTTTTAAAAACAATTTAAAAATGAGAAATTAGCTTTGTTGGAATGTTAGAATTGAAAGAGAGCTTGGAAAGCATGAATTATACGCTCATGGTTTAAAAAACGAATTCAAACCCAGAGAGAGACAGTGACTTACTCAAGATGACAAGGATGATAATTAGCGATCTCCACTTCACAATGCTAGCATAGACATACTGGAGAACACTGCATTTTGTCTCCTGGGGTCTTATTATTATTTAAATTAATAGAAGTTGAAAAACTATAAAGCAAAAATATAAACTAGTTAAGGACCTAAAAAATAAATCTGTCAATCAGCAACTATTTATAGATTTTTTAATCTGGTGCCCATAACTGTGATAAACTATGTTGTAAGAAATAGAGATGAATATGGCTCAGTCCCTGTCTCTAGGGTCCTCAGAGTTTAGATAATAAAATAAAAATAACATATGTATGAGTTAAATAAGTAACTCAAAAGGTAGCATAAGGTAGTTAAAAAAAGAACAGGACTGGGAAAATATATCTGGATCTGAGTCCTTATTCTAACACCACTTACTATGGGATTACTCACTATAGAACTCTGGCAAAACTTTGGTTCTCACTATTTTCTTCCCCTGAAATGAGGGCGTTTGACAATGACCACATCAAGGAATGGTATGGAGTTGGGGGAAGAAAAGGTTTTCAGCTCTCTTTCTTTCCATCAGGTCCTACTCCTTCATTATGCAATATTGATAAATAGCATTTTCTTGATCCTGCAAATGCAGAATCAAGTCAGGTCTCCTAAAGAACACCCCTCCATTCTCTGACTCTTTCCACCCAGATTGCCACTCTTAAATTCTTGTTATACAAAGGCAATCTTTAAATGTCTTATCTAATTTAGAGCCTATACCAGATATGATAAGAATATATGCTAAATATAATAAGTGTGGCCTGGTTAATAGGTGCTATAGGAACACAAAAGAAAGAGACATCAGTGAGTGTGATAAGAATAGAGAAATATTCCTGAATCAGGTAGGTAAAGGATCAAGGTAAACCATCAGGGTAAAGGATGCTGGGATAGTAATAGGCTGAAGAGTAGAGGGTGTTTTCCAAGAAGAGGGATCAGGAGGCACAGAGATGAAAAAGCCAAAGAGAGTGAAAACACTAATTTGGCTGGAGTGGGGAAAAAATGGTGGGACTGAATAAAGGAGGCTAGGGCTAGACTAGATGTCAGGCAAGGAATCTGGGTTTTTATGCCATTGACAGTGGACACGAAAGGAGATATGCTGAGGTAGGGAACTAAGAAGTGATACTAAATACAATTTGAGGTCCATATGCAACCAGCCTATAAGCTACCAATAACCAATAACAAAGGTTAAGTTTTCCTTGTATGTCCTCTCTCATCTTTGTCCTAGGCTATATGTGGTTCTTCTGTAGCCTTCTCCTTTTTCCTATAGTTACTCTTCCATTTACCCAGTTCCACAAATGTTGAAATGTAACAATAAGGCAATAACTTCTCATTGACCTGTAGGTGGAGCAAACCCACAGAAAGTATACATAACTAATGAATCATTGAACACTACATCAAAAACTAATTATGTACTATGCAGTGGCTAACTAAATATAATAAAAAAGGCACTTTTGATGAGCACAGATATTGTATGGAAGTGCTGAATCACTATATTGTACATCTGAAACTAATATTACACTGTATGTTAACTAATTGGGATTTAAATAAAATCTTTAAAAAAAAAAAAAAGAAATACAATGAGAATCTAACTGAGCATCCACGACTTACCAAGGAGAAGAATGGCCCAGAGGAGACAGAGTAACTACAGAATGGCAAGCTATAATTGGATCTGGAATAGAAGCAAGAGCAGGAGCAGATTCCTGGCTACTATATATATATATATATATATATATATATATATATATATATAAAAGGTGGTACTTTAAATAATTTAGATGGAACTCGCACAGGTCTGATTTTATCAATACTTTATTGAATTCACTGGAAATAAAAGAAAGAGCTGAGAATATAGATGAAAGAAGGAAAGAGTAACTGGTCTTGTGAGATATTAGCTTTGTTCTGCACCCAGTCCTTCACACCTTCACTTCCAACACCGAGAAAAGAAAGCATAAAGTGTCCTTTTTAATAGCACCATGACATCAAAGCAAAAAGCAAACAACCTTCCAGAAATATTTTTTTAATATTTTAACAGTTAATGCACAGCTTATCAACATAATTTAGAGAACTAAAAATGTCAGAGAATACTGCAATATCGTAACATAGTTATTGGAGATCCAGGCAGACTTTGGCCCCATTTATATTTATATTTGTATTCAACAAGTTCAACCAATCTGCCAAGATGCAGTGACTCTCTCTCTCTCTCTTTTTCTCTCTCTCATATATAAATTTAAAGGAATATATATATGAATATATATGTGTGTGTATATGTATATACATATATATACATATATAAAGGTATATTCCTTTAAATCACCAAACAAACATTTATTGAGCACCTACAATTTGCATGATGCTGAGAAATATAGATTAATTATATGGTCACCATATAATAATAGACTGCATAGTTTATGCCCAGAATGCTGTCTCCCATAAAGAGAGAAATATACAAGTCTTCATCTAGCAACAGAAACTATCAAAGTCTTAATATCCCTATAGGAAATTAGGCTCAATTTTAATATGTTATGGAGTACAACATATTGTGTTGTCCTTGATGGGTACCTTCAAGGACTTTACTGTATAGAAGAGATTATGTGGTTATACAGTGAAGTAAAATTTAAGCTGAATCTGAATAATTTGTAAGACTAGATAGACAGGAGAAGCAAAGACATACTTGAGTGGAAACAGTATGAGCAAAGGCAGAAGTGTGTATGTTCAATGTTTTCTTGGGAGCCTAAGTTTTTGCATATTTTATATTTATTCAGATTTGCTTATCTGATATATTTAACTAGACCAGGAATTGTAAAACTGTACTGAATTAAGGATGTTTTTGAGCCTTTAAATGTCCCTCAACAAATGTATCCATGTCCAAACAATACTGCTAAGTAACCTAGTCTCCCTTCAGGCTCTCCTCTTTACAACTGTAGGTTCCTTTAAATTTGTTTCAGATCCATTCCTTCCAAAAATTTTGGAGACCTTGCATTCTAGCTACAGAATTCATCCATAGGAGATATTGACTGTGCTCTATTTGTATCCTCATTGTTTTCCTGTGGTTATGGCCAGTCTCTGATATTTGATTTCTTCAGAGATCCTTAATCCTAATCATAACTTTATCCTCTGAAAGGCTGGACCTAACTGACTCATGGTAGGGGACAGGTAGATGGTTCTTTCTGTTACTCACAGGAACCTCAGCCAGTATTGCCATGACCCAGGACACTACTTCATGCCTTCATCTTTTCTATGATACTGATATGTTGTTTAAAATATTTAATTCTGGGATGCCTGTGTGACTCAGCCATTAAATGTCAGCCTTTGGCTCATGTCGTGATCCCAGGGTCCTGGGATAGAGCCCCACGTGAGGCTCCCTGCTTAGCAGGGAGTCTGCTTCTCCCTCTCACCCTGCCTGCTGTTCCCTCTGCTCGTGCATTCTCTCTCTCTCTCAAGTAAATAAATAAAATCTTTAAAAGAAATTTAATTATATCCTATGCATTTTAGTGGTTAAGAGGGGCACTATCTGCTTTCCTTGATTCCTTTCTTAATACTACTCCTCCCTGTGTCCTTATGTTTTAATAATCATTATAATTTAAAAACAATTATCATCTACATTTCTTATTGGATCTTTATAAGAGGCTTCTGAAGCAGAAAAACCATAGATTATTATCACCATATTGCAGAGGAGGAAACAACATCAGAGTGTTTGTAAAGTGTCTTTCTCAAGATCACACAGTTAAGAAAGGGCAGAGACAGTATTAGAACCCAACTTCATCCAGTTATTATCAGTTACAGCTATAGGTTTAAGCTTGCCATTCTTAGGACTCCTGCACTCCAGTATTTTGGGTAATTGTGTGTAAAGGGACAGGACTGGCTATTTGCCGGGGCCCAGAAATACAGGATTAAGGTGACTACATGTGGACCCTCTTCTAGAAGTAGGAGTAAATTGGAACCTTCTGGGGAAGTCTAATAATTTTAAAATAATTGGTAAGACAGTCTGTTTTCTGTGCTTCTCCAAATCTTCTGGATAATGTTCATTACTCATGAAAACAATTGGCCAACTTCAGAAGAAAGTATTATTGTATCTCAAATAGGACTCCAAATACATAGGAAGATTTCTACCAAGTGCCCTTAAGAAGGAGGGAGCAAAGGTCAGAATGAGGAGATGTTCTCTCAAGAACATTATGGAGGGGTACCTGAGTGGATCAGTCATTAAGCATCTGCCTTTGGCTCTGGTCATGATCCCGGGGTCCTGGGATCAAGCCCTGCATCAGTTTCCCTGCTCAACGAGGAGCTTGCTTCTCCCTCTCCCCTGCCTGCTCCTCCCTTGCTTGTGCTCTCTCTGTCAAATAAATAAATAAATCTTTAAAAAAAGAGCATTATGGAAAATGAAAAATAGCTTCCCCAAGAACAATAAAGCAATTTTAATTAAACTATTTCTTAATGAAACAAATAAAGCAAGTAGTAATTTTGAAATTATAGACATATAATTTCATATATAATTGATATATATGATTATTGAAATTATACATATAAATTTTTATATATTAATATTATATATGAGATTATATATAAATTATGTATATAAATTCTGGCAATATTTATATTCCAAGAAATTTTAGGTGTCAAACAGCTAGTCACACCTCAGTCATCTGGAACCCAAAAATCTTGCAACCTCAATTATCCAAACACAGGTGACAGAGCCAAGAAGGAAGTAAAATAGTACTGAATAGCCAAAATGGATGTCATGAAGGCCATAAACTAAAAACTATACACTTTGTTCCATAGGAGGTTTTCCCTTTTCCACACACACCCTCTCCAAATAAAATAAAATAAGCAGTCTTTACTCATTTTTGTTAAATTTCAGCTGTTATAACTAGCTTGATTAGTGTGTTCTCAAAGCCACAAAAGATTACAAAGAACTAATTGAAATGACAGGGACTTCATTAGGCAGGTCCACTGACAATAGCAACAAGTAAGTACAGATAGTCTGAAAAGATAAAGAAGCATTTATAAAATCAAATATATAAGAACAAAAGATCCATGAGTCCATTTTAGTGTAGGTACAAGCAAAATTTCAATAGCTACAAATTTTAATTGTTCTGAGAGTAGCAAATATATATAGGACAATAACTGATGTTTATTTTTTTAAGATTTTAATTATTTATTTGACGCAGAGAGAGAGCACAAGCAGGAGGAGCAGCAAGCAGAGAGAGAGGAAGAAGCAGGCTCCTCGGTGAGCGGTAAGTCCGATCTGGAGCTCAATCCCAGGAACCCGGGATCATGACCCTAGCTGAAGGCAGATGATTAAGGACTGAGCCACCCAGGCACAACAATAACTAATGTTTATAATGATGACCCTCAGTCATCCTGAAAAGATTACATTAAATGATAGAGTTGAAGCTCTTCTTAAATAATAACAATACTAAAATTAACCAAAACAAACATTTCTAGTGTTTTAGGGTTTAGAAAGCACTTTCCAAGAAAGTATGTCTAATATTGAGATCATCTAGTCTGGCCTCCTTATGGACTTATAATAAAAAAGAAAACCAGAAAAGAATTAACTTGCTCAAAGATACCTAGCTTATCATTGGTAGACCTAAAACTAGTATCTTGGTCTTCTGAGTGTGGATTAATGCTTCTTTCAAACATTATGTCCCATATTTAAAACAAAGTGCTTAAATGAATGGGACATAATACAATTTATAAATATTTGCACCTAAAAAGGTATTTTAAATGTCCAGGTACTTAAAAGAGCTAATCAATTTCTACAAAATACAACTGTCAAATATACAAATCTGCGGAGGACTTCAGAGAAATTGTTTTTTGTTTGTTTTTGTTTGTTTTTTACTTTTCTCTTTTTTGTAATCTAAATTCCAGTTAGTTAACATACAGTGTAATATTAGTTTCAGGTGTACAATATAGTGATTAAACACTTCCATACAACAACTGGTGCTCATCACAAGTGCACTCCTTAATCCCCATCAACTAACCCATCCTCCCACTCACCTAACCTCTGGTAATCAACAGTTTGTTCTCTATAGTTAAGAGTTTGTTTCTTGGTTTTCCTCTTTCTCTTTTTTTTCTCTTTGCTTCTTTGTTTTGTTTATTTAATACCAAATATGGGTGAAATCACATGGTATTTGACTTTCTCTGACTGACTCCTTTTGTTTAGCATAATACTATCTAGCTCCAGCCATGTCATTACAAAGGGCAAGATTTCATTCCTTTATATGGCTGAGTGATATTCATTCTATATATATACCACTTCTGTATCTATTCATCAGTCGATAGACACTCGGGCTGTTTCCATAATTTCACTATCATAGATAATGCTTCTATAAACATTGGGGTGCATGTATCCCTTCAAATTACTATTTCTGTATTCTTTGGGTAAATACCTAGTAGTGCAATTGCTGGATCATAGGGAAGTTCTATTTTTCACTTTTGAGGAAACTCCATACTGTTTTCCAGACTGGCTGCACCACTTTGCACAAGGGTTCCCTTTCTCCACATCCTTGCCAACACCTGTTATTTCTCATGTTGTCCATTTTAGCCATTCTGACAGATGTGAGGTGATTATTATAGTTTTGATTTGTATTTCCCTGATGATGAGTGATGTTGAACAGCTTTTCATGTGTCTGTTGGATATCTGTATGTCTTCTTTGGAAAGATGTTTATTTATGTCTTCTGTCCATTTTTAATAGGATTATTCATTTTGGGGTGTTGAGATTTTTTTTTTAAGATTTATTTATTTATTTGAGAGAGCGAGAATGAGAGAGAGAGTACATGAGGGGGGGAGGGTTAGAGGGAGAAACAGGGAGCCCGATGCGGGACTCAATCCAGGGACTCCAGGATCATGACCTGAGCTGAAGGCAGTCGCTTAACCAACTGAGCCACCCAGGGGCCCGGGGTGTTGAGTTTTAAAAGTCCTTCATATATTTTGGATATTAACCCTTTATTGGATATGTAATTTGCAAATATTTCCTCCCATTCTGTAGGCTGCCTTATAGTTTTGTTGATTGTTTCCTTTGCTGTGCAGAAGTTTTTTGTTTTTTTTTTGATGTAGTCCCAATCTTTATTTTTGTTTTTGTATCCCTTGCCTCAGGAGACATATCTAGAAAGAAGTTGCTATGATTGATGTTAAAGAAGTTACTGCCTGTTTTCTCTGCTGGGATTTTTATGGTTTCAGGTCTTACATTTAGGTCTTTAATCCATTTTGAATTTATTTTTGTATATCATATAAGAAAGTGGTCTAGTTTCCTTCTTTTGCATTGTTGCTCTCCAATTTCCCCAATACCATTTGTTAAAGAGACTGTCTTTTACCCATTGGATATTCTTTCCAGCTTTGTCAAAGATTAATTGACCATAGAGTTGTGGGTTCATCTCTGGGTTCTCTATTCTATTCCATTGATCTTTATGTCTAATTTTATGTCAGTACCATACTGTTTTCATCACTACACCTTTATAATATAACTTGAAGTCTGGAATTGTGATACTTCCAGCATTGCTCTTCTTTTTCAATGTTGCTTTGACTATTTGGGGTCTTTTGTGTTCTATACACATTTTAGGATTGTTTGTTCTATCTCTGGGAAATATGTTGTTGGTAGTTTGATAAGGATTGTATTAAATGTGTAGATTGCTTTGAGTAGTATAGACATTTTAACAATATTTATTCTTCCAATCCAAGCATGGAATATCTTTCCATTTCTTTGTGCCATCATCAATTTCTTTCATTAGTGTTTTAGAGTTTTCTGAATACAGGTCTTTTACTTCTTTGGTTAGATTTCCTCCTAGGTATCTTATTGGTTTTGGTTCAATTGTGAATGGTACTGATGCTTTAATTTCTCTTTCTGCTGCTTCATTATTGGTCCAGTGTGTCATTCAAAGCCATTGTTTCCGTCTTTATTTTCTGTTTAGATAATCTGTCAATTGATGTAGGTGGGGTGTTAAACTCTGCTACTAATTATTCTGTTATTATTAATTACATCCTTTATGTTTGTTATGAATTGCTTTGGGTGCTCCCGTGTTGGGTGCATAAATATTTACTATTGTTAGATCTTCTTGTTGGATTGTCCCCTTTATTATTATATAATGCCCTTCTTTGTCTCTTTTTAAAGTCTTTGTTCTAAAGTCTACTTTGCCTGATATAAGTATTGCTACTCTGACTTTCTTTTGAAATCCATTTACATGATAAATGTTTCTCCATCTCCTCACTTTCAAAGATTTTATTTATTTATTTGAAAGAGAGAGAGAGAGTGCACAAACAGGGGGAGGGGCAGAGGGAGAGGGAGAAGCAGGCTTCCCACTGATCTGGGAACCCAATGTGGGACTCAATCCCAGGACCCCAGGATCAAGACCTGAGCCACCCAGGCACCCCCTCACTTTCAATCTGCAGGTGTCCTTAGGTCTAAAATGAGTCTTTTATAGGCAGCATATAGTTGGGTCTTGTTTTTCTATCCATTCTGACACCCTCTGTCTTTTGATTGAAGTGTTTAGTCCAGTTACATTAGGAGTAATTATTGATAAATATGTATTTATTTCCATTTTATATTTGTTTTGTCATTTTTTCTGGAGATTTTCTCTGATCCTTTCTTGTCTTTTTCACTTTTGGTCTCTCCTTTGCACTCAGAGTCCCCTTTAATATTTCTTGCAGGGCTGGTTTAGTGGCCATGAACCCCTTTAGTTTTTATCTGGGAAACTCTTTAACTCTCCTATTCTGAATGATAACCTTGCTGGATAGAGTATTCTTGGCTGCAGATTTTTCCCATTCAGCATTTTGAATGTATCACACCATTGCCTTCTGGCTTCCCAAGTTTCTGTTGAGAAATATCCAGCTAGACTTATGGGTTTTCCTTTGTAAGTTAAGGATTTCTTTTGTCTTGATGTTTTTAAGATTTTTTTTCTTTATCACCATATTTTGCAAATTTAATTACAATATGTCTTTGTGTTGCTCTGCTTTTGTTGATTTTGATGGGCGTTCTCTGTGCCTCCTGAATCTGGATATTGTTTCCTTCCCTAGATTAGAGAAGTTTTCAGCTATTATTTCTTCAAATACATTTTCTGCCCCCTTTT
>NW_027397102.1:4515548-4571331 GCF_003265705.2 Callorhinus ursinus | reverse complement strand
CCTCCTCCTTCTTCTTCTTCTTCTTCTTCTTCTTCTTCTTCTTCTTCTTCTTCTTCTTCTTCATCCTCCTCCTCCTCTCCTCCTTTTCCTTCTCCTCCTCCTCTCCTTCTTCTGTGACTCCTCTAATAAAGGTGTTATTACATTTGATATCATCACTGAGTTCTCTATGTCTTTTCTCATGTTGCATAATTCTTATTTTTCTCTTTTGTTCAGTTTCATTATTTTCTATTATTTTGTCTTCTAGATCACTAATTCATTCCTCTGCTTTTTCCAGCCTGCTGTTCATTACATAAAGTCTGTTTCCAATCTCATTCATTGTACTCTTCATCTAATTCATTCTTTTTTAGCTCTTTTATCTATGTGGTAAGGGTCTCACTAATGTTCTCTATTCTTTTCTCAGGCCAAATGAGTATCCTCATGATTGTTGCTTTAAATTCTCCGTTTTACTTAGATCCCTGGACATAATCTTGTTCTTTCATTTGGGATGAATCACTCCATCTTTGCATTTTGTCTAAGTCTCTGCTTTCTTCTCTGTGTTAGAAAATCCCGTTGTCTCCTGCTTCTGAAAGTAGTGACATTATGAGGAAGAGGTCATGTAATGCTCAGAGCCTACTGCTTCAGGGAGTGTCTCCGTTATGTGCTGCATGCGTTCTGCTACTGTGGTTTTGCTGCTCTATCCTTCAGTCTAATCATCTGCAGAGGCTTTCTTTGCTTGCTGTGGGCAGTGTTTGGTCCCTGACCTGGATGCAGTGAGTTGTAACTGTGTGGTCTGGTTGGCTTGTGAAATGAGACATGACACCACTTGCATCAGAACTGAGGCCCTGCTAAACTCTCTGGTAAAGAGACATGGTGGGGAATGGTTGCACTTATCTTCTGGGTGAGGGACCTGTTGCACTGAGACTGAGCCAAGGTGACTGAAAAGGACAGCCCCACCAGAGTGCTGGGGGTTGGGTTTTGTTGTAAGCAAATTGAGTAGCCAGTGTAGGAGCTGAATTGCTTCCAGAAGGTGGTTCTTTATGTTAAGGGGAAGGGGAGGGAAATGGAACTGGTCAGCTCCTTTGTTCCAGGAGAGGTGTCTCCATGAATGTTGCCTCTCAGGGATGTGCTCTCAGAAGAGTGAATAATATCCCTTCTGTGTACCCAAGTTCTTCAGATCTTTGTTTCAATGCTGTCTGTCCCCAGGTTGTTTGCCTGTCTTCTCTCCAGGAGTAGCATAATGCCCTCAGGGCTCTATTCCAGGCAAGCCCTCTGACCTTTAAAACTCCAGGTTTTAAGCCCCACTGGTTGCAAGAACCCACAAAATTCAGGCCCTCTTGTTTTCCAAGTCAATGGCTTCTGGGAAATGTTTTCTTCATGTTTTCCTCAGTGTGGTTCTCTCTCTCTTGCCCTTCTCCATGACCATGGTTCCCTTCCCTCAGCAGTGGCTGCAATTCCTTCCTCCCCTAGACCTACTTTGATGTGGCCTTTTCTCTTCTTTTACTTGTGGAGTTTGTTCTTTCAGTCTTCAGGTAAATTTCTGGGGAATTTAGGTTGATTTGATAGTTATCTAGCTGTGTTTGTGGGACAAGACATGCCTAGGGTCCTCCCAGTCTTCTGCCTCTTCCTCTGCTAAGAAGCACTTTCCTCTTTTTTTAATTATTTTTTTATTTGAGTGTAGTTGACACACAATATTTCATTAGTTTCATGTGGACAACATAGTGCTTTGACAAGTTTGTAAATTAGGTTTTACTCTATTTTCCCAACACTGTAGCAAATGTTATTATCTGTCACTGTTCTAATAGGCAATCATTATTACAAAAAAAAATTCACACAAATAAAACAGTTTGTAAATTTCCAACCTTATAAAGACAAGAAAGTAAGTCTTTATAATTTTATAAACCTGACTACTGCTTTATAAAATACCATTTTAATGAAAGCAAATATACGAAATTTTAAGTTTCACATTTTTCAATGTTAGTGATTTGGATTACAAAATTATTTCACCACAAAAATTTAAAAAATAGCAATTTTTCATTCTGCATTCATAATAATATTCAATTCACCAATATTCTCTTTATATATGTCTTTACTTGTGAGAAATAAGGTCTAACTGAAAAACTACATGTGTGATACTTTGTTTTTTTCAAAGGCTTAAAACATATTTTAATAAGTTAATGCTGTATTACTGCTCCATTTCTCAGAAAAACGCCAAAGATATCAGGGACAAATCAAACATGGTACACCAATAAAAAAAATGCACAGCATAACTACCTAAGATAGGCAAGGCTAAGAGCTACTGTCCAACCTTCAGCATACAGCAACCCTGTTCCCAAGATTGTACTAGGCTTATCAAGAAAAGCTGTGAACAGCAACATCATAGACACAAAATGGCCATTCCTGGGTTGTCCTAACCCAAGAAAAAAGATGGAGGCAACTTAACAGAAGATTTTTTTTTTTAAAGATACACTAAAATGAAAATCTCTAAGAGAAAATGTCTTCCTTAGGACATGAAGGGGTAATATATGGGATATAACAGAACCGTATGTATGTTGTCTGTGACCTCTGTGGACATTTGCCTGAATTCCCACCTGCGAGTGAATGGAACAATGGGGCTAAGGTCATTGGGGGATGCTTGTTTTTGTGGTGTATATGGCAGTGTCTCCGGGGTTTGGAGGGTAAAATAAAAAAACAAATAGAACAGGATGGACAAAGAATGGAATGATCAAGATTAATGGGGGCTCTAACTGGATCTATTTTGCCATGGTTCCCACCCTTCACAGGCCCTCAACAATCAGGAATGCACCACACAAAATCAATTAGTTAAACGATATACAACACAGAACTGATTTGTTAAATATTGCCCTTCCCTTTCCCTCAGCCTCCAGCAAACTCCCTCAGAGTAGTACAGGCAAGGAAGAACTATTGGGAGGAATCCCTAACACTTTTCCAGGCAGAATTCTGGCTAGTCCATAAAGGGTCCTTCTTTTAAGGTTTTTTGGGAAACTAGACATTGAAATTTTTATTAGTATCGGCGACGTTTGTTTGGAGCAAATTCAGCTCCAGGAGCTGCACGGTTGAATGCAGGAGGGGTTCCACCAATTGCCCCAATTCCTTCCATTGTAGCAGCTTGGCCAAAGCATTCAGTTGTTGGTGGGGTCAATCCCAAGGTTCCATCTGGCATCATAGTGGCAGGTCCTGGAGGAGATGGGGTACCTGCTGGCACTGGAGCAGGGGGCATGGCGCCTCTGTTATTTATGCCCACAGCACCTCCCATAGCCATCTGGCCCATCCATATCTCCTGTTCTCTCGCATCAGGGCATGTTCCCTTGAATCCTTCCTGCTGTCGCCACATCATTTCTTCCCGTTGCCGCTGCATCTCTTCCTCACGGCGCCTGCTTTCCTCCTCCTGGCTGAGCTCCAGTTGCTTTCGTTTTTGCACTTCTTGGTTGTGCAACTCTTCCATCCTCCGAAGTTCTTCTTGATGCCTCATCAAATCCTGTCTCATTAGCATGACCTGGTGCTCATGGCGAGCATCCTCCATTTCCATATCCAGCTTCTCACAAGCTTCCTTGATGTTGCGGTCCACTTGGTCCTGCTGCTGCTTCTCCATCTCAGTGAGTGCCTTCCAGCGCATGGCATACTCATACTCAAAGGAGCCAGGCTGTGCAAATCTGAGTGGCTGCTCTCCCTCCTTGTGAAATTGCTGGTTCTTTATAACCAGCTTCTCTGGAAGTCCCTCTTCATCATCCAACTGGTCCATGGGCTCCACAATCACAAGCCGAGGAAATGTGGTTAGCAGGAAGGAGCCTTCACTGCACCTGTCCAGAGCTTTCCAAGCAGCTGGCTTCCCTGAGAATTCAACAATGCCTTTTCCTGAGGGCCTTCCTAGATCATCCACGATGACTACAGCCCTTTCCACCTGGCCAAACACCGAAAAGGCTTCCTCCAGAAGTTCATTGGAAACATACTGAGGAAGGTTTTGGACTGTAAGGGATGCACTATGGCAGGCAAAGCACACACACAGCTGCTTTCCACGGAGTGGCATGTTGGCCAGTTCTACTTTGGCAATCTCCACTAGGGTTCGTGTTTGCAAGTGGATAAAGCCAAAGCCCTTATCCTTATGAATGAAGACTTCACCTGCCTTCCCATATTTCTCAAATAGTTTCCTCATCTCCTCCTCAGTGATGTCAAGAGGAAGATTGCCCACAAAGAGCCAGCTACGTTGGGTGAAGGTCTTCTTTCCTGGTTTCCTAAAATTCTTCAGGTCAATAGTCAAGGCTTCATTTTGGCTGCTGGCTTCTTGCCCATTTGCAGGTATTGGTGGCGGTGGTGGCTGCTGCTGTTGCTGCTGGAGGTGCTGCTGGTGGTGATGCTGATGATGCTTCCTTGGAGTATGGTTTTGCTCCTCCAAGTTAAAGATTTTATTGTTCTGCATTTTTGCACCCCTCTACCGACTGTTCTCTCCTCAGAGTAACTGTGATGCTACACAGCCTCTACAGTCCCGAGAAAAAAAATGTGTGGTACTTTATTAACTCATTATTTAAAATCTATCAAGCAAAGTTGTGACTGAGGTTGTATATAGAGGAATCAATGTAGAAATATCATTGCACAATTGATTTTAATGTATAAATATAACAAAATATTTTCTTAATGAGTGCCAATATATAAAAGTAAGCATCGTCTTACACACTCTTAGACTTTCAAGCAAAGAGCTTTCATTGCAAACCTTGAAACTCTGAAGTTTATGAAATATGTTAGACCACAACTCTCTTCTGTGTTTAAGGTGTATGTGTTGTGTGTGAATCTCATGACACTTTTGGGATATTTGGGATGAGTCTGAATCGTTTGTTTACCCAGGGGGACAAAAGGAAATGCTGATAGATATTCCAAGTTATTGGATATTAATTCCCACTACTCTTATTAATATTAAAAACTCTTTCCTCTTTAGTCTATTTTACTCAAGTAGTATATATTTTCTAAATAAAGCTAGGATCATATTGTTGTCCTGTACATTTTTGAATGTTTGGACAATTCACCTATGTCCACTTATTTTCAATTTACTTTTTGTTTCTTGCAGGAGAAAGTGAAAACATTGGACCCACTGCTGAGGAAGAGGTGTGCAATTTATTCTGTTGCTTATTACTTTCTGTAAAGAAAGATATTTTATTATATGCTCCATATAACAATATGTTTCCATTTGGATAGAAAATATAGTCATGAATAATTCCTTCAAAGGGATCATTTTGAGGTTGAAAGGAAGGAGGCCATGTTTTGTTAAGGCACTCAAAATACCATTTATTTTTTAAAAAAATCTTCAAGGTGACATAGCTAAACCGATAGAGAACATAGATTATTCTAGCTAGTAATTTGATTACAATGTCTTGGAATCATTCAAAATTTCAAGGGAGATAGTTTGAAGATCCTCCTTCCTGTGATGAATTTCTAAAGCACTGTCTTTGCATTTCACACATGACTGAAGAGCCAAACCACTGTGTTCCAAAAACCTATCACGGAATTCTGAGGTCATAAAATAATATACAATGGGATCAAGACAGCAATTCAGATTCGCAAGACATAGAGAATGATGTGAAAACATATGGTGCTCTTAATAAAGGAACAGTTTGAAAAGACATTCACCATCATAAAGAATGGGAAGTTGAAGTGGTAAGGAGTGAAACACACAATGAACACCACTGCACACATCAGGACCATCCACAAAGCCTTTTTTCTCTCTTTGGTATTCTGAAGGGGAACTTGGAATTCTTGTAAAGATTTTCTCATTTTCCATGTGCAATAAGTAATAATTACAACAGGTAAAAAAAACCCTCCAAGTTCAGCTACAGTTATCATGCCAATGGAGGAAGCCATGCTAATGTGTTGAAACACTAAATCGGCAAAGCAGGATTCAGTGTTGTTGGTTAAGCCAGAATGTCTCAGAATTGGAAGTGGCAAACAGGCAGTCCCCACAATGATCCAGATGGCAGCACTGATGCCCACATCATACCTACGCGTCCAGTTTCTGGCCCTAAAGGGTTTGAGCAGAAAGTAACACCTCTGAAGGCTGATGCATGTCAGAAAATAAATGCTGGCATACATGTTGAGATACTTCAGGTAGAAGCACAGCAGGCAAAGGGCCTTCTGGAAGGGCCAGTGGTGGCTGATGTAATAGTAAATCCGGAGGGGTAAGGACAGCATGTGAGCAAGGTCAGCCACAGAGAGGTTGATCATGAAAATGATGGCTTTATTTTTCTTGCCAATGAAGTGGCACAGAACCCACAAGACTGCACAGTTGGCCAGAAGACCAAGGATGAATATGAGGATGTAAGTGGTTGCATAGAGAGAGTACTGAAATGACACTTGAAGATCAGTGCACTTTGTTCTTATACTGTTTGTGCTGTTACTTCCCATCTTGAGGATGTATGTTCCTTCCTTAAGGAAAGCATTAGAGTGATGATTTCTGCAGAAAATAGAGTAAAAATAAGGTCAAGGGCATGCCAGTTCATATTTGGGTATACAAATATATTTGTGTCCTGCCAAAAAAGTATTCAAGTATTCAAGTGTGAACTTTCACAAATTCAAAAGGTATTTTTTATGTAAGCTGAGAATATCATGGCAATCTACAAATATATAACAGCATTGTGGAGCATATTTTTAGAAATCAAGAAGATCACTGTTTTGGCTATAACCTTAGTCAGGTTTTCCCTTAGTAGTCAGAAGGAGTAATCAAACATAGAGATAACCAACAAGCAAGATCTTACTGCAAAATTTCCCCAGACATACATTCCAACACTTTCCTGGGTTTCTATATTTCAGTATTACAGTTGTCTCCACCTGCATTTTCAAAGTTTGAGATCTAGCTGAGTTTCCAATCATTAATGCTGGAAAAGATTAAAACTGAATCAATTTTAAATTACAACCTTATCAGGGGTTAGGTGACTGCTGAGATGAGTCTGTGAACCTTTGGGAATGAAACACAAGATAAGGGCCTGGGAAGGGCTGGCAGGTCACCAGTCCTTGAAAGGATGGAAACTTGGAAAAAATGGTGCAATGCAGATAAACTTTAGCTCCTTCAGAATTTGGGCTGAGGGCAAAATTAGTCCTGCTTGTATGTCATGACACTTTTCTTGAAGCTTCTGTAGCTTTAAAGATCTGTGTTTATTAATAGAATTATGTCAACTTCAGACATTCACATTTATTGAGACTATCCTTGCCACCATTTCAAACAACTACCAGAGTATGTGAAAAACTAGAAGGTATCTAGTGGTAGTTACAGCAAAAAGGGCTATCTCTAATTCAGATCCTGAGGCGAGTTCAGTGAAAAGTTATTAATTTTGAATTGTTACATTTTTAACAATCATAATTGTTAAAGAGTTCTTCCTTCTAGTGAGTTAAAATCTGTATCCCTGTCATTTTAACCTAGTTCTGCCTATCAATGTCAAGTAAAGTTCACCTCCTGTTGCACATGAAACTCTTTAAATATCTGAAGACAGCAATCCTGTCTCTATCAAATCTTCCTTTATCCAGGTTCACCCCTAAATTCACGCCTAAAATGCAGAGTCCCTCTTCTTGGTTTTCTTTTGGATCAGATCATTATTGCTTTTGGCCCCCAACCACTATAATACAGCTATTTTAACCTTTGAAAATGACAGTTTACTCAAATGTTTAATATTCTTAGGAAATATAGCATGCCTTTGATTGTAGAAACAAAAGGCTAAATGGAATTTTAATATTCCCTTGTATTTTTTATTGCTTGCAAAGGCAGTTTGTTTCACATTTTATGGAATTAAAGGGAAATTGAGACACACTTAACATTAACTATTGAAAGCAATATAAAGTCTAAGACAGTGCCTATTCAACCCAAAATACAACTAATTGAAATTGTAAAAACTCAGTCAACACACACACACAGCCTATACAGTGCCAAATCATCTATTTGATGCCTTTAGACTGACTACATGGTGCTTTCAGATAGACTGTATTTACTGAAAATTCATTGCAGTCAACCAGCTCATTCAAGTAAACAACTACTTTGAATGTTATTTTCCACTGAGTTGACTATTTTGCTAAATCAGCCAGTTAGTCTAGCAAACTGTAAATTGAGCCAACACTATCTGTTTTTGTGGTCTGTTTGTTTACCCACTGAACTAACTAAAATAATTGATCTTGTATTCTGTATACTCAGTTTAAATAAAAAGCTATGTAAGTGTGAACCAGGATTATCTTTTTTTTTTGAACCAGAATTATTCTTGAAATAAAATTTAGAAAATAGTTAACATACATGAAGTCTTCCCTGATCATCTTTGGTTTTGTTATAATAATAATTAAAAATCACTGAATGCCTACTTGGATGAGGTGTTATGCTAAGTACTTTGTATACACTCTCTCAATCTGTCCCTCACAGCAATCTTATGCAACAATATAACATTACCACTGTTTTACAGCTGAGGAAATTTAGGTCCCAAGAAAGGCAAGCTTCACCTCCTCCAAGAAGACTTTCTTGAACTCTCCAAACCAGAGGTCACTTCAACGGCCTCACAGTCCATAGTTCTGATCATTTTTCTAGTGAGAATGCATTTAATACACTTAACAACGTGCTGTTATTACCTTTGCATGTAGTCTCTTTTGTTCCTCTAAATAGATTGCAATCTCTTACATATCAAAGACTCATTCTCATACTACTTTCTTTCCTCCATAGTAAAATGTCTCCTCAAATGTTTTGAACATATTAGGGATGAACTAAGTGTTTGTTGAGTGAATGACTTGAATGCATGATGAGTGGATAAATCGGGGGAGTGGGGGGAGTCGCACTGAGAGAAAGGGCGTGTCTGGGGAATCAGAATTTAGATGTGATATTTGATTTGACCACCAGGTGTCATAAGTATACCAATGTTCAAATATTTTTAAATATTTAACACATTTCTTTTAAAATTCCATTAAGGGAGAAGTTATACTAAAGGAGAGAAGTATCAACAACATCTTGTGTAACATCAGAAGAAAAATCCTTTAAAGTGCATTTTAGAGAGTTTTAATTTATTTTATTTTTTAGCTTCCATACTTCCTCATTTAGATCTCTGAAAATAGTTGGGCTTCTAAATTCATTAGAGATCCCTAGAATATTAGAGCAGTTAAGGACCATCAAGATCTCCTGATCATGACACTTCTTATAGATGAGAATACCAAGGCCAAAAACAGGGAGATTAAATTTTCCAAATTCACAGGATCTTCTTACCTTCCACTACAGAGTAATTTTTACTTTTCCAGGAACTTCTAAGATGAAATCCATATTTTTGTAATTACCTAATAATAATACAAACTTTTAGAAATAAACCAATGCCAGATTTTAGAACAGTAACCTTGACAATGAACTATTAAAGCAAGAGTGATTAGGTTTTTTTCCCAAATATTCTAGGACAAATACAGTGTTTTTAAAAAGCAGAATTAATATTTTTTGTTCCTAATAATAAGATTGTGTAAAAAATCTGCTTAACAGGGTGCCTGGGTGGCTCAGTTGGTTAAGTGTTGGACTCTTGGTTTTGGCTCAGGTGATGATATCAGCGTCTTGAGATTGAGCCCATGCTGGGATCCATGTTCAGCTCCCAGAGTCTGCTTGAGATTCTTTTCCTCTCTTCACCTCCCCCTGCTCTCACTCTCTTTCTTTCTCTCTCTCTTTCAAATAAATCTTTCTAAAAATCTGTTTAACAGTCTTAGATTAGGTTGTTTTTAAACTTGTTATTTCTTTATATAAGGAATACAGTTTCACATTAGAAAATAGAGATAAAGAAAAACAAAATATATACACATCATCAATATTTCCATTGCTAACATTTTGGTGTATAACTTACATTTTCCCCCATGCTATAGATCTATAAATGAATACATTTATAGATATTTTAACCAAATTTGACTCATATACACATACTCTTTTATAATTATAGTTTGTATTCAATCATAATTATTATGAATATAGTATCATTAATAAATAGACATTTTATTAGTAATCATTTTATTAATCAATTTATTAATAAATAATCATGTTAATGGGTACTTAGAATTTCATCAGAATTATATACCATAATTTATTTTACTAGTGGACATTGAGGTAGATTCTTCATTTTTCACTATTAGAAACAATGCCTTGCGAAACATTCTTGTACACCCATCTTCATACATTTGAGCAACTATTTTCTCTGAATAAATTTTTTAAAGTAGAATTGCTAGGCTTTTGATCAATAATACCAAATTATCCTCCAAGAAGACATCCTAAGCTAATTCTCTTTCAAATTCCAATGCTAATGCTTTCTCATAATATCACAATGCCAATCTATTTGTTTTCCAAATATATCAAATTCTTTTCAGCTGAAGGAAGACGTATGGTGTACAGAATTTTGACTCATTCTTTAAGGCCTAATTCAGTAATTACTTTACTTAGTCACAAATCAACCCAGACAGAATTTATTATTCCCACCTTAACACAGTGGTTTTCAAACTTGAGCGTGCCTCAGAATCATCTGGAGTGCTGTCCCACCCATGGTTTCTGATTTAGTAGGTCTGGGTTAGGGCCCAATAATTTACATTTCTAATAAGTTCCCATGAGATCCAGGGACCACACTGTCCTGTATACCAGCAAGTATTGCATTTTATCTGGGAAACCAGTATATTATCACCACATAAATATTGTGAATCATTTAATTAATGCTGTAGGCTGAATGTTTGAATGTTTATTGCACCCTAGAGTCATATGTTGAAACCTTATCCTAAATGTGATGGTGTTTGGACTGGAGCCTTTGGGAAGTAATTAGGTCTTTAAGGGATTAGTGCTCTTATAAAAGAGGCCCCAGGGAAATCCCTTGCCCCTTCCACCAGTGAGAAGATGGCCATCTATAAGCCAGAAAGTGGACTTTCAATAGACACCAAATCTGACATCTTGATCTTGGACTTCCTAACCTCCAGAACTCTGAAAACTAAATATTATTTAAGACACCCAATCTGTAGCCTTTTGGTTATAGCAGCACAAATAGACCAAGATAATCAGACATTCTTTTCCAATCTGAAGGAGGAAATGCATGGGTATTTTGTGACCTAACTTTCATAACTGTGTAGTAAAATCTGGCTTATTTATCTACATCCAATTATTTCTCCTATCTTGACCTTGTGGGGAAAAAAAAGTGATAGTAAAAACAAAACAGAAACAATGACAAAAATATTGCATTATGCTTAGGTTTTAGAAAACAATCAGGATTCTTATGTTTAAAAAAAAAAACTTCTAGGGGTGCCTGGGTCAGGCTCAGTCTGTTAAGAGTCTGACTCTTGATTTTGGCTTAGGTCATGATCTCAGGGTCCTTAGATTGAGCCCCACACCTGGCTCTGTGCCGGGTATGAAGACTGTTTAAGATTCTCTCCCTCTGCCCATCCCCCTGCTGGCATGCTCTATCTCTCAAAACAAACAAAACAAAACAAAACAAAAAAATATTCTATACTTCTCAATGCTATAATGAAAAGATGAGCTTTATTTTTTTTTGAGGAAAGCAAGATGGAAGGCAGATGGGGACCCTGTTTCAACTGGTCCCCTGAATTTAGCTGGATATCTACCAAACCATTGTGAACACCCACAAAATCAACCTGAGATGTAAGAATATATATCTGGATCTCTACAAGCAGAAAAGCAGTTGCTTTTGGCAAGGTAGGAAGGGCAGAGTCATGAATCTGAGGGAGATATTGGAAGATAAACAGAAGGGGGAGGGAGCTGCCATAAGCTGACTCCTGGAAAGTAATAACATGGGAGAGCAAAATCAAAACCCTTAGAAATCTGCTCAAGTAAGAGACACCCCTCCCTGAAGGGGGCCCTGGAAATGAAAAGACAGAATTCTAGGTAGGGCATTGTGGTCTTGGGATACAAGGAACCACAGAGCAAAAGTGGGTTTATGAACTGGTAGGGTGCCCAAGCAGTGGAACCAGGAAGCAGATTATGGTCAGCGAGCCCACGAAGGGACTCTCAACTAGGATCGCCAGAAACCACAAACCAGGCAGGTCGATATCCACTCTTTCCTTGAACAGACTAAAAAAATCTGGAACCAGAGCCTGCAACAGGGCAAAAAGTTGCAGAACAGTAGTAGCCGGGAAAAGGCTTTAGGGTAGAACCGGACCTGATTTTGGAGCTTCTAGTGCAAGCCGGAGCCCACAGTCGCTCACAGTTTTAAAAGCAGAAAGGGCAGAGATACTCCCGAGCCCCTGAAAATACTTCTGGGAGAGTAGCTGTGAGCACACACTGCAGAAAGCTGCGGTTTTCAGCAGCACAAACAGAAGTTGAGACTGTTTGTCCTGCAGAGTTTATTAAAGAGGGCAGACTCCGAATTTTCTGCTCTGGGCCAGAGGTTTGGCGGTGGCCATTTTTGCTCTGATCCCCTGAAGAGGAGTGGAAAAGCCCCAGGATACAAAAGACACTCTGAAGTCCAGTTTCCACTGAGCCCATCCCCCAGACAGGGGGTGGGGTAACTCCACACTAGCAGGTACCTGAGAAACAGAGTGGCAGGCCCCTCCCCGAAGACAGGCTGGAAAATAGGTAGATGACAATCCTTTGGTTCCTGTAAGACTGTAATATCCCAACACAAGGAGAAAATTGTATATTGAGCTCTAGATGTGGCCTTACAACTTGTTTATTTTTCAGATATAATTTTCCTTTCCTTTCCTTTTCTTTCTTTCTTCTTTTTTTTTTCCTTTTCTCATGCCGTTTTCCACTGCCGTATTCTTTATACCTTCTCATTTCAACTAGATGTCTATTATACCAACTCATGTTTTCATAGGTGCTTTTTAACTTGTATTTTTACATACCTATATTTTTTATAAAAATGCTTTATTTTAGCCCGTTTTTCACTCTACTCAGTTTTACCTTTTTATATATACAAATTTTACTTTCCTAGTAATTTTGAGACGTAGTGTCCTCTAAAACACAGACCAAAATACACCCAAGAACTAATGAAACACTCTGCTTTGTTCATACTGAGAGATTATAACCCCTCTTCCCATTCCCCCTTTTTAATTTTTTTATTTTCTATTACATGTATATATAGTACATATTTTTAATTTTTTAATTTTTCATTTTTTTACTTTTATTCTTGTTCATTTTGGCTTTGTTTTTTTCAGTGGTGGCATCTGACCATGCCGGATATTGCTAGGGTGCATCTAATTTGGGTCGTGGTTGATATTTTGAACTCTGTCCATTCATTCCAACAGCCAATGACAGAATGACTAGGAGGAGAAACTCTCAACAAAGAAAAGAACCAGAGATAATGTTTCTGCCACAGAACTAATGGATATAGATATAAACAAGATATCAGAGACAGACTTCAGGATAGCAATCATGAAGTCAATAGCTAGGCTTGAAAAAAGCATTAGTGACAATATAGAATCTCTAAGGGCAGAAATGAGATCTAATGAGGCCAAACTTAAAAATGCTATGAATAAGATGAAGTCTAAACTGGAAACTCTAACAGCCAGGGTAAATGAGGCAGAATAACAAATTAGTGATCTGGAAGATAAACTGATAGAAAGGAAGGAAGCTGAGGAAGACAGAGATAAGCAGCTAATGGCACATGAAAATAAACTTAGAGAGATCAATGACCCTAGGAAATGCTCCAATGTCGGAATTATTGGGATCCCCGAGGGGGTGGAGAGAGAGAGAGAGAGGACTAGAAGGTATATTTGAACAAATCATAGCTGAGAACTTCCCTAATCTGGAGAAGGAAACAAGCATTTGAGTCCAAGAAGCAGAGAGGACCCCTTCCAAAATCAATAAAAATAGATCAACACCCTGGCATAAAATAGTGAAATTTGCAAGTCTGAGAGCCAAGGAAGCCATCCTGAGAGCATCTAGGGGGAAGAGATTTCTTACTCACAGAGGGGGGAACATCAGAATAACATCAGGCCTGTCCACAGGGACCTGGCAAGCCATAAAGGGCTGGCAGGACATGTTCAGGGTACTAAATGAAAAGAACATGCAGCCAAGAATACTTTACCTAGCAAGATTGTCATTCAGAACAGATGGAGAGATAAAATGTTTTCATGACAGACAGAAACAAAGAATATGTGACCACCAACCCAGCCCTGCAAGAAATATTAAGGGGGATTCTGTAAATGAAGAGAAATCCCAAGAGACACATAGACCATAAAGAAACAGAAAACCTACAGAAACAGAGATCTTACAACCAATACAATGGCACTAAATTCATATCTTTCAATAGTTACTCTCAACATAAACAGGCTGAATGCACCAATCAAGAGACACAGGGTTTCAGATTAGATAAAAAAAGCAGAACCCATCCATATGCTATCTACAAGAGACTCAAGACACCTCCAGGTTGAAGGTAAGGGGATAGAGGACCATTTACCATGCCAACAGACCTCAAAAGAAAGCTGGGGTAACAATTCTCATATCAGACAAATCAGATTTTAAACCAAAGACTGTAGTAAGAGATGTAGAAGGACACGATATCATACTTAAAGGGTCTATTCAATAAGACCTAACAATTGTAAATATCTCTGCCCCCAACATGGGAGCTAAAATACTCAACAAGATCATAGCCAATAGCACATTAAAGGATTATCCATAACAACCAGATGGGATTTATTCCTGGGATACAAGGGTGGTTTAGCATTTGCAAATCAATCATCCTGATAGAGTACATTAATAAAAGAAAAGACAAAAACTGTATGATCCTCTCAATTGATACAGAGAAAGCATTTGGCAAAGTACAGCATCCTTTCCTGATTAAAACTCCAAAGTACAGGAATAGAGGGGAACATACCTCAATATCATAAAACCCGTCTATGAAAAGCCCTCAGTGAATATCATTCTCAATGGGGAAAAACTGAGAGCTTTTCCCCTAAGGTCAGGAACACAAAGATGCCCACTCTCACCATTTATTGCTCAACATAGTACCAAAATTCCTTGGCAAGAGACAACAAAAAGAAATAAAATGCATTCAAATTGGCAGAGAAGAAGTCAAACTCTCTCTCTTCACAGATGACATGATACTTTATGTGGGAAATCCAAAAGCCTCCACCACCAAGTTATTAGAACTCATACAGGAATTCAACAATGAGACAGGATACAAAATCAATGCTCAGAAATCAGTTGCATTTCCTAATTTATCTGGTCCACAGCTTCCTCCACTCTATAATGTATAACAATGTTGTGTACATTCAGAGTCAAGATAATATATGCAATGCATGTATCTACTACATAGTAATACTGCAAGAAGTGCTATTATTCTAATTTATTTTGTATATTTCTCCTAAGTCATGAAAGAAGGTGAAATATAAATACATTTCCAACCCCAGCTTAAGTTCCTTGTACCTCTGACTTCTCCAGTCCTTGTTGACTTCAACTTTCTTGGAATAGCTGATGTATCTAACAACTTATACTCCAATAACATCAGTGTTTACTAACAATTAAATTTACTGATCATTGACTACGTGCCATCCACTTTAGATATATTATATCATATATTCCTCATGACAATGCTATAAGGAAGGGAGATACTGTCTTATTCCCATTTGACCACTAACAAATTATCAAACTCTTACTTATACATTATTATCTCCAACTAGTACATTATTTGCTATTATGTCTAGAGTGTGGATCACGAATACTAGTACCTTGACAAATCCCTTATCTGCACTAAAAGACAGACTACACCAGTAGTGGGCAGAGAATCTTACTGTGTCAATCCCACTGCAAGCATCCATGGCTTGATCACTGGCCTTTTCAGGATTTTCCCAGTTTCCCTTCACAGTCATATAGTTATTTTATATTCTCCAGGGACTCTGGCCCTTAAAATTGCTTTAAAGTAGATAACTCCATTCATTCTATTTTGAAACTTTCAGCCTTTCTTAATAACTCCATTCATTTTATTTAAAGCTTTCAGGCCTTCCTAAAATAATAGCTTTTCTTTTCTTTTTATTATGTTATGTTAATCACCATACATTACATCATGAGTTTTTAATGTAGTGTTCCATGATTCATTGTTTGCGTATAACACCCAGTGTTCCATGCAGTACGTGCCTCTTTAATACCCATCACCAAGCTAAACCATCCCCCCACCCCCTCCCTTCTAGAACCCTCAGTTTGTTTCTCAGAGTCCACAGTCTCTCATGGTTCATCTCCCCCTCCTATTTCCCCCCTTCATTCTTCCCTTCCTGCTATCTTCTTCTTCTTTTTTTTTTAAACATATAATGTATTATTTGTTCCAGAGGTACAGGTCTGTGATTCAACAGTCTTACACAATTCACAGTGCTCACCATAGCACATACCCTCCCCAATGTCTATCACCCAGCCACCCCATCCCTCCCACCCCCCACCACTCCAGCAACCCTCAGTTTGTTTCCTGAGATTAAGAATTCCTCATATCAGTGAGGTCATATGATACATGTATTTCTCTGATTGACTTATTTTGCTCAGCACAATACCCTCCAGTTCCATCCATGTGATTGCAAATGGCAAGATTTCATTCCTTTTGATGTTGTATATATATACAATAATAGCTTTTCAAATGGCTTTTAGGTGGTTGTTATTCCACTTAGAAAGATTCTCTTTTCTCCAAATGCAGGACCATGAATGTTTCCTACCCCTCTTGGCAATGCTACTGGTTTCAGATAGCAAAAGGCTTAGGAACAGAATAGTCTCACCACTATTGTGCTCCTTTGGCTGTGTCTGAGTCTCACATTTCTCACTGAAGACTGAGCCAAGCAGACATGGTTGCAGATCACAACTTCTTCAGAAAGGTTAGCAGCAAGAACTATGGTAAGTTGCCTGCGTATGTATGTCCCAACTCATTTGCCCCAGAACTGGAGGATGCTACCTGCAAGAAATTTAAAAAAAAATCATTTGAATCTTCATTTTGACCTCATTTGGTAAGGTACAAAGTGGTAAATTAACTTGCCTAGGGATGAAGAAATTCACTGTTAATTAGATTTTGAAATGTGGCTAAAAATAAACCTCTCACTCAAATAATCTTTCTACTTCACCAGTCTGCCTCCGTGCTGAGAGAAGAAAGTGCTATGTAAACCTCCCCAAAACCAAGGGCACGAATGGTAGGTGGAAAGCATGGAGCAGATTAGCTGTGGCTCACTGAGAAGCAGAGATTAGCATTGATAGGAATTTTTGACCTCACTAACAGCCTTTTCTATTATCCTCTGCCTATAACAGCCATTATTTGGAGTATACACAAGACCTGTGTCCCTTCCCCCAGTTATCTCATTTTATGTACCGTCAAATGCAAAACAATACTTTCCTAGGCCTTAGAACACAGCTTTCCCTCTAAATATAATGGATATTAATTAATTAATGTACATTTTGCATCCCTTCAGTGTATTAGGCATTGTTTTAGGTACTGATGATAAGATGGTATGTAGGCAGACATGGTCTCTGCACTCATGTAAATTGTAATCTCATACTATATCCACCCCATCCTCTCCACCCAAGAAATAATACTCATTTATTAATAAGTGTATGTCTCATGAGAATTTTAAATTAAAATGTTTTTTTAATTTTCTCATCAAAATAAATTAAAATATTTTAAATAGAGTGTAGTATTCCTCCAAAAACCATGCTATTTTACTAGAATCACCATACACTAGGCTGACCATATATTCTGATTTGCCTGGAACAGAACTAGTTTACATTTGTTATTGCAGTGTAATCAATAATGATACTACCTTTCACTCTTTAAAGTGTCTTAGTTTGGATAATGGCATATGATCACTCTGCCATCTGCCCATTCACAAAATCTAGGTGATACCTTTAACAGTTACACCTATTAATACCCACACATATCCCATAAATTCTATCTTCCTAATTTCTAAATTTAGCTACTTCTCTCTGCACCACCTTTATTCTAATTTAGACAACCATCATCTCTTTTTTTATTATTATTATGTTATGTTAATCACCATACATTACAGCATTAGTTTTTGATGTAGTGTTCCATGATTCATTGTTTGCGTATAACACCCAGTGCTCCATGCAGTACGTGCCTTCCTTAACACCCATCACCAGGGTAACCCATCCCCCACCCCCTCCCCTCTAGAACCCTCAGTTTGTTTCTCAGAGTCCATAGTCTTTCAAACCATCATCTCTTTATTACTTATTCTTACCAGCCTTTATCAGTTCCCTCTACTTCCAATTTTGCCCGTTCCAATAAACATATTTTTCATTTTTTTGAAGATTTTATTTATTTATTCATAAAAAACAGAGAGAGAGAGAGGCCGAGGAAGAAGCAGGCTCCCTGCTGAGCAGGGAGCCCGATGCCGGACTCGATCCCAGGACCCTGTGATCATGACCTGTGCCGAAGGCAGACACTTAACCATCTGAGCCACCCAAGAGCCCAAACCTATTTTTCATTAAAGTGATCTTTCTGAATTCCAAATTTTATGTCACTATTCTGTTGCCTAATTCTTCCAAAGATTCACCTGTATCTAAAAACAAAAACAAAAACAAAACAAAACAAAACTTCCTTACTATGGTGTATTAAGTCCTGCAGGCTTATCTTTCCAACCTCATTTCTATAGCTCTACACTTCCCCACAATTCTCTGCTCCAGCCATGCTGAAGTACTCACATTTTCATGAATGTGTGCTGCATTCTGATATATTGATGAACTTGAATAAATATTTTATGCTCTTGGAATATTCTTTTCCCACTTTTCATGTGACTAATTTTCCTTCAGCTCCTAATTTAGAATTATCTTCTGGAAAGCCTTCCCAGATTTCTCTACAAGTCTGACTTAGGTACCTCTCTGTGCCTTGATAAGATCTCATGCTTCCATTATAAACTGGATCATAAACTGGATATTATATTCTGAGACATATATTGAATTTTTCTTGATCAAGTGTACATCAAGAGAAATAGAAAAGTTCCTTACACACATTAGATATTCAAAATGCATTTGTTTATTGAATAAATTAAGGAAATGATAGAATCATAGGTGCAAGATAAAATTAAAATTGTTACAAATTAGCAGTAAGCATCCCCATCCATCTCCCACCCAAATAACAACAGGTAAACCTACTTGTAAGATTGTCCTGAAAACTTCCGATTGCAGATAAGATGGAATAAATCTACTCCATCCTATTATTCTTGATAATCATGGCTAAAATACCTAGATAAAACATAAAACAAATGTAAGAGGACTCTAAGATGTAGAGAAAATAAAAAAAAGACTGGCTGAGGATCTCAAGACTCAAGGAACAACATGACATTGAGTGTGTGTGTGTGTGTGTGTGCACGTGCGTGCATATATGTATGTGTTGTTTCCTGTATATCCTGGACTAAGCACTGAGGAAGCCCACAGTTGAAAAAAAATTTCAAAAAAATGGCTGAAAATTGGGGGGCAGAGCAAGATGGTGGAGGAGTAGGAGACCTAGATTTTGTCTGGTCTCGGGAATTCAGCTGGATAGGGATCAAACCATTGTGAACACCCACGAACTCAACAGGAGATCGAAGAAAAGAATAGCAACAACTCTCTGAAGAGAAAAGCAACCACTTTTTGGAAGGTAGGGC
The DNA here is from genome assembly GCF_003265705.2 of Callorhinus ursinus. NCBI lineage: Eukaryota > Metazoa > Chordata > Mammalia > Carnivora > Otariidae > Callorhinus > Callorhinus ursinus. The sequence goes on along the minus strand of NW_027397102.1, from coordinate 4,551,798 downwards.
ATGCAGAGAAGTGAATCCGAGGTGATATTTGGGAGGATAGATCTCGGGGGAGGGGGTCTGCGTCGGCTGCTTATGGCAAGTGATAGAGCCACGGAGCACAAAATTGAAAGATCACTTTTAGTCGGCTCTGCTGAGGGACGTCACTCCAGGGGCTAAGCGGGGGTGGAACCCTCGTGGGACACTGTGGCCTCAGGACCCTTGGGGTCACAGAAAGACCGAGGGTGCCTGAGTGTGGCAGAACTCCCAGGTATCAGAGCGGGGAAGCTGGCTGCTGAGATGGAGCCAAGGAGCAGGCTCTCAACTCGGGATTACCATAAACTGATCCACGGCACAGTCGGGCCACTGCTTCTCCAGCAGGGACCCAACAAGCGGCAGATCCGGGGAGACTCTCCTTCCTGCCCCAGGAGGAGTGGCGTGGGAGCACACTGCAGGGATCTGCTGAGTTTGGAGACACCACACCGAGTCAGGTGTCAGAGATAGAAATGCTCGGTCAGAGGCCAGGTGAGCACGGAGTGCAGCCAGAGACTGGGGAGATGGGAGTGATTGACTGCTTTTCTCTGGGAGCTCACTGAGGAGCAGGGCCCCGGGTTCTCAGCTTCTCTGGGGCAGAGATTGGGAAGCTGCCATTTTCACTCTTATCCTCCAAAGCTGTACTGAAAGCTTGCAAGGAACAAAAGCTCCCAAGAGCAAACCCAAACAGATTACTTAGCCCGGACCAGGCAAGGGCGGGGCAATTCCGCTTCAGGCAAAGACATTTGGGAACCACGGCAACAGACCCCTCCCCCAGAAGATCAGCAAGAAGAACCAGCCAAGACCAAGTTTACCAATCAATGAGAACAGCAGAACTCCAGAGCTAGAAGTATACTGCACATAGAATCCATGGCTTTTTTACCAAGATTCTTTAGTCTTTGAAAGTTAATTTTTTTAACTGTCTTTTTTTTTTAATTTTTCTTTTTCCCTTTTTCAACCAACATCTTATCAATTCCTTTTTAAAAAAACGTTTTTATGTTTCATTTTTAGAGTCATATTCTATCCCCTCATAGTAGTTACCCTTATTTTTGGCATATATATATAAGTTGTTCTCTCTTTAAAATTTTGAGATACAGTTTCTTCTAACAGATCAAAATATACCCTAAATCTCTAGTGTATGACTTTGTTCTAGTCTCCTGCCTGATCCCATTCTCTCCCTTTTTTTTCTTTTTTCTTTTTAGAACCTCTTCTTTCTTTTTTCAAACAACTTCTTATCTTATCAATTCCTTTATAAAATCTTTTATAATTTTCATCTTTACAGTCATATTCCATCCCTTAATCGTATTAACCCCTATTTTTGTACATATATAAGTTTTTCTTTCTTTAAAATTTTGGGAGCCACTTCCTACTAACAGCCCAAAGCACACCCAAAATCTAGTGTATGGCACTGATCTATGCACCAACTTGATCATATTTGATCATATTCTGTTTTGTTTTGTTTTGTTCTGTTTTTGAATATTTTCATCTTTTTCTTTTTCTTTTTTCTTTCTTTCACTTTCTTTTCCCCTGGTTTCAGGTCTCTTCTGATTTGTTTAGAGTATATTTTCTGGGGATGTTGTTACGTGTTAGCATTTTGTTCTCTCATTCATCTATTCTCTGGACAAAATGACAAGATGGAAAAAAATCAACTTAACAAAAAAACAAGAGGCAGTACCGACTGCCAGGGACCTACTAAATACGGACATTAGTACAATGTCAGAACTAGAGTTCAGAATGATGATTTTAAAGATACCACCTAGGCTTGAAAAAAGCATGGAAGTTATTAGAGAAACCCTTTCAGGAGAAATAAAAGAACTAAAATCTAACCAAGTCGAAATCAAAAAGGCTATTAATGAGATGCAATAAAAAATGGGGGCTCTAATTGCTAGGATAAATGAGGCAGAAGAGAGAATTAGCGATATAGAAGACCAAATGATGGAAAATAAAGAAGCTGAGAAAAAGAGAGATAAAAAATTATTGGATCATGAGGGCCAAACTTGAGAGATAAGTGATACCATAAGATGAAACAACATTAGAATAATTAGGATCCCAGAAGAAGAAGAAAGAGAGAGAGGGGCAGAAGGTATATTGGAGCAAATTATAGCAGAGAACTTCCCTAATGTGGGGAAGGAAACAGGCATCAAAATCCAGGAGGCACAGAGAACCCCTCTCAAAATCAATAAAAATAGGTCAACACCCAGACATCTAATAGTAAAACTTATGAGTCTCAGAGACAAAGAGAATTTCCTGAAAGCAGCCTGGAGAAGAGATATGTAACCTACAATGGTAGAAACATTAGGTTGGCAACAGACCTATCCACAGAAACCTGGCAGGCCAGAAAGGACTGCCAGGATATCTTCAGAGCACTAAACGAGAAAAATATACAGCCAAGAAGACTATATCCAGCTAGGTTGTCATTGAAAACAGAAGGAGAGATAAAAAGCTTCCAGGACAAACAAAAAATGAAGGAATCTGCAAACATGAAACCAGCCCTACAAGAAATCTTGAAAGGGGTCCTCTAAACAAAGAGAGAGCCTAAAAGCAGCATAGACCAGAAAGGAACACAGACAATATACAGTAACAGTCACCTTACAGACAATATAATGGCACTCAATTCATATCTTTCAATATTTACCCTGAATGTAAATGGGCTAAATGCCCCAATCAAAAGAGACACGCTATCAGATTGGATTAAAAAACAAGACCCATCGATATGCTGTCTGCAAGAGACTCATTTTAGACCCAAAAACACCCCCAGATTGAGAGTGAGAGGGTGGAAAACCATTTACCATGCTAATGGACACCAAAAGAAAGCTGGGGTGGCAATCCTTGTATCAGACAAATTAGATTTTAAACCAAAGACTGCAATAAGAGATGAGGAAGGACACTATATCCTACTTAAAGGGTCTATCCAACAATAAGATCTAACAATTGTAAATATGTATGCCCCTAACAAGGGAGCAGCCAATTATATAAAGAAATTAATAACAGAAGCAAAGTGGGCGCCTGGGTGGCTCAGTTGGTTAAGCAACTGCCTTCCGCTCAGATCATGACCCAGAGTCCTGGGATCAAGTCCTGCATCGGGCTCCCTGCTCGGCAGGGAATCTGCTTCTCCCTCTGACCCTACCCTCTCTTGTGCTCTCTCTCTCTCAAATAAATAAATAAAAATCTTTAAAAAATTAAAAAATAACAAAAGCAAAGAAATACATTGAGAAAAATACAATAATAGTGGGGGAATTTAACAACCCCCTCACTGAAATGGATATATCATCTAAGCAAAAGATCAAAAAGGAAATAAAGACTTTAAATGACACACAGGACCAAATGGATTTCACAGACATATTCAGAATATTCCATCCCAAAGCAACAAAATACACATTCTTCTCTAGTGCCCATGGAATTCCTCAGAATAGATCACATCATGGGTCACAAATCAGGTCTCAACCAGTACCAAAAGATTGGGATAATTCCCTGCATATTTTCAGACCACAGTGATTTGAAACTAGAACTCAACCACAAAGGAAAGTCAGAAAGAACTCAAATACATGGAGGCTAAAGAGCATCCTACTAAAGAATGAATGGGTCAACCAGGAAATTAAAGAAGAATTTAAAAAATTCGTGGAAACCAATAAAAATGAAAAAACAACTGTTCTAAATCTTTGGGATGCAGCAAAGGCAGTCCTGAAAGGAAAGTATATAGCTATACAAGCCTTTCTCAAGAAACAAGAAAGGTCTCAAATACACAACCTAATCCTACACCTAAAGGAGCTAGAGAAAAAAACAGCAAATAAATCCTAAATCCAGCAGAAGAGAAATAAAGATCAGAAAGAAATCAATGAAATAGAAACCAAAAGAACAGTAGAACATATCAACGAAACTAGGAGCTGGTTCTTTGAAAGAATTAACAAGATTGATAAACCCCTGTCCAGACTGATCAAAAAGAAAAGAGAAATGACCCAAATCAACAAAATCATGAATGAAAGAGGAGAGATCACAACCAACACCAAAGAAATACAAACAATTATAAGAACATATTATGAGCAACTCTATGCCAGCAAATTAGATAATCTGGAAGAAATGGATGCATTCCTAGAGATGTATCAACTACCAAAACTGAACCAGGAAGAAATAGAAAACCTGAACAGACCTATAACCACTAAGGAAATTGAAGCAGTCATCAAAAATCTCCCAACAAACAAAAGCCCAGGGCCAGATGGCTTCCCAGGAGAATTCTAACAAACATGTAAAGAAGAATTAATACCTATTCTTCTGAAACTGTTCCAAAAAATAGAAATGGAAGGAAAACTTCCAAACTCGTTTTATGAGGCCAGCATAACCTTGATCCCTAAACTGAGAAAGACCCCATCAAAAGGGAGATTTACAGACCACTATCCTTGATGAACATGGATGCAAAAATTCTCACCAAAATACTAGCCAATAGGATCCAACAGTACATTAAAAGGATTATTTACCACGACCAAGTGGGACTTATCCCTGGGCTGCAAGTTTGGCTCAACATCCGCAAATCAAACAACATGATATAATACATTAACAAAAGAAAGATCAAGAATCATATGATCCTCTCAATAGATGCAGAAAAAGCATTTGACAAAGTACAGCATCCTTTCTTGATTAAAACTCTTCAGAGTATAGGGATAGAAGGTACATACCTCAATATCATAAAAGCCATCTATGAAAATCCTACAGCGAATATCATTCTCAATGGGGAAAAACTGAGAGCTTTCCCCCCAAGTTCAGGAACGCGACAGGGATGTCCACTCTCACCACTGCTCTTCAACATAGTATTAGAAGTCGTAGCGACAGCAATCAGACAACAACAACAAAAAAAAATAAAAGGCATCCGAATCAGCAAAGAAGTCAAACTCTCACTGTTTGCAAATGATATGATACTTTATGTGGAAAACCCAAAGACTCCATCCAAAACTGCTAGAACTCATACAGGAATTCAGTAAAGTGGCAGGATATAAAATCAATGCACAGAAATCAGTGGCATTCCTATACACCAACAAGACAGAAGAAAGAGAAATGAAGGAGTCGATCCCATTTACAATTGCACCCAAAACCATAAGATACTTATGAATAAATCTAACCAAAGAGTCAAAGGATCTGTACTCAGAAAACTATAAAATACTCATGAGAGAAATTGAGGAAGACAAAGAAATGGAAAAACGTTCCATGCTCATGGATTGGAAGAAAATATATTGTGAAGATGTCAATGCTATCTACAGCAATCTACACATTCAATGCAATCCCTATCAAAATACCATCCACTGTTTTCAAAGAAATGGAACAAATAATCCTAAAATTTGTATGGAACCAGAAAAGACCCTAAATAGCCAGAGGAATGCTGAAAAAGAAAAGCAAAGTTGGGGGCATCACAATTCCGGACTTCAAGCTTTATTACAAAGCTGTCATCATCAAGACCATATGGTACTGGCACAAAAACAGACACATCGATCAATGGAACAGAACAGAGAGCCCAGAATTCAACCCTCAACTCTATGGTCAACTAATCTTTGACAAAGCGGGAAAGAATGTCCAATGGAAAAAAAGACAGTCTCTTCAACAAATGGTGTTGGGAAAATTGGACAGCTACATGCTGAAGAATGAAACTGGACCATTTCCTTATACCACACACAAAAATAGACTCAAAATGGTTGAAAGACCTAAATGTGAGACAGGAGTCCATCAAAATCCTAAAGAACACAGGCAGCAACCTCTTTGACCTCAGCCACAGCAACTTCTTCCTAGAAACATTGCCAAAAGCAAGGGAAGCAAGGGCAAATTTAACTATTGGGACTTCATCAAGATAAAAAGCTTTTGCACAGCAAAAGAAATTGTCAACAAAACCAAAAGACAACCGACAGAATCAGAGAATATATTTGCAAATGACATATTGGATAAAAAGCTAGTATCCAAAATCTATAAAGAACTTATCAAACTCAATACCAAAGAACAAATAATCCTATCAAGAAATGGGCAGAAGACATGAACAGACGTTTTTCCAAAGAAGACATCCAAATGGCCAACAGACACATGAAAAAGTGTTCAACACCGTTCGGCATCAGGGAAATCCAAATCAAAACCTCAATGAGATACAACCTCACATCAGTCAGAATGGCTAAAATTAACAAGTCAGGAAATGACATGTTGGCGGGGATGCGGAGAAAGGGGAACCCTCCTACACTGTTGGTGGGAATGCAAGCTGGTGCAGCCACTCTGGAAAACAGTATGGAGGTTCCTCAAAAAGTTGAAAATAGAGCTACCATACGATCCAGCAATTGTACTACTGGGTATTTACCCCAAAGATACAAATGTAGGGATCCAAAGGCTTATGTGCACCCCAATGTCTATAGCAGCAATGTCCACAATAGCCAAACTGTGGAAAGAGCCAAAATGTCCATTGACAGATGAATGGATAAAGAAGATGAGGTATATATATACCATGGAATATTATGCAGCCATCAAAAGGAATGAGATCTTGCCATTTGCATGGTGGATGGAACTGGAGGGTATTATGCTGAGCGAAATAAGTCAATCAGAGAAAGACATGTATCATATGACCTCACTGATATGAGGAATTCTTAATCTCAGGAAACAAACTGAGGGTTGCTGTAGTGGTGGGGATGAGAGGGATGGGGTGGCTGGGTGATAGACATTGGGGAGGGTATGTGCTATGGTGAGCACTGTGAATTGTGCAAGACTGTTGAATCACAAATCTGTACCTCTGAAACAAATAATGCAATATATGTGAAAGATAGCTGGAGGGGAAAAATGAAGGGGGGAAATCGGAGAGGGAAACGAACCATGAGAGACGATGGACTCTGAAAAACAAACTGAGGGTTTAGAGGAGAGGGGATGGGAGGATGGGTTAGCCTGGTCTGGGGATTAAACAAGGCAAGTTCGGCATGGAACACTGGGTGTTATGCACAAGCAATGAATCATGGAACACTACATCAAAAACTAATGATGTAATGTATGGCAATTAACATAACAATACATTTTTTTAAATGGCTGAAAATTTCCCAAATTTTGTGCAAGGTATAAAGCTATGAATTCAAGAATTGAGTTCATCCTAAATGGGATAAATGCAAATAAATGTACATATAGACACATCATAATTAATCTTCAGACCTCTAAAGACTAAAAATCTCATAAAAGAAGAAAATAGATAAAAGCAATACATTATTCATAGAAAAACAATGATCCAAATGACAGATTTCTAATTTAAAACCATGGAGGCCAAAAAAATATCCTTTGGGAATCCTCAGGTTATGGAAACAAAGTTGACATGCTCTAAGATAATTGCTAAAGAAAATTCTTCAAGCCCAAAGGAAATAATAAGAAAAAAAATTAACATCAAGAATATAAAAAGAGGGGCACCTCTGTGGCTCAGGTCGTTAAGCACAAGACTCATGATTTTGGCTCAGATCATTATCTCAAGGTCCTGAGACTGAGCCCTGCATCGGGCTCTTAGCTCATTACAGAGCCTGCTTGAGATTCTCTCTCTTCCTCTCCTTCTGCCCCTCCCTGCCTCTCAAAAACAAATAAATAAATAAAATTTAAAAAAGAAAGAATAAAGAAAGAGACCAGTCACAAAATGGGGAAGGAACGCTATGGGGCAGTCTCATTTTGCCCTGAGCCAGCTTTGGAGCAGGGACTGGGAGGAGGCATCTCCCTTCACCTAGCCTATGCTGGGCTGTGTTTCTGGGCCCCCAGGTTCCCCTTCACCTCAACCTGACCCCCTTCCTACCATCCTTACACTGAGTGTGGGAACCTGAAACCCTGCAACAAAATGGTGAGACCTAATGTGGCCTTCTGGAGTGATTGACACCCATATAACATCTCTATGTCTCTCTGACTCTCTCTTTCTCTGTCTTTTGAGTTTCTCCCTCCCCCTACTTATCCTGACCGAGTGTGTCAGAAGCCAGGACTTTTTCTCTGGGTCTCTTTCCAAAATGCAGCCACCATCATCACCAACCTCTACAAAGAAAGAAAGCATGGATACCCATCAGTGAAGTTTTGATATTGGAATTCAAATTGGTTATCAGCAATGCAATAAGTACGTGTTGGTTTGGGTTAAAGAGCACTGAAGAACTATTCATAGAGAAGATTTGATCAGCTTCCTGTGTGGAAAAGTTCCTTCACCACAAAACCCTAGAGCTCCCCAAGACTGACTGTAGTGTCCCCTAACTGAGCTACTTCAATGTAAATCAGCTCATCTATAGACACTAATTTGCAACCCTTCTGGGAAAACATAGCTCTGCATGGTCTTAGTGGTACAATGGATAGTATAAGCATGCATTTGAGTATCCCAAGCTCTCCTACACATATAAGCAATAGATGGAATGCTAGTTGAAGGATAAATGGGCTCCATGTGTCAATGTGAACACTTTCATATCAGAAAAAAATGCACTCCAGGGCGCCTGGGTGGCTCAGTTGGTTAAGCGACTGCCTTCGGCTCAGGTCATGATCCTGGAGTCCCGGGATCGAGTCCCACATCGGGCTCCCTGCTCAGCAGGGTGTCTGCTTCTCCCTCTGACCCTCTTCCCTCTCGTGCTCTCTATCTTTCATTCTCTCTCTCTCTCGAATAAATAAAAATAAAATCTTTAAAAAAAAAGAAAAAGAAAAAATGCACTCCACTTGGACAATGGTGGAACGGAAGGTGTACCTTAGCCCAGTGTGGCCATTTGATTACAGAGTTGCCAATCCATAAACACAACATAATGATCTAAACTGCGGACATTTTCACACCCACCATGCTGCTTGAAAGCCACTTGATCCCCAACATATACTATTATTGCAAAGGAAACATGAGCCATCTTCCCTTATTAACTGTTTAAAACAAGTGAATTCTATAGTGGTTGCCATAAAAGGAAGTTCTAGGTATTTATAGTAGATGATTCTTGTAACGATGGCTTTCTTAAAACTATAATCCTAGCAGAGGATATCAGATATCATGTAGTCATTAGTAAGATCATCACAGGGAAACATATATCTGTTCCAAGGCTAAAAGTGACCTTACTTATATTTATTCTCAAAGGGAAAGGAAATATCAGATGTTTACTTGATTATAGAATGCTTTTTTTTTTTTTGTCCATTTCCTGCTGTGTTGATCATTTTGCTTCAACAGTATTGCCAGTTTCCTAAAATTATCTCAAACCCATGATTTGGCTTCCTGTCAAATCTACAGGCTTCCATTTTTTGTAGCAGCACTGTACCATGCACCTGGTTTCTATATAGTCACAGTGTGTAATTTCTAATGATTGGGCTGTGCCCTGTTTTTAGTTTTCCAAGCAGTTTCTAGTTCTGGTGATTATGTGATGTAAAAGGGTTCTATGATGGACATGCAATGTATTTAATCCATACACAGATCTTTATTGGATTCACTTCGTGTGTGTTAGTGCTTTAGAAGTAACAATATTATTAAATTGCCCCCAGATTAACCCTGTAGGCTTAAAATACTCAGTTTTAAGACAAGGACTACTCCTCAAAAAGGATAGTATTCTTATGGTAAATGTAATTATGTAGACTCCATTCAAGGGTGACCTAAAGTAAAGAGGTCATGAACTTTGAGAATGGGGTTCCTTTTTGGTTCAGTATTAGCAAGATGGAGATGGATGGTGGGGGAGGGTAGATATTCTAATCTTTCGTGTCCTGTTCTACATTTTTCATGAATGCCCTACTTTGTGCAGTTTCCATTGGAATGGTGGAAGATAAAGGTCTTTTATCTGCTGACAATGTGGTCACAACTTAAGTAGAAAAACCTGACTCTTCAGTCCCTCTTCTAACAAGTGCAGTTTGGAATTTCATTCTGGAAAATATGGAATCACATGGATGTTCTCTAGATGTTAGGTAGCCCTAAATAAAGGTTCTGAGTACATTCCTCTTTTGAGTACATATAAGACCTCTTATAGCTACAATGTTTTAAAGCATGTTTCATCCTCATTTTTAATATCTTGAACTGAATGATAATCTCTTTTAGACGAAGAATTGATGTCAGCCTGCCAGGTACTATAATTTATTCTGTCATATTACTATATTACATATCAAGTAGGACAGTGAAAATGTTTCCTTGCAAACTTGTAGTATTATGTTCAAATAGCCAACATATTTTTAACCTTAAAAGACCATTGCAAATCAGTATAAGAATTTTCCAACAGTTATTCACAGCACTTTGTTAAAGTTTGCAGTTACATCAGCCATTTAGTAAATATCTTTCTGTGAAGAAACTTTGCTAAGATAACCATAATATTCATTGACTGGGTTGGAGGTGAATGGAATATTAGAAAGGTGTGAGCTGAAGTTCTGTATTCATTATAGATATAGCCCTTATTTTAAAAAGTCAATCCCATACTAAAAATAAGAATGAAAATGAGGTATTTCTAAATATTTGCAAAAGTGTATCATTTTTTCTTTGAATATAATAGCAGGAAGAATTACAGCAATATGTCATTTTCCCTGAAACAGACAAGCCTGTGTATTATGAATACTTTCAAGCTTCCCTTTGCAATATGCCCAGAAATGAATTTGGAATTATTTTTGTTTTTCTACTGCTGTAAATTTAGATTCTTGAATTGGGATTGGTTGTGTAAACCATTGCTCACAAATGGCCAGAACTTCTTGTCCTAAAGGTTTTTGAGATTGAGGAACCCCTATTTAACCTCCCCTTTATGCCTTGGTTCTATTCTTCCTTCCAAGTTGAGTAACATTTTTTTTTTAATTTTTGGTTGTTTTTGTTTTAGTTGGTGTTTTAATTTCAGTACCCTTTACTCTCGATTGTCAAATTTTAATAAAACATGTTCCATTTTCTTCAGTAAGAAAAAGTAGGTCTTAATGTCTGCCAGCACACAATTTATATGCCTTATTGGCTCCATAAACTTTTGAAAAACTTTAAAAAATGAATGAAAAAAGATTAACCTAAATATTAATATATCCAGAAAAACTATCGTTCAAAATGAAGGAAAAATTAAGACAATCTCAAATAAAAATAATTAATAGAGAGGGGCCTGGGTGGCTCAGTCGGTTAAGCGTCTGCCTTCAGCTCGGGTCATGATCCCAGGGTCCTGGGATCAAGCCCCGCATCGGGCTCCCTGCTCCGCGGGAAGCCTGCTTCTCCCTCTCCCCTTGCTTGTGTTCCCTCTCTCGCTGTGTCTCTGTCAAATAAATAAATAAAATCTTTAAAAAAAAAACTAATAGAAATCACTGATTGATAGTAGTGTTCTTCAATAAAAATTGCTAAAAAGAGATTTTTTGGGGGGGGCAAGATGGCAGAGGAGTAGGGGACTCTGTTTCAACCAGTCCCCTGAATTTAGCTGGATACCTACCAAACCATTCTGAACACCCACAAAATCAGCCTGAGATGTAACAATATATATATGGATCTCTACAAGCAGAAAATCAGCTGTTACAAAGTATGAAGAGCAGAGTTGTGATTCTGTGGGCAGATATGGGAAGATAAACAGAAGAGGGAGGGAGCCACTATAAGCTGGCCCCTGGAAAGTGATGTAACACCCAAGTGCAAAAGCTTCCCAGTGATAACTTGCAGAGCAATAGTGGTGGGATGGGAAGGGCCTGATAACAGTCCTCAAACAGGATCCAGGAGCTGAGACGGTATGTGTGCACACATGGGCCTGAGGCCAGCCATCCCCATCTCTGCCACCGCACACACAGACCTGGGACTGCTCAGGGCTTTGGAAGCACAAAGAACAGAGACAAGCAGGGCCAGAGTCAACAGATGAGAGGCTTGTTGGGGGTGTGCACCTCCCATGGGAGGCTGCGGTTTTCAGCAGTGCTTACAGAAAGCGAGACTGTGTGTTCTGGATGGTTCAGAGAAGAGCAGACTGTGATTTCTCTGCCCTGGGGCAGAGGTCCAGGTGTGGACATTTTCCTTTGCTCTGACCCTCTGAAAAGGCGCAAAAAGCTGTCAGAGAACAAAAGCCCAAAAGACCAGTTTCCAAGGATCCCAGCCCCCTGATGGGGGCAGGGCAACTCCGCCCAGGCAGGGTGGCTTGAAAAACCACGCAGCAGGCCCCTCCCCCAGAAGAAAAGCTGGAAGAACAAGAGGATGACAACCCTAGTGTCCCCATAAAACTGTAAAATCCCAACACCAGGGGAAAATAGTATATTGAGCTCTAGGTATTGCCTCATGGCTTGTGTATTTCTCAGGTACAACTTTTTTTTTCTTTTTATTCTTTTTCATGTTTCTTCTCTGTTTTTTCTTTTTACCTATTTCTCATTTCAACTAGATGTTTAATATAACCTCTCCTAGTAGCTTTTTAACTTTTACTTTTTCACATTTCTCTCTATATATTTTTTATATAGATATAAGCTTCAATGTAGTCCTTTTTTCCCTATTTAATATTACCTTTATATATACCAGTTTTATTTTCCCTGTAACTCTGGGAAGTAGTGTCCTTTAACAAAGAGAACAAAACACACCCAAGAATAACTGAAACACCCTACCTTGCCCACATTGAGAGATTATAACCCCCTCCCCCACCCCACCTTTTTTTATTCTTTAATCTTTAATTTATTTTTTAATTTTTTTAATTTTATAAATTTTATTCTTGGGTTTCATTTTGGCTGTGTTTTTTTGGTGGTGGCTTCCGACCACTCTGGATTTTCTCAGAGTGCATCTTGCCTGGATTATGGTTGATATTTTGGACTCTATATCCCCTCAAGCACCCCTCAACAGAATGACTAGGATGAGGAAACTCCCGACAAAGAAAAGAACCAGAGACAATAGCCTCTCCCACAGACCTAATGGATATGGATATAAGCAAGATATCAGAAATAGACTTCAGGGTAGCAATTATGAAATCAATAGCTAGGCTCAAGAAAACCATTAGTGGCAATATAGAGTCCCTAAGGGCAGAAATGAGAGCTAATCAGGCCAAACTTAAAATGCTATGAATGAGATGCAGTCTAACCTGGACACTCTAACAGTAGGGTAAATGAGGCAGAAGAACAAATTAGTGATCTAGAAGATAAACTGAGAGAAAGGAAAGAACAGGAGGAGGCCTGGGACAAACAGCATAAAATCCATGAGAACAGACTTAGAGAGATTAACGATGCCATGAAATGTTTTATTGTTAGAACTATTGAGATCCCTGAGGGGGTGGAGAGAAAAAGGACTAGAAGGTATATTTGAGCAAATTATAGTTGAGAACTTCTTTAATCTGGGGAATGAAACAAACATTTGTGTCCTAGAGGCAGAGAGGACCCCTCCCAAGATCAAGGAGAATAGACCAATGCCCCAGCATGTAATAGTAAAACTTGCAAATCTTAGAACCAAGGAAGACATCCTGAGAGCAGCTAGAGGGAAGAGATTTCTTATGGACAGAGGGAGGAACATCAGAATAATGTCAGACCTATCCACAGAGACCTGGCAAGCCAGAAAGGGCTGGCAAGACATATTAAGGGTACTAAATAAGAACATACAGCCAAGAATACTTTATCCAGCAAGGTTGTCATTCAGATCAGATGGTGAGATAAAGAGCTTCAAGGACCGGCAGAAACTGAAAGAATATGTGACCACCAAGCCAGCCATGCAAGAAATACTAAGGGGGATTCTATAAAAGAAGAAAGATCCCAAGAGTAATATAGACCAGGAATTTACAGAGACAATCCATAGAAACTGACAATAGGATGGCAATGAATACATATCTTTCAGTAGTAACTCTCAACATGAATGACCTAAATGTTTCCATGAAACGACAAAGGGATAAAAGATTGGATAAAAGGACTGGACCCATCCATATGCTGTCTACAAGAGTCTCATTTTGAACCTAAAGACACCTCCAGACTGAAAGTGAGGGGATGGAGAACAATTTATCATGCCAACAGACCTCAAAAGAAAGCTGGGGTAGCAATTCTTATATCAGACAAATTAGAATTTAAACCAAAGACTGCAATAAGAGATCCAGAGGGATACTATATCATTCTTAAAGGGTCTATCCAGCAAGAAAACCTAACAATTGTAAATATCAATGCCCCCAAAATAGGAGCAGCCAACTACATAAACCAACTATTACCTAAAATAAAAAATCAAATCAACAATGATACAATAGTAGGAGATTTTAACACTCCACTCTCAGCATTGGACAGACCATCATTTTTTTTTAAGATTGTATTTATTTATTTGACAGAGAGAGAGAGAGAGAGAGTGAGAGTGGGAACACAAGCCGGAAGAGTGGGAGAGGGAGAAGCAAGCTTCCCGCTAAGCAGGGAGCCCAATGCAGGGCTCAATCCCAGGATGCTGGGATCATGACCTGTGCCTCAGGCAGACAGTTAACGACTGAGCCACCCATATGCCCCTGGACAGATCATCTAAACAGAAAATCAACAAAGAAACACGAGCTTTGAATGACACATTGGACCAGATGGACTTCATAGATATATACAGAACATTAAACCCTAAAACAACAGAATACTCATTCTTCTCGAATGCACACGGAACTTTCTCCAGAATAGACCACATACTGGGTCAAAATTCAGGTCTCAGCCAGTACCAAAAGATTGAGATTATTCCCTACATGTTATCAGACCACAGTGTCTTGAAACTGGGACTCAATCACAAGAAATAATTTGGAAGGAATTCAAACACTTGGAAGTTAAAGAGCATCTTGCTAAAGAATGATTGGGTCAACCAGGAAATTAAAGAAGAACTTAAACAATTCATAGAATCTAATAAGAATTGAAACACTTTGGTCCAAAACATATGGTATACTGCAAAGGCGGTCCTAAGAGGGAAATACATACCCATCCAAGCCTCTCTCAGAAAACTAGAAAAATCCCAAATGCACAAGCTAACCTTATACCTAAAGGAGATGGAGAAAGAAGAGCAAATAAAACCTAAACCAAGCAGGAGAAAAGAAATCATAAAGATTAGAGCAGAAACCAATGAAATAGAAAACAGAAAAACAGTAGAACAGATCAATGAAATTAGAACCTCGTTCTTTGAAAGAATTAATAAGATCAATAAACCACTGGCCAAACTTATCCAAAAGAAAAGAGAGAGGAACCAAAATAATAAAATCATGAACGAAAGGGGAGAGATCAAGAGTAACACCAAGGAAATAGAAACAATTATTAGATATTATTACCAGCAGCTATGTGCCAACAAATTAAGCAACCTGGAAGAAATGGATGCCTTCCTGGAAACTTACAAACTACCAAGACTGAAACAGGAAGAAATAGACAATCTGAATAGACCAATAACCAGTAACGAAATTGAAGCAGTAATCAAAATCCTTCCAAAAAACAAAAGTCCAGGGCCAGATGGCTTCCCAGGAGACTTCTACCAAACATTTAAAGAAGAAATATCTATTCTACTGAAGCTGTTCCAAAAAAATAGAAACAGAAGGAAAACCTCCAAACTCCTTCTATGAGGTCAGCATTACTCTGATCCCAAAACCAGGCAAAGATCCCATCAAAAAGGAGAATTACAGACCAATATCCCAGATGAACATGGATGCCAAAATACTCAACAAGATCCTGGCCAATAGGATCCAACAGTACATTAAAAGGATTATTCACCATGATCAAGTGGGTTTTATTCCTGGAATGCAAGAGTGGTTCAACATTCACAAATCAATCAATATGATAGAGCACAACAATAAAAGAAAAGACAAGAACCATATGATCCTCTCAATTGATGTGGAAAAAACATTTGACAAAATACAACATCCATTCCTGATTAAAACTCTTCAGAGTATATGGATAGAGGGAACATTCCTCAATATCATAAAAACCATCTATGAAAAGCCCACATCGAATATCATTATCAATGGGGAAAAACTCTGGTCAGGAACACAACAGGGATGCCCTCTCTCACCACTATTGTTCAACATTGTGCTAGAAGTCCTAGCCTCAGCAATCAGACAACAAAAAGAAATAAAAGTCATCCAAATTGGTAAAGAAGTCAAACTCTCCCTCTTCACAGATGACATGATACTTTATGTGGAAAACCCAAAAGACTCCATCCCCAAATTACTAGAACTCATATAGCAATTCAGCAAATGTGGCAGGATACAAAATGAATGCACAGAAATCAGTTGCTCTCCTATACACTAATAATGTAACTGTAGAAAGAGAAATTAAGGAATTGATTCAATTTACAAGAGCAACAAAACCATAAGATACATAGGAATAAACATAATGAAAGAGGTAAAGGATCTCTACTCTAGAAACTACAGAACACTTATGAAAGAAATTGAGGAAGACACAAAAAGGTGGAAAAATATTCCATATTCATGGATTGGAAGAATAAATAGTTTTAAAATGTCTATCCTGTCCAGTGCAATTTACACTTTCAATGCCATCCCTATTAAAATACCATTGGCATTTTTCAAGGGGCTGGAACCAACAATCGTAAAATTTGTATGGAACCAGAAAAGACCCTGAATCGCCAAGGGAATGTTGAAAAAGAAAATCAAAGCTGGGGCATCACATTGCCTGACTTCAAGCTATATTACAAAGCTATGATCACCAAGACAGCATGGTACTGGCACAAAAACAGACACATAGACCAATGGAACAGAATAGAGATTCCAGAAATGGACCCTCAACTTTATGGTCTACTAATCTTTGGATTAAGGAAAAAATATCCAATGGCAAAAAGACAGTCTCTTTAATAAGTGGTGCTGGGAAAATTGGACAGCTACATATACAAGAACGAAACTGGACCATTCCCTTATACCATACACAATGATAAACTCTAAGTGGATAAAAGAAAGGAATCCATCAAAATCCTAGAAAAGAACATAGGCAGTAACCTCTTTGACATTGGTCACAGTAAGTTCTTTCAAAACACATCTCCAAAGGCAAGGGAAACAAAAGCAAAAATGAACTTTTGGGACTTCATCAAGATAAAAAGCTTCTGGACAGCAAAGGAAACATGAAAAACAAAACTAAGAGGCAACCCACGGAATGGGAGAGATATTTGCAAATAACATTACCAAAAGGGCTGATATCCAAGATGTTAAAAATAGAGCTACTCTATGACCCAGCAATTGCACTACTAGGTATTTACCCCAAAGATACAGATGCAGTGAATTTATTTTTGTGTATTGTGTAAGAAAGTCATTCAATTTCATTCTTTTGTAGGTGGCTGTGCAGCTTTCCCAACACCATTTGTTGAAGAAACTATCTTTTTCCTATTGCATATTCTTTGCTCTTTTTTCAAAGATTAATTGACCATATAATTGTGGGTTTGTTTCTGCCCAGTGAAGTCTTTCCAATTCCTTAATACCTTCTGGAGTACCAACCTTCCTTTTTTGAGAAAATCTAGTAGTTGGCTGATAAATGAAGCCCATAAATTCATTTTCCAAATTAACATTAGCTTAGCTTTTTACCTATCCCATAAGCATTTATATTTCAAGAAGTAGGCATTAGAGAGGCAGTAAGTAATCTCTGGTAATAAATTATCAATAGTGGAATTTCTAGTTGGACGCAGACACACAGGTAGGGCTAGGAGACACATCAGGTTAGGGGTGACTTCTCCCAGTCTCAAAATAACATGCTTAAGCTATTGTCAATTAGTAAGTCTAATTCTAGTAGTATGCTATCATTTAATACTCCTCAAAATTATAGAGATGCATTATTTTCCTATCTTGAACAATAATTTTGACCAAGTGGAAAACCGTCTCAAGCTTTAGTGAAGAATTTCTCAGTATTCCTGGACACCCACATTTCCAGCTGCAGAAAGCAAGACCTCAGCACAGAACCATTTAACAAGCAAACCCTCCCTCCCCCTAGGGCTCTACATTTAGTAAATACCTAGTCCTCACTCAGCACCAGATTTAGGCTGAACTTTGCCATTAGGGATACAGAGATGATTAATGTCCTCCCTCCTCTCACCCAACTTTAGAAGCTGGTTAAATAACCAACATCCTCCTAGTAAACTTTCTTGGTAGCTGGGGGAAGATTGGGAAGAAAAAACTCAATCCAGAATTTTTAGGTCTACTGAGGAAGTTTTCTTCATAGTCCTGCCAAAACACAATTTCTGGGGAAGATCAGTCCAAGGGGCATTGCTTGGACTTTCAGCTCTTTTAAAGGTTCCTAAATCCCTACAGCTGCCTAGGCTGCTTGTGTTTCATATGCTGTCGCATCTCAGCCACTTTGAAACTGCTTGGGTGGAGGAAAAAATCCATCTATACTTGTGGTCAGAGTGATTAAGCAGAGTCGCTTTCAATATACATTATGATGCCACTTGGCAACCATAATATGCAGATAGTGCCATCCTGTGAGTCATGTTCATGTAGTCCACAGCTGTTAATTATGTGTTGTTTCTGGAAAATAAACTAGTAGTACAATAAAGTCTTTATCCTGATATTTTATAGTAAAAATATTTATTGAGTCATCTTTTACTTAGAGGGAACTTAGTGTCTCTAACTTTTTAATCTGGGGGAACTCAGTATATACAAAATATACTACTTTGCTCATGTCATGAGAAGATATCAATATGATTAGATCTTACTGATATGTTAGATGACTTGTACCAACTTCTCCAGGATGTACATAATTTTACATATTCTGAATAATCTCACATACTTAAGAATTAAACTCCACGTGTAAAATTAGCAGATTTTTTAAAGGGCAACAGCTATTTTATTATTTCAAATAAGGAAAATGGAATGAATTCCTTCTAACAAAGACTGCACCCTACTTAGAACCCCTTCCTAAAATATTTCCCATGTTATCAAGTTAAAAATACATCCAAAGAAATGTTCATCATAAATTGAGAATCAGCCCCTCTGAGATTTAACAGCTGTACTAGCTTCTAGGGCTTGATGAAAATCTTTTTGTACTATTTGAAGCTTTTATGTCCCACCACAAAATAAATGTATGAGAAATGTCCCAATCAAAAGAAACACATCAAGTTTCATCTTATGAAAAGATTTAGGCATGTAAATGTATTTATCACTCGAATGCCACATAATTTGTTTGGCAAAACCCTGGATTTAAAATTTTAAGTCCCCCCCCCACACACACACTGCTCATACTAACAGAATTGTGTTTAATCAACCACTATCCTAATTTTAACATATATTTGTTAAGATCAGTATTTAAGTCTGGACTCCTGGTTTATATCAGTAGCATATTAACTTATAGAGAAAGGAGCTTTCCCTCAGACAGCCACATTTCCTTACACAAAACATGCAGCAGTTTCAGTGAACATTTTAACCACTTAAACTTATAAATAGATATTACCTCACTAAATAATCTCCTTACTGAGAATCTCCATACTTCATAACAATACATCCCTCAAAAGGTAAAATATTAGCAGATTCAGAATTACATTTTGATGGAAGCAGCAGAAATTTTCATTGTCATCTTCAATTCACAGAGATTTTTAAGTTCTAATTTTTAATGTATTAAGAGAAAGCCAAGAACCTTACCCTTTCTACCCAGATATCCTGTAGAGAACTGCAGGCATGTATAGCTACAAGAGGAAGTAACATAGTTTATTCAGTAAAACAGGAAAAACAAAACCAAAAAAAAATGAAAACAAAACAAAACAAAAGATTTTACCTCTAATGGGAGGTAGAACTCTTCGTCAGCATCACTCAATTGTTTTGGAAAGCATTCCCCTCCGAGGATATTGTAGGAAAAGAAAATTGAAATTTTGGCTTTGATAAATTCAGAATTTCCATGATTTGTACACTTCAACCAGGAACAGAGTATCTGATTTTAATTTGCCACGTATTACCAGTTTTCTCAGTCTATTCTGAAAGTTTAAAGTGCAAAATTCAGCTTAACTGTTAGAATGTCATTTTGCTATTTAAAAATAAAATAAAACATAAGTTATAATGTCTTTTAAATGTTCTTTTTTAACAGAAAACATTAAATATTGTTTTTTACAATGATTCCCCATTGTCTATCTTTATGTTTTGTTCCTCCTTCCCATGACTTCATGCTTCACAGTCTTGGAAGGCATCTACGTCTTAGGGGAATTCATTCATACTACACTGAAGACTCTTAGGAGGCTTGCTAAATTTACAGAAGAAACTATTCCCCCAGACAGCATTAGATCTCATGGATGCAATGGCTTTTTCTATTAGTGTCCTGAAAGGTCATGTGTCTTTGCTATGGTGCTTGGAAAAATAATATATGACAAAAATGAAATAAGCTTCCAACTACTTATGCACCTGTCTTTATCATCATCTTTCTTCTTTTTTATAAAAAAAAAAGCAACTGGTGTTTATGCATACATGCATGTAAGTCAAATATAATTTTTAGGCTGGCCAAATAAGATAAATGTTTCCAAGCCATGCTGAAGTATTTAGATCACCTTGCTATGCTATGCCATATTGTCTGTTTCAAGTGTTAAAGGGTGGTAAAGATAAGAACTTCCTTGGAAATCAAGGAAAGATTATGCTTAATGCCTCCCATAAAGATGATTAAAATTCTTTGGATTAAGCATTGCTCTCTTTATACACGTCATTGAAACTGCTATTTTTCTGTTATGTTCATTTGGCCCACATAAAGTACATCATTAGTTTTTGATGTAGTGTTCAATGATTCATTAGTTGCATATAACACCCAGTGTTCATCAAAATGCTAATTTTTAAAGATTTTATTTATGTATTTGACAGAGAGAGACACAGCGAGAGGGAACACAAGCAGGAGGAGTGGGAGGGAGAAGCTGGCTTCCTGACGAGCAGGGATCCCGATGTGGGGCTCGATCCCAGGACCCTGGGACCATGACCTGAGCCGAAGGCAGACACTTAACAACTGAGCCACCCAGGTGCCCCTCAAAATGCTAATTTTAACACATGATTTTTTTTTCTTTTTCACATGTATCTTTTTTTATTATTCTTTATTAAATTCAATTTAGTGGATGCCTGGGTGGCTCAGTTGATTAGGTGTCTGCCTTCAGGTCAAGTCATGATCCCAGGTCTGAAATCCAGTCCCATATCAGGCTACTTGCTCAGCAGGGAGCCTGCTTCTCCCTCTCCCTCTGCCTGCAGCTCTCCCTGCTGGTTCTCTCTCTCTCTAAGAAATAAAAAAATAAAAAAAAATAAATTCAATTAGTTAACATATACTGTATTATTAGTTTAAGGGGTAGAATTTAGTGATTCATTATTTGCATATAACACCCAGTGCTCATTACATCAAGTGCCCTCCTTAATGCCCATCACACAATTATCCCTTCCCCCTTCCCACCTCCACATTAAATTATTAACACCATTTTGGCAATGTGTTGTTTGGGCAACCTTGTGCATGGGTTGAAAAGGAATAAAATGTGTAAACATGGAGAAAGATGCTCAGGAAGGACTGAAAGATTTCAAAGACAAACATTCAGGATTTCATGACCTTGACATTGGCTGGTCCCATTAGAAGGATTCACTCACAGCCATTCGACTTCAACAGCTTTAGGTCTGAAAACGTCATTAAATTCAGAAAAAGCAAAGCTTTGAAATCAAAAAGTGGGCGATATTTTTGGAATAGGTCTCATTGATTCCCCCCAAAATGTTACTTTGACTTTTGATGCAGTTATAGTTTGAGAGTACAAGATTTTAAGTGGCTGTCTGGGACCTTTTTTGCTTTTGGCTCTTTTCCTTTCCAGATTATTTTGGACCTGTCTATATGGAAGAAAAATCAAAAGGTTATAATATTTATCATAAGCCATGGGGCCTCAATAAATGTTTAGCATAGAAAAATAATGTAAAAAAAAGAAGGAACACTGCATATAATTGTGCAATGCAGAAGAGTGACTATATAAGATGTGCATGGGAGCTGAAATCCAAACCAAACAGTGTTCCTAAGCACAGTGCTGATTCACCTGGAGGAGGTTGTGTAATTTTCTAACTCACAAAATACAGGTCTTTTAACCAGAAAACAATATTAGACTGAAAGGGACACTTTTTAAATAATTTTATAAAAGAACTAGATGGACTAGAGATGGCCCTAATCAAATATATTATCTCTCAAAATCTTCTGAAGATTGTGTACAAATAAATTAGGGAGGAAGTGAGTCTGAAGGCAAGGAAACCATTTAGGAGTATTGTAATAATCCAAGCATGAGTTAATAAGAATTTGGAGTTGGGAAGTGTCATGAACAGGCCATAAGCAATTGAAAATTAGAGTTGAGCAGGAAAGACTCAATACCATGAAGATAGATTACTGGAAAGGAATAGACTGAATTCCTATCCCATCAAAAGGAGGTAGTCAGAAGATCAGCTGCTTTACACTTGATCTGAGCCAAAAGGCTGAGAAGGATAGATCAGCTGCTTTAAAGAATAGTGTGATGATCATACAGTAGTGCTGCCTGACAATGAGACAGAGTAGACAACCACATTTATCTTTTCCCCACTCTAGTTCAGAGCTGAATTTACTGTTTCAAATTCCTTGTTCCATGTCCCAACCACTAAAATTATCTTCTGTTCTTCCCCAAAATCAGATATTAATCTTGATTCCATGGATGGATCTCAGTAGACACGTAAAACTCTTGAAATGGTGGGCATATCATTAACAGACTTTTATTGCTAATTCGATATTTATTTTAACTGTCATATTTTAGAATTGTTTTTATTATAAACTTTTGTTTTGGGGTAAATGAATAGGAGAAATAAAGAGATGAATAGATATAGATAGATGATAGATGACAGGTAGATAGATAAGCCATTACGGCATTTGGTAGTAAATAGACTTGGAGTCATCATTTCAAGAATCAAACAAATTAGAAGAAAAGTTCAAATGCAGACTCAATACTCAGAAATTTAATTTAAGCAGGGGGGGATGGAAATGATGAAAATTCTAAAAAAAAATTGTTTAAAAATATCTTATGACCCAGCAATTGCACTACTGGGTATTTACTCCAAAGTTACAAATGTAGTGGTCCGAAGGGGTATGAGCACCCCAATGTTTATAGCAGCAATGTCCACAATAGCCAAACTATGGGAAGAGCCAAGATGTCCATCAACAGATGAATGGATAAAGAAGATGTGATATATATATATATATATATATATATATATATATATATATACACAATGGAATATTATGCAGCCATCAAAAAACCGAAAACTTGCCATTTGCAATGACGTGGATAAAACTAGAAAGTATTATGCTAAGCGAAATAAGTCAATTAGAGAAAGACATGTATCATATGATCTCACCGATATGAGGAACTATTAATCTCAGGAAACAAACTGAGGGTTGCTGGAGTGGTGGGGGTTGGGAGGGATGGGGTGGCTGGGTGATAGACATTGGGAGGGTATGTGCTATGGTGAGCACAGTGAATTGTGTAAGACTGTTGAATCACAGACCTGTACCTCTAAACAAATAATACATTACATGTTAAAAAAAAAAAGAAGATAGTAGGAAGGGAAAAATGAAGGAGGGGAAATCGGAGAGGGAGACGAACCATAGAGACCATGGACTCTAAGAAACAAACTGAGGGTTCTAGAGGGGAGGGGGGTGGAGGGATGGGTTAGCCTGGTGATGGGTATTAAAGAGGGCACATATTGAATGGAGCACTGGGTATTATACGCAAACAATGGATCATGGAACACTACATCAAAAACTAATGATGTAATGTATGGTGATTAACATAACAATAAAAAATTTAAAAAAATTTAAAAAAAACTAATGCTGTAATGTATGGTGATTAACATAACATAATAAAATTAAATTAAAATAATAAAATAAAATAAAATAAAAATCTCTTAAGCAATCATAGAGGAGTAATTCCATATCAGCAACACAGGAAAATTGTGACCAATGTTCTAAGAAGTATTACTGAACTCTTACAACCTATTGTGTGTAAGTAAACAAGATTTGGCAAGGTGTGTGTGAAAGAGACTCAGACAAACAGGGAGAGACACTTCACTGTGTCCCTGAGGACTGTGGCAGATCAGATTGGTGGTTACAGTAAGAAGAAATGGATTTGAGAGATGTTACAAAAGAAGTAACAACTGAATTCTGTGTCTAATTGATTTGGGGGCTGAAGGACAAGGAGGAATCAACAATTATTTTATTTTGAGCCTAGGTTGACACATACTGTATTTTGAGCTGAGTGATGGTATCATAAAAGGAAAAAAAAAGGCATCATTTATCTACTCAGGTATTTATTTAAAAACTAGTACTTGCAAGGCACTGTGCTCACTGGTACACTGATAAAAAGGCCATGACCCCTGTTCTCAAGGATTTTGTCTTAAACACACATTGAGATTTTTGTTTCTACCAGAAGGAACACCATAGAGAGACATTCTATCACTTAATTGCAAGAGTAGGCAAGGAAGAAAAAAGGAAAAAAATTTCAAGGATAGTTTACCTAATAATCAAAAGCTAATCTGTCCATATAAATGCATTAGACACATAAAAATTGGCTTGTTAGGATGATCATTTTTCCTCTAATTTGTATAAGCCTTCCCCTAATCCACCCTTATCTGAACCCAACCTGTCCCTTCTTTCACAAATTTAAATGGCTGAAAAAAACCTCATTCCTGAAAACTAGTTTAAGAAATTACAGTGTTGTTCACCTATTTGGGTGTGGGGTGAGAGAGGCAACATTCTAGCCCCCTTTAAGCAATATTAATTACTTTTGGGTGCCACTAAATAATAAAGATTACTGGGCAAAGAAATTTGTAGTGTTGCAATATTACATTCATTCAAAAGAAACAATTGAACTAGCTTTATTGGTATTTTAACCAGACCAGAACAAGCTAATCTGCTTCAAGCCCTCTCACATATTTCTGTTGAAATTGAACTATTGGGATCCTGTTTTTACACTCCTTACAATTTGTGATGAGCTTTCAAGACATGTATACCTGTTTTTCAAATTTATAGTATTGGCTTACATTTTTTTTCTTTTATCTTTAAAAAATTTCAAAGTCATTTTTAAAAATAAGGTATAGTTTCTAATGGAATGCTGAAACAATCACATATGTATATGAAGCAATTAATTTGTGCTTTAGGAATTATTTTAGAGTTAAGCTTATTTAATTATTACCCAGCTAATAAGTCTTATTAAAATGCAATAGCTTTGGGGGCACCTGTGTAGCTCAGTTGGTTAAGGGCCCAACTCTTGATTTTGGCTCAGATCACCTTCTCAGGGTATTGAGATTGAGCCCCACTTCAGGCTCCATGCTCAACCAGGAGTCTGGTTGAGGTTCTCTCCCTCTGCCCTTCTCCCTGCTCATATTCTCTGACTCGCTCTCAAATAAATAAATAAATAAATAAATAAATAAATAAATAAATAAATAAATCTTTGAAAAATGCAGAAGTTTTTAATTTGCTTTCTCTTTGTTCCTTGCAAAACTGACTGAAAAGAATTTGTTTCTGCACAAATGAACTTAATTTGTTAATTAATTTTACAACCACTTATTGAACACCTACAATATACCAAAAAATTTGGTAGGGGGATGAATACGTAGCTAAAATTCATGAGGTCTTTAAGGAAATTCAGAGTCTAGCTCTACAATGATAATTTAAAATACATACATTGTCGGTCGGGAAGATGGCAGAGTAGGGGGATTCTAAGCTCACTTTGTCCCACTGATACAACTAGATAACATTCACATCAATATAAATAACCCAGAAAATGACCTGAAAACTGGCAGAACAAGCACAACCAAAGTTAAGGAAAAGGCCATATCAAAGAAGGTAGGAAAGTCAAAGGTTGTTCACAGTGGGGTGGGAGCAAGTAACTCAAAGAAGAGTGAAAAACTATCATTCCAGGGAAACTACAAAGAAGATAAATCTCAATAATACTTGATTTTTTTTGGCCATTCAATTTTTTATTTTATTTTAATTTAATTTAATTTAATTTAATATTTATTTATTTATTTATTTATTTATTTATTTATTTGAGGGGGGCAGAGAGGAAGCATAAGTAGAGGGAGGGGCCAAGTGAGAAACAGACTCCCCACCGAGCAGGGAGCCCAATGTGAGGATTGACCCCAGGCTCCTGGGATCATGACCTGAGCCAAAGGCAGACACCCAAACAACTGAGTCACCCAGGCACCCCTCATCTTTTTTATTTTTATCTTTTTAAAGTTTTTATTTGAATTCCAGTTAGTTAACATACACTGTTATATTAGTTTCAGGTGTACAATATAGTAATTTAACACTTCCATACATCACTCTGTGATCATTGTAAGTGTACCCCTTAATCCCCATTACCTATTTACCCATCCCCCACCCACCTCCCTCCATCAACCCTCTGTTTGTTCTCTATCCTTGAGTCTCTTATAGTTTGTTTCTTTCTCTCTTTTTCCCTTCCCATGTGTTCATCTGTTTTGTTTCTTAAATTCCACATATGAATGAAATCATATGGTATTTGTCTTTCTCTGATTAACTTATTTTGTTTAGCATAATATACTCTAACTCCATCCACATCATTGCAAATGTTAAGATCTCTATCTTTTTGATGACCGAGTAATATTCCAATATATATAATTATTATTATAATATATTATATATAATTACTATATAATATCCAATAATATTATATATATGTAATATATATTCTTTATCCATTCATCAGTGGATGAACATTTGGGCTGTCTCCATAGTTTGGCTATTGTTGATAATGCTGCCATAAATATTGGGATGTATGTACCCCTTCAAATCTGTATTTTTGTATCCTTTGGGTAAATATCTAGTAGTGCAATTGCTGGATCATAGGGTATACCCGTTCTATTTTTCACTTTTTGAGGAACCTCCAAACTGTTCTCCAGAGTGGCTGCAACAGTTTGCATTCCCACCAACATTGCAAGAGGGTTCCCCTTTCTCCACATCCTTGCCAACATCTGTTGTTTCTTGTGTTGTTAATTTTAGCCATTTTGACAGGTATGAGGTGGTATCACATCATGGTTTTCATTTGTATTTCCCTGATGATGTGTGATGTTGAGCATCTTCTCATATGAACGTTGGCCATGTATATGTCTTCTATGGAAAAATATCTATTCATGTCTTCTGCCCATTTTTTAATGAAATTATTCCCTTTTGGGGTGTTAAGTTATATAAGTTCCTTGTATATTTGGGATAATAACCCTTTATCAGATATGGCATTTGGAAATATCTTCTCCCATTCTGTTGGCTGACTTTTAGTTTTGTTGATTGTTTCCTTCACCCTGCAGAAGCTTTTAATCTTGAAGTCCCAATAATTTATTTTTGCTTTTTTTCCCTTGCCTTGGGAGACATATCTAAGAAAAAAGTTGCTCTGACTGATGTCAAAGAGATTACTGCCTGTGTTCTTTAAGATTTTGATGGTTTCATTTAGGTCTTTCATCCATTTTGAATTTATTTTTGTCCATGGTGTAAGAAACTGGTCAAGTTTCATTCTTTTGCATATTCCTGTCCAGGTTTTCCTACATTATTTGTTGAAGAGACTTTTTCCCATTGGATATTATTTGCTGCTTTGCTGAAGATTAAATGACCGTTTGGATCTGGGTCCATTTCTGGGTTTTCTATTCTGTTCCATTGATCTATGTGTCTATTTTAATGTCAGTACCATACTGTGAAAAATACTGTTGGTCTTTGAAAGGAATTGCACTAAATGTGTAGATTGCTCTGAGTAGTATAGACATTTCAATAATATTTGTGTTTCTAATCCATGAAGATGGAATTTCTCTCAATTACTTTGTGTCATCTTCAATTTTCTTCATAAGTGTTTTATGGTTTTCAGAGTTTGGGTCTTTCAACTCTTTGGTAGGTTTCTTCCTAGGTATCTTAATGTTTTTGGTGCAATTGTAAATGGGATTGTTTTCCTAATTTCTCTTTCTGCTGCTTCGTTATTGGTGTATAGAAATGCAACTGATTTTTGTACGTTGATTTTGTATCCTGTGACTTTACCGAATTTGTTTATCAGTTCTAGCAGTTTTTTAGCAGTCTTTTGTGTTTTCTATATATGGTATAATGTCATCTGCAAATATTGGAAATTTTACTTCTTCCTTGCCAATTTGGATGTCTTTTATTTATTTTTGTTGTCTGATTGCTGTGGCTTGGACTTCCAGTACTATGTTGAATTAAAAATGATGAGAGTGGATATTCCTATCTTGTTCCTGACCATGGAGGAAAAGCTCTCAGTCTTTCCCCATTTAGGTTGAGGTTAGCTGTGAATTTTTCATAAATGGCCTTTATTAGGTTGAGGTGTTTCACTCTAACTCTACTTCCTTGAGAGATTTTATCATGAATGGTTGTTGTACTTTGTCAAATGCTATTCTGCATCTATGGAAATGATCATGTGGTTCTTATTTCTTTTATTAATGTGATGTATCACACTGACTTGCAAATATTGAACTGCTCTTGCAATCCAGGAATAAATCCCACTTGATCATACTGAATGATTTTTTAATGTATTTTTGGATTCAGTTTGTTAGTATTTTGTTGAGGATATTTGTATCTATGCTCATCAGAATTATTGGCCTGTAGTTCTCTTCTTTTGTGGTGTCTTTATCTGGTTTTGGTATCATGGTAATGCTGGCCTCCTAGAATAAATTTGGAGGTTTTCCTTCCATTTCTTTCTTTTTTGGGGGGAGTACAGTTTGAGAAGAATAGTTGTTAACTCTTCTTTAATAGTTTGGTAGAATTCACCTGTGAAGCCATATGGCCCTGGGCTTTTGTTGCTTGGGATTTTTTTGATTACTGATTTAATTTCTTTGTAGGTTATTGGTCTGTTCAAGTTTTCTATTTCTTCCTATTTCAGTTTTGGTAATTTATATATTTCTAGGGATTTATCCATTTCTTCTAAGTTGTCCAGATGGTGTCATGTAGTTTTTCATAATATTCTCTTATAACTGTTTGTATTTATGTGGTGTAGGTTATTATTTCTCCATCCCACATTTGTAATTTTTTGGGGTCCTATCACTTTTCTTTTTGATAAGCTTGGGTAGAAGATTATCAATTTTATTAATTTTTTTTAAAGAAAGAGCTCCTTGGTTAATTGGTCCGTTCTATTGTTTCTTTGTATGTGTGTTGGGGTTTTTTGTTTGTTTTAGTTTTTATATTTATTTCTCCTCTAATCTTTATTATTTCCTTCCTTCTGCTGGCTTTAGGACTCATTTGTTGTTCTTTTTCTAGTTTTTTTAGGTGTAAGGTTATGCTGCTTATTTTAGATTTTTATTACTTCTTTTTTTAAAAATATATATTTTTTATGTATTTGAGAGAAAGAGCAGGGAAAGGGGCAGAAGGAGAAGGAGAGGGAAAAGGAGACAATCTCAAGCAGACTCTGGTGAGGAGTATGATGCAGGGCTTGATCTCACAGCCCTGAGATGATGACCTGAGCTGAAATCAAGAGTGGAACACTTAATTGACTAAGCCACCCTGGTGCCCCAGATTGTTCCTGCTTCCTGAGGTAGGCCTGTATTGCTATATACTTCCCTCTTTGAACCATTTTTGGTGCATCCCAAAGGTTTTGGACCATTCTGTTTTCATTTTCATTTGTTTCCATGAAAATTTTAATTTCTTCTTTTATTTTCTAGTTTACCCATCCATTGTTTAATAGCATGTTATTTGAGCTCCATGTATTTGCGGTCTTTCCAGATTTTTTCTTGTCAACTTCTACTTTCATAGCGTTGTGGTCAGAAAAGGTGCATGTTATGACTTTAATTTTCTTGTATTTGTTGAGGCTTGTTTTGTGGCCTAATGTGCGATCTTTTCTAGAGAATGTTCCGTGTGGACTTGAAAACTTGAAATGAATGTGTATTCTGCCATTCTAGGATGAAATGTTTTGATTATATCTGTTAAGTCCATCTGTTCCAGTTTGTCATTCAAAGCTTTTTTTTCTTGGCTGATTTTCTGTTTAGATGATCTGTCCACTTATGTGAATGGGTGTTAAAGCCCCTACTAGTACTGTATTATTATCCATTAGTTCATTTAGGTTTGTTATTGCTTTAGATATTTGGGTTCTCCCATGTTGGGTGCATAAATATTTATAATTGTTATATCTTCTTGTTGGATTGTCCCCTTTATTATTATATAGTGCCCTTATTTTTCACTTGTTAGTCTTTGTTTTAAATCTTATTTCCCCAATATAAGTATTTCTACTCTGGCTTTCTTTCTTCATCCATTTCCCTGAAAAATATTTCTCCTTCCCCTCAGTTTCAATATGCAGGTGTCTTTATGTCTAAAATGAGTCTATTGTAGGTAGCATATCCACGGGTCTTGTTCTTTTTATCCATTCTGACACCCTATGTACCTTTAAAAAAAGATTTATTTATTTATTTTTGAGAGAGAGAGCACGAGTTGGGGGGCAGAGGGAGAGGGAGAGAGAATCTCAAGCAGACTCCATGCTGAGTACAGAACCCAATGTGGGGCTTGATCCCAGAATCCTGAGATCATGACTTCAGTCAAAACCAAGAGTCAGACGCTTAACTGACTGAACCACTCAGGTGCCCCACTAAAATGAGTCTATTGTAGGTAACGTATAGATGGGTCTTGTTCCTTTCATCCATTTTGACACCCTACGTGTGTCTTGATTGGAGATTTTTGTCCATTTTTACATTCAAAGTAATTATTGATAGATATGTATTTATTGCCATTTTATTACTCATTTTGTGGTTATTTCTGGAGATTTTCTCTGATCTTGTCTTTCTTTTGTGTTTTGTTGATTTTTCTTTATTGACATATTTGTATTTCTTTTTCTTTATTCTTTTCAAGTTTATTAGCGGTTTTTGATATATGGTTACCATTAGGGTTGTATATGACCTCTTCTACATATAGCAGTCTATACTAAGTTGATGGTTGTTTAATTTTGAACCCATTCTTTTCTCCTCTTCTCCCCACGTTTTAGGTATATGTTATTATATTTTATATCTGTTTTGTGTTTGTGTGTGTGTGAGTTCCTTAACTGACTTTTTACAGAAATATTCATTTTTACTGCTTTTGTGTGTCCTGTCTTTATACTGTAACTTTTGGTCTCTCCACTCAAGGATTCCCCTCTAATATTTCTTGCAGGGATGAGTTAGTGATCATGAACTCCTTTGGTGTTTGTTTGCCTGGGAAATTATCTCTCTTTGTATTCTGAATAAGGGCCTTGTTGGATAGTGTATCTGTAGCTACAGTTTTCTCCCAGTCAGCACTTTGAATATATCATGCCACTCCCTTCTGTCTTGCCAAGTTTCTATTAAAAAGTTTCCTGACAGCTTTATGTTTTCTCTTGTAAGTTAAAGACATCTTTTGTTTTGTTGTTATTAAGATTTTTTTCTTTATCAGTGTAGGTTGAAAATTTAATTACAATATGTCTTGGTGTGGGCCTGCTTTTGTTGATTTTGTTGGGAGTTCTCTGTGCCTTCTGGATCTAGATGCCTGTTTCCCACCCCAGATTAAGGATGTTTTCAGCTGTTATTTCTTCAAATGAAATTTCTGCTCTCTTTTCTCTATCTTCTTCTGGGTTCCCTATAATATGAATATTAGTACATTTGATAGAGTCACTGAGGCCTAGGTGTTCTCATGTTGCATAACTCTTCTGTTTCTTTTGTTCAGTTTCATTGCTTTCCATTACTTTTCTCCTAGGTCATTAATTCATTCCTCTGCTTCTCCAAGCCTACTGTTCATTGTATCAAACTTGTTTTATTTACTGCATTCTTCATCATCTCTAATTGATTCTTTTTTAACTCTTTTATCTCTGTAGTAAGGGTCTCACTGATGTCTTCCATTCTTTTCTTAAGTCCAATGAGTATCCTGTGATCATTGCCTTAAGTTCTCTATCAAGCATGTTTCTTATATCTGTTTTGCTTAGATCTCTGGCTATGATGTTATCTTGTTCTTTCATTTGGGTAAATTCCTCTGTCTTCTCATTCTGTCTGTCTCTGCTTACTTCTTTGTCTTAGAAAAGCCAGTTATGTCTCCTGCTTCTCAATATAATGGCCTGATGAAGAAGAGGTCATGTAGTGCCCAGGGCTTGGCACTTCAGGGAGTGTCTCCAGAATGTGTGTTGCATGACCTCTGCTGTTGCGTTCTTGCTTCTCTGTCCTTCAGACCAATTATCTGCAGAGGCTCTCCTTTCCTGCTGTGGGCTTTGTTTGGTCCTTGACCTGAATGTGGCGAGTTTTAACTAGGTTTGCCTTGGTTTGTCTGTTTGTGAAATGAGACCTGACACCACCTCCACCAGAACTGAGGCCCTAAAAAACTCTCTGGTAGGGAGACATTGTGTGGGCAGGGGTTTGTGCTGGTATTCTATGGGAAGGGTCCTCCACAATGGGACTGAGGTAAGTGTGATTGAGAAAGGCAGTCCACTGGAACACAGGGGTATGGGGCTTAGGGTAAACAAATTAGGCAGTCAGTGTACCACTGTGATGCTTCCCAGAGATGACTCTGTGTTTATGCTGAGTGGCAGGGGAGGGAAATGTTGCCAGTCAGATCCTTTATTCTTGGAGCAGTCTCTCCACAAATGCTGCCTCTTAGAGGCATGATCTGAGAAGATCAAATAATCTCCCTACTGTGTGCCCAAGATGCTCTTCAGATCACTTTTTCTATGCTGTATTCCCCATGTTGTTTGCCTGTCTTCTTTTCAAGAACAGCACAGTGCCCTCTAGGCTTTATCCCAGCCAAGCCCACTGACCTTTAAAATTCCAGGCTTTAAGCCCTGCTGGTTGCAAGAACTCATGAAATTCAGCCCCTCTCATTTTCTAAGCCAATGGCTATGGGGAAACTTTCTCCTTGTGCAGTCCCCTGTGTGCTCCTCTCTTTTCCCCTTCTCCAGGACCACGGCTTTCTCCCCTCCCTAGTAGCCAGTGTCTTTTTCTCCCTTAAACCAGTTCTCTGCACTTCCTACCTTCTTTGATGTGGCCTCTTTTCTCCCTTTATTTGTGGAGTTTTTTCTATCAGTCTCCAGGTCAATTTCTGGGGCATTTAAGATGATTTGATAGTTATCCAGTTGTATTCATGGGACTAGGTGAGCCTAGGGTCCTCCTACTCCACCACCATCTTCCTGTCTTCTATTTTGTATGTTTTGAGGAAACTCCATACTGTTTTTCTCAGTGGTTACATCAGTTTGCATTCCAATCTACCGTGCATGAGGGTTCTTTTTACCCCACATTCTTGCCAATGATTGTTTCTTGTGTTTTTGATTTTAGCCATTCCGACAGGTGTGAGGTGATATTCCATGGTTTTCATTTGCACTCCCCTGATGATTAGAGATGTTGAGCATTTTTTCATGTGTCTACTGGCCATCTGTATATCTTCTTTGGAGAAAGTTTTTGCTTTTATATAAATCTATGTTCTAATGTTGGGTGCTTAACTATTTACAAATTTTAAATCTTGTTGGTGTGTTGACCACTCTATTACTATATAATGGCCTACTTTGTCTCTCTTTTTTTAAATTTTATTATGTTATGTTAGTTACCATACAATACATCATTAGTTTTTGATGTGGTGATCCATGATTCATTGTTTTCATATAACACCCAGTGCTCCATGCAGTACATGCCCTCTTTAATACCCATCACTGGGTTAGCCCACCTCCCCCCAAAAAAAACCTCAGATTGTTTCTCAAAGTCCATAGTCTTTCATGGTTCATCTGTACCTCCGATTTCCTCCCCTTCATTTTCCCTTTCCTTCTCCTAATGTGCTCCATGCTATTCCTTATGTTCTACAAATAAGTGAAATTATATGATAATTGACTTTCTCGGCTTGACTTATTTCACTTAGCATAATCTCCTCCAGTCCCATCCATGTTCATGTATGTTAAAGTTTATTTTGCCTGATATAAGTATGGCTATTCACATTTTTTGACCAAAATGTCTTGTTCCCATTTTTTCACTCTCTGTTTATGTGTATCTCTAATGCTAAAACAAGTCTTTTAGGCAGCATATTGTTTAATCTTGTTTTTGTTTTATTTTTATCCATTCAGCCATTCTATGTCTTAGAATTGGAGAATTAATCTATTTATGTTTAAAGTCATTACTGATAGTAAAGACTTACTATTGCCATTTTGTTATTTTTCTGGGTGTTTTATAGATTTTTTTCCTTGCTTCTTATTCTGTTCTGTGTGTGTGTGTGTGTGTGTGTGTGTGTTCATGTCTTTTGGGTTCAGTATACTTTGACTTATTTATTGTGTTCTTTTGTGTAACTTTTGTAGGATTTTCCCTTGTGGTTACCATGAAGCTTATATAAAATATCTTAAACTTATAATACCTTATTTTAAACTGACAACATCTTAAATTCAATAGAATTTGTAAATTTTATACTTTTACTTCTCTTCCCCTTCACATTTTAAGTTATTGCTGTTATAATTTACAAGTTTTTTTATATTGTGTAATGAACAACATATTGCTGTAATTATGGTTACTTTTATTATATTTGTTTTATTTTTTAACTTTTACACTAGGGTTGTAAGTAAATTATGCACCACTCTTAACCATAATGCATAATCTAATTGGGACTATATATTCACTATTACCAGTGAGATTTACACTGATGTTTTATATTTTTATAATGTTAAATAGTGTTCTTTTACTTGACTCAAAATACTATATCATTTTTTGTAGAACAGGTCTGGTGGTAATGAACATCCTCAGCTTTTGCTTGTTAAGGAAAGTCTTTATTCCTTTTTTTCTAAAAGACTGCTTTGCCAGGCATGGAAATCTATTTTGACACGTATTTTCTTTCATTATTTTGAATATATCATACTGTCCTCTACTATTCTAAAATGTTTCCTCTATGAAATATGTTAATAATCTCATGGGGATTCCCTGGTATGTAACTTATCTCTTCTCTTTTTCTGCTTTTAAAATTATTTCTTTGTCTTTGACTTTGACAATATAATTATAATGTGTCTAGGTATAGCCTTGTTTGGTTTCAACCAATTTGGTATCCTTGGGCTTCATGGATCTGAATGTCCATTTTTCCTCATGTTTGGGAATTTTTTAGACATTATTGCTTTAAATATACTTTCTTCCCTTTTCTCTTTCTCTTCTCTTTCTGAAATCTCCAAAATGTGCATATTATTTCTTTTCTTTGTGTTCCACAATTCCCGTAGGCTTTCTTTACTCCTTTTTTTCCCCCTTATCCTAGTAGGTGAATTTCAATGTCCTATCCTTTCTTCTGCATGATCAAGTCTACTTTTGAAATTCCTGAATTCTTCAGTTCAGTTATATTTTTAAACTCTAGGATTTCTGTTTTTTTTTTTTAATGGTTGCTATCTCCTTGCTGAACTTCTTGTTTAATTTATGCATTGTTTTACTAATTTCATTTAGTTGTATGTCTGCATTTTAACCTTTCTTAATGGGATTATTCTAAATTCTTTGACATTTCACAGATCTGCATTTTTTTAGGGTCAGTTATTGGAGTTTTATTAGTGTCATTTGGTGGTATCATTATTTACCTGATTTTTTTTATGATCCTTGATTACTTGCCTTGATATCTGAACATTTGAGTAATTGGCCCCTTTTCTACAGTTTATATGTTTGCCTTGACAGAGACAGTTCTTCACCAGTCAGTTCAGTAGGGTTTCTAGGTGTGACTACTGATAATGTCCTCGGGCAGATGAGGTCTACTATTATGGTCTATTTTTAGGTGAAGAAACTATTTGAGCTCTGAGAGTAGGGATCTGGGGGTGTACCACTGGGTAAGAATGAATGAGTAGGGCTGCTGGCTTTGTTCCCTACCCAGGTGAGGTTATAGGGTAGGCTCCATAATTGTTTGCATTCTCTGTTAAGACTTATTGGTTGGTAGGGACTGGGTACTTTATTTAGTAGTAGGTGGGGCTATGAATTAGCTTACCTGCCCTGGCCAGGCAACAGCATGGACTCAGAGCCTGTACAACTTGTCTGGGGATCTGAATCAGTCAGTGTGCACTTAATTTCCTAGTCAGGTGAAGACACTGGTTGTGCTCTGCGGAGAGGGGAAGGCACAGGCTGTGTTCTCAGTTTAAGTGCCATTGTATGCACAGCTTTTGAATGGGCTATGCGGTTTTCTGTATGCTCTGGTTATGTTCCCTGGTTGGACAGCTAGAGGTTTATTCAATAATGAACAGAGCTACAAATTAATTTATTTGCTTGGGTATAGAAGGAAAAGCAGTTCTAAGCTTGTAAAGCTCTTTGTTGTCTTAAGTCAAGCTGACCTATACCCCATGTTCCCTGATCAAAAAGGGCCACTGATTTTGCTCTGAAAACTATAAGCTTTTGGCTCATGTGGCACTGGGCTGAACAACTTCCAGGAGATGCACCAGCCCTTTTGGTCAGTTGGAACTGAAAGACACTTTCCACAGTGGGTGGGACTATGTCACAGATTCCTTACCTGGGCAGGAGGGGGAGGAGATTCTCCA